>NC_027751.1:33867412-33868548 GCF_000695525.1 Brassica oleracea var. oleracea
AAACTCAGAAAGAGAAAAGTCCGATTAAGAGAGAGTTTTCGATATTTTGCTGGATTGATTAAGTCCGAGTCAAGAACGATCGTCTGTGGGGTGAATCCGACTGTCTGAACGTTCGAAGATCCGACGGAAACCGCTCAAGAGGTGTCAGAAGATACCAAATCAAACAGAACAAACTGACTCTAAGAAAAAGGTGAGTGTGTGACCGTAGCCTATCGTACTGAATCGTAGTCTGATTGATAGGAATGTTCTATGTACTGATTGCTTGTCTAATTCGAATTATCTGCTAAGTTCTGGCTTGGCCCGAAAAGTCGGTTCCTTCCAATGACGCATCTGGATCAGATCATGCGCCTAGAGCCGTATTGGCCTGCTAGGGCTTGACTGAATCTGATGGCGCGCTGGCTTGGAACGATTGGGTCGGCTAAGTAACTGACTGATGATAAGCATGTCCGTTTATTGACTGATTGACTCGATTGCTTTACTTGGCTGAGTGGGACGGAATGACCGCTCTCACTAAGCATACTGTTTGCTTATGCCTCCTTGTTTGGATGCAGATCAGGACCAGACCCGAAAGGGTAAAGACATAGCTTGACCGCGGGACAAGGGCAGGAAGGAAGGATAGTGGGTTTGGGTAGATATAGGACGAGATTAACATGTAATAGCCTATAGCGAACTGGCTTGTTAACTCGAACCTCAGATTATCTATTCAAATAGTATTATGTTTTACTTGACTGTCTGAAAAAGAACTAAAACTCTGAAATAATTATAAGTAAGGAAAAATAAGAAAACAGCCCAAGTCTGATCGAGGAAGTCGAGCCAGACTCGTACTGATGTTACGAAAAAATGAGTCGGGTCTTTTCAAGTGGTATCAGAGCGGAGTCGAGTTCTAGGACAATCTAAGTATAGTGGGTTATTTGGGCAAACCATCCTTCCAAGCTTGACGTCTCGCGGTAAATTATGTGTTCCGAGTCCTGATCCCAAGTTAGTTTTGACTAACTTGCCTGTGATCTTGTTGCAAATGGCAAAAAGTAACCGTAACACAAGAAGGACTGTGAATAAGACCGCAGAGGGGTCTGCGAGCAATGTGGCCAGGAATGAAGCTGGTACGGAAGAGGCTCGGAATGCTGCTCAGAATGCAG
>NC_027751.1:33868650-33869113 GCF_000695525.1 Brassica oleracea var. oleracea
GGCAAGATTGCCTGCTGCGGCGGCACCTCCAGTGGCTCCACCTGTTGAGGAGGAAGTGAAGAACGTGGTGCCTGATGGAGAAGAGGCACACGTTGTTAGGAATCCGTCTTACCTCAAGGTTATGGACCACATGCAGAAACTGGGAACAAAGTTCTTTTCGGGTGGTTCCAAACCAAAGGAAGAAGATCAATGGATTGACGGGATAGGGCGGAACTTTAAGTCGATCCGTTGTCCTCTTGCTTACAAGAAGGACATTGCTGTCCACTACTTGGACGGTGATGCGCACCTCTGTTGGCGAGGTGTAGCGGCTCGGATTGGTGCTGAGCATTACACGTGGGCCAACTTAAAGACCGAATTCCGTGGGAAGTATTTTCCGCCGGAAGCATTTGATCAGCTCGAGGGAGCTTTTCTCAGACTGGAGCAGGGAACTATGACTGTAAGGGAGTATGAAGCGGAATTCAAT
>NC_027751.1:33869285-33869776 GCF_000695525.1 Brassica oleracea var. oleracea
GGAAAGAATCAAAAGCCGGTGAAGGCTGGCTCTTCCAGCAAGCCGAATGCAACAGGTCGCAGTGCGTGTTCGACTTGCGGGAAGATGCACTCTGGTGTCTGCCGTGCTGCTACGGGAGCTTGTCACCGTTGCGGAAGTATGGATCACAAGGTGCGTGATTGCCCTGAGGAAGATCTAAGGCCGAAGAGCCAGAACAAGGGTGCTGGGGAACGTGTGTGCTACAACTGCGGCGAAACGGGGCACTACAAGAATCAGTGTCCGAAGGACGTGCAATCTGCTGGGAAGCGTCTGAGTGATGGGCCTCAGCCGATGGCAAAGAGGCAGGCCATCATGCCGCGGGTGTACACAATCGGTGATGAGTCAATGGACCCAAGCACGTCTCGCCCGATCACTGGTGAGTCATCCTATCTCTCACCATTGCCTTAAAAATTTATGTGTGAAATTGCTTGCTTGTAGAGTAGGTCCTTAGTGTTCCGAGTGAATATGTAGGG
>NC_027751.1:33869960-33873436 GCF_000695525.1 Brassica oleracea var. oleracea
TCGTTTGTCCAGTGAAATCATACGATGTGATCCTTGGAATGGATTGGCTGAGCAAATACAAGGCACATCTTGATTGTCATCGTGGCCGAGTTCAGTTTGAGATAGGCAATGGAAAGCTTGTCTATAAAGGGGTGCCAACTCCGAGGTGCTACTTGTTTCTCCAAGATTGATTTAGCTTCGGGGTACTATCAGATTCCGATTGCTGAAGAGGATGTCCGTAAGACAACCTTCAGATCGAGATATGGCCACTACGAGTTTGTGGTCATGCTTTTCGGATTGACCAACGCCCCTGCAGCCTTTATGAAGATGATGAATAACGTTTTCAGACACTACCTGGATGAATTCGTTATAGTCTTCATAGACAACATCTTGATCTACTCAAAGAATCAGGAAGAGCACAAGGACCATCTGAGAATGGTTGTGGATAAGCTGCGGGAACATAAGTTGTTCGCCAAGCTCAGCAAATGCAGCTTGTGGCAAAGTGAAATTGGTTTCTTGGGTCATGTGGCCTCGGACAAGGGAGTGTCCGTGGACCAAGAGAAGATCAAGGCCATTGCGGACTGGCCCAGACCAAGGAACGCAACAGAGATCAGAAGCTTTCTCGGACTAGCTGGATACTACCGACGGTTTGTTAAGGGATTTGCCAGCATGGCTCAACCGTTGACAAAGTTGACTGGGAAAGATGTTCAGTTCGTGTGGACAGAAGGCTGTGATGTGAGTTTCAGCAAACTCAAGATGATGTTGACGACTACTCCAGTATTGGCTCTTCCAATGGACAACGAGCCATACGTGGTGTACACAGATGCATCCAAAGTTGGACTTGGGTGTGTATTGATGCAGCAAGGCAAAGTGATCGCGTATGCGTCTAGACAGCTAAGGAAACACGAAGGGAACTATCCAACACACGACTTAGAGATGGCTGCTGTCGTGTTTGCCCTGAAGATATGGCGGTCTTATCTCTATGGTGCTAAGGTCCAAGTCTTCACGGACCATAAGAGCTTCAAGTATATCTTTACTCAACCAGAGCTGAACCTTAGATAGAGGCGTTGGATGGAACTGGTTGCGGATTACGACTTGGATATTGCCTACCATCCGGGAAAGGCAAATCTGGTCGCGGATGCCTTGAGCCGGAAGAGAGTAGCTTCAGCTTCAGAGAAAGACATGGAGGAACTAGTTCACATGGTTGGAACCTTACGACTAGCTGCCTTGACTGACGAAGTGGAACCGTTGGGTCTTGGCGCAGCAGATCAGGCGGACTTGTTGTCCCGAGTTCGCCTTACACAGGAAAAGGATGAAGATCTGATCAAAGCTTCCAAGAACGAGAAAACGGAGTATCAGACATCAAACAATGCGACGATTCTGGTTAATGGCAGAGTGTGTGTTCCTAACGACAGAGGATTGCGGGATGAGATCCTAAAGGAGGCACATCAGTCAAAGTTTTTGATACATCCAGGAGCCAATAAGATGTATCGAGACTTGAAGAGATACTATCATTGGGTTGGAATGAAGCGTGATGTTGCAAAATGGGTAGCTGGGTGCCCAATCTGCCAAATGGTTAAGGCAGAAAATCAAGTTCCGAGTGGACTACTTCAGAGTTTACCCATCCCAGAATGGCCTTGGGATAAGATCACGATGGACTTCGTGACTGGCTTGCCAATCAGGAATGGTAAGGACACTATTTGGGTGATAGTGGACAGATTGACCAACTCCGCACACTTCTTGGCTATCAACAAAACAGACAATGCAGCGGTGCTAACCAAGTTGTACGTGGAACAGATCGTCAGACTTCATGGAGTTCCGGTAAACATAGTGTCAGACCGAGACTTCAAGTTTTATTCGGCCTCCTGGAGAGCTATGCAGAAGTCGATGGGGACCAAGGTCCATATGAGTACATCATATCATCCGCAAACGGATGGACAGACAGAGAGGACAATCCGAACATTTGAAGACTTACTGCGATCTTGTGTTCTGGATTGGGGAGACAAATGGGATCAGTACTTGCATCTGGCTGAGTTTTCCTACAACAACAGCTATCACGCAAGCATTGGAATGTCGCCTTACGAGGCATTGTACGGACGTCCGTGTAGGACACCGTTATGCTGGACCCAAGTGGGGGAGCGCATCATATTTGGCCGAGATTTTGTAGAAGAGACAACTGAAAGAATCCGAATCTTGAAACTGAAGATGAAAGAGTCTCAGGACAGACAGAAGAGTTATGCAGACAGACGCAGAAAAGATCTTGAGTTCGAAGTAGGAGACATGGTATATCTCAAAATCGTCACCTACAAAGACAAGGACCGATCCTCAAAGAATGCCAAGCTGAGTCCAAGATACATGGGGTCGTACAAGATTCTGGAAACGATTGGAAAGGTCGCCTACAAACTGGAGCTGCCCTCATCGATGGCTCAGTTCCATAACGTGTTCCATGTATCTTTGCTGCGAAAATGCATAAGGAATCAAGACAACGTGGTTCCTGAACCACCATCTGACTTGAGAGAGAACCTTACTGTGGAAGGAGGACCAGTCCGGATCATTGGTAGAAAAACCAGACCTGAAGGCAGAAAGAATATCAAAATGATCCAAGTCGTTTGGGACTGCGATGGAGAGGAAGAAACGACTTGGGAGCCCGAGGCGAGAATGAAAGCTGAATTTCCAAAGTGGTTTGACAAACTCACGGAAGATTCAGAAAGAAAGACTCGAGGACGAGTTTGAGCCAAGTGGGGGATAACTTGTAGCGACCGTGTTCCGAAGATCGATGTTAGGATGATATGAGGACTGACTGGCCGAACTGTGAGAACGTACTGAATGGATTGGATGATGCTAGAAAGAGCTGATCAGAGTTCGAAGGACTTTCCGTGGGTGGATGGGAGAACTTGGATCGGCGCCTGATTAGTAGCGACTAGAGCGGAACCATGTACCCGATTAAAGCTAGGAACAAATCTGTTTTTGAGCCAAACAAAGCTCCATCAGTCGTTCTTACGCTCGGGTTATTGGACAGGCCGTTCGGTTTGTTGAAACTCAGGATGTTCGGACAACTCGATGAAAATCCAGGCAAAGCGGAATTTTCAGACAGCGATGGTCGGATCCGGACAAGTGTTGTTGGATTCGGACAATACGGTTGAACTGGTCGGCTAGACATCGATTGTCTGAAATCAGACAAGATAGTTAAGACTGTCGGCTAAGCTGAGATGAGCTGATTCAGTAGTATCAGTCTGATTCGGACAAGGCGGTTAGAGTTGTCGACTGGATCAGTCAGCTCTAGCTCGAGTTTCGTCTAAGTAGAACTGGCGGGAACAGTTAAAGTCCGAAATGGGGAAAAATTCGCGCTGGAACGCGTTGGAGCGCGGGGTGGCGGTTACGGATTAAGAGCCGCGTGTAAAATAAGCAGGAATGGTTAACTTGGCAGTTTCTCGGGCCTAAACCGCCCAACTTCCCATTTTAATCGTCTCCTTTGTCTTATTTTGCCATTTTTGTAT
>NC_027751.1:33873648-33877864 GCF_000695525.1 Brassica oleracea var. oleracea
AAAGGTGAGTGCGTGACCGTAGCCTATCGTACTGAATCGTAGTCTGATTGATAGGAATGTTCTATGTACTGATTGCTTGTTTAATTCGAATTATTTGCTAAGTTCTTGCTTGGTCCTAACAGTCGGTTCCTTCCATCGACGCATCTGGATCAGATCATGCGTCTAGAGCCGTATTGGCCCGCTAGGGCTTGACTGAATCTGATGGCGCGCTGGCTTGGAACGATTGGGTCGGCTAAGTAACTGACTGATGATAAGCATGTCCGTTTATTGACTGATTGACTTGATTGCTTTACTTGGCTGAGTGGGACGGAATTACCGCTCTCACTAAGCATACTGTTTGCTTATGTCTCCTTGTTTGGATGCAGATCAGGACCATACCCGAAAGGGTAAAGACATAGCTTGAACGCGGGACAAGGGCAGGAAGGAAGGATGGTGGGTTTGGGTAGATATAGGACGAGATTAACATGTAATAGCCTATAGCGAACTGACTTGTTAACTCGAACCTCAGATTATCTATTCAAATCGTATTATGCTTTACTTGACTGTCTGAAAAAGAACTAAAACTCTGAAATAATTCTAAGTAAGGAAAAATAAGAAAACGGTCCAAGTCTGATCAAGGAAGTCGAACAAGACTCGTACTGATGTTACGAAAAAATGGGTCGGATCTTTTCACGTAGCCTGGGAAAATCCCTAGTATTTATAATATAGGACTATTCGTAAGTTATGCATTGTTTCATGACTCATGTAAATAATCTAATTTACTCAAGAATAACATCAAAATCTTACATCAAATTTTTCAAAATATCATCACATCATTAAATTTTAATTGAAAACAGAAATTATAAATAAAAATAATCCACGCAACTGCACGGATCAGAATCCACTTTTAGTTATTATTTGGAAATAAATCAATTGCTTATCTTAACTTAATATTGATCTAAAAGAAGTATTGTGAAGAATTGGTTATTTTGATTTGAACCCATATACTATCAACTACAATTATTAACTCTTTCTTTGAAACTTTCATAACTACAATTATTAACTTGCAGTAGAAAAAAATTCATAAACTCTTCCAACTTCGGAAAAAAAAGAAGACTACTTTCTTTTAGTGTTCACCATCAACTTTTATGGTAAAACCGTAAACCCATTCATCCCAAAATAAATTGGTTTACTTTATAATTTCTTTTTACTTTTCCACGTTTATTCTCTATTTTGGGAAAACGGGAAATTCTTATTTTTCTTTTCATGTATGAGAAAAAAAGGAAAGAAATAGTCAAAAAGATGTTACAAAACACATATGGCTACCCCCAAAATTCTCTAAACTGACATCAATCAATTCACAGAAACATGTTTATCCACCACACATCCTTAATTTTCCAAAAAAAAATCAAAATTAAAAAATACTATAAATATAGTCCGTATCAACTCAATCTTTCAATCAAAACTGATATAACTCACTCTCTAATATAATTCATATCCTTTTTTCTTCTTTGAATCACCAATCATGTCTCAACAATCATTCAATGCTGGACAAACCAGAGGCCATGCTCAAGTCCGTTTTGTGATCTTAATCATTTTCATTAATTTCAAACCATATTGAGTAATTATTATGAGAAATTCTAAATATACTTGATGTACATAACATTTGTTGGATAATGCAGGAGAAGGCAGAGCAGTGGACTGAGTCCGCCAAGCAGACTGCACAGTCAGCATGTGACAAGACCGCAGATGTAGCGCTATCAGCACGTGACAAGACTGCCAATTTGACACAATCAACACAAAGCAAGTCTGCAGATGCATCTCATTCTACCCGAGAATCTGCTCAGCATGGCCAGGAACAAACCGCTGGTTTTCTCGGTCAGGTATACTGCATAGTTACATTACTATATGTATTTATATAATTATTGAAGCAAAAATATAACTTGATAACTAAATTGATATATCAATTTAATTGGAGAGCAGACCGGTGAATCTGTGAAGAACATGGCTCAGGGTGCTTTCGATGGTGTTAAGAATAGCCTTGGCATGAACGAGAAGAAATGAGGAAATGAGTATTCGTACTTCTCAAATAACTATTTATATATTCATGGCTATTTCTGGTGTCTAGCAATTTTTTATTTCTCTAAATTATGTTTGTAATAAATATATTTTTGAAAGGTTTCGTGATCATAAGATATGAGATCTATATATATAATAATTTGGGGTGATATTACACCCCAGTTTCTATTTGAAAGAAATTTGACAACTAATGCACTAGTGGTTCACCATTATATAACTTCGGAATAGTGGAACGTACAAATATTGGAAAACTTGGTTGCTCAAGATAATGTATCGTTCAGTAAGCCAATCCAATAGAAATGACAAGTATAGTTGGAACTATACAAAAAATGAAATATATACAGTTAAATAAGGATATTGGGTTGCAAAAAATATTCTCAGTCGTGAACCTAAAGTATTGATATCAAAGTCAAGTATCACAAACCTTCAAATGCTCCACAAAAAATGTGTCATGTGATATGGCAGATGGTATATGAATACTTAGATATAAACCCTTATCCATGGATTATATATTTTGGGTTTGAATCCCATTCCTACCGGCGCGGGAGTGAAGGAAGAATGAAATAGAAAACACAGAGTTAGATAAAAAGCTTTATCCATAGATAATTTAGTATCTCTGGAAAACACGTAATGATAAATTGTTCATAGGATGCACAAGCGATCCGTTGGAGCTAGTAATACATACTGAAAGTGAATGTCATGCATGGATTGATGCAAACTCACAGAACTCGGAAGATACCCATTCACAAATCCAAACACAGAACACACAAGCCTTATGCTTGCAGCATATTTGTAGATGGATAGTAAACTTCAGACTGACATTACAGTGGATATGGTTGGGAATGGTAGATGTGTCTGAAGATGAGCAACTCCTAGGTTTGATAAACAAAGAGAGACAATTGTCATCTTTACATTCAGAATTGGATGCACATATTTGGTCTATGGAGGATATGCTTGAACACAGACATGTCATCACTCTGAGACGAACTGCAAAGATGTCATTTCAATGATATAGCATACCTACAAGAAATATTCCAGGCTTTGAACATCACACACATACCAAGAGTGCATAACCAAATCACATACTTTTTAGCCAAGACTGCATGAGCTTTTGTCGGTTGTTCTATTCCAGTATGGATTTTCATACCACTTCTTGTTTGAGTAATAAAATAGTTTTCTGATGTCAAAAATGCATATAACTAACAACATGATTACCAAAGCAGTTGAAGTGTTAATTCGAGCTTATTATTGGCTTCCAAATTAACTGGCAGTAAGTGAATTAGCCCAAGTCATATATACTATCATTGAAACTCTTGATGTGAGAGCTTATATTCCCACTTGTCCCCTCGAGATGATATTTCTTTGACCATTAATCTCAACAGTAACCCATAATATGATTCTGCTCAGACTGGCTAGACCAATATTAAGATCAGACTAGTTCAAGATCGACTGGGCATTTTCTGGGCCTCATCAAACAACCAAATTTTGATGGCTCATGGCATGAAAGTGATATCACTCAAATTACCCTAAGGAGTGAATTACTCTCTCAAATAAAAGGTTCAGATGTAGTACTTAGGGATCAAAACCACAGAGACTCTAGGATTACTCAATAGATTACTCAATAGATTATGGTCTAAAACTAAATCTAGATTGAATGGTTTATGGTTTTTAAAGCAGTAAATTGGTTGGTGAGCAAGTTTATTGCTCGATTGATTGTTTTGAGTTTGTTAACAGTTGGTTTAAGTAGCTAGATTCAGGTATATTCTCAGGTATCATAAATAATACTTAATCTGGGAAATTAGGAGTTTATTAATATTAATTGTTCTTGAATTCAAACTAAGGTATAATCTTTCTGATTATCAAATCTGGATCTCGGACCTCAACTCTCGTTATTTTGGTCGCGAGAAAGTGTCGATCGATAATTCTTTGTGAATATTGATCGATCGATACTTCTTCCAGAAAGCTTTACGAACGGGTTTGATTTGTATTCTCTAACTCACTAGACCAACTCTAATCTGTATCTAGTCAGTTAGATCAGTCTAGTTATTTTCAGGTATTGAGTCAAGCAATGGTTTGATCCCAATTAATCCTAGGATCTAAGTTTACAGGGTGATAATCCTAAACTTAGCTTTAATGCATAACTAGATGATTGAACTAT
>NC_027751.1:33877948-33884224 GCF_000695525.1 Brassica oleracea var. oleracea
GGAACACATGGTTATGATGGTCTGAATAATACTTAAATAAATTAAATAGCAAAAGTAACAGAAATAATGAAAGCAAGGGGGTTCATGATTTTCTTTGTTTTGCAGTAGATGATCTATCTCTCCAATCCTAAGCTCTCCTCTTTCAATGGTGGCTTCTAGCCTCCTCCAAATTAGGTCTCAAAGGTCTCTAGGCAAGTCTGCCTCTAAAACAATACAAAACCCTAATAAATAGCCTAACAGGTGGCCATGGACTAATGTTGTAATTATTGAGACTTTTGTGAAACTTGAAATCTTCTAATTTGTCATTAACTCTCGGATAGCTTCATAATCGATCGATACGAGGGAATTGACATCGATCGATATTTGGTGGTGACTATCAGTCGATATTGAGCTGCGACCGTCGACCATCTCTTGCTTCCAGCGAAGCTCAAAAGATCTCTAAATAGCTCCAAATACATCATTTTCTTGCAAATAGTATCTGGAACTGTAAATATTCTAAATAGACTCTATATAATAATAAATGTATCTTAAAACACTTATAAACCATGGCTAATATTAGGTAAAATCCATGGTCTATCAACTCCCTCAGACTTACCATTTTGTTTGTCCTCAAGTAAAACAAACATGCAGTCTCTCTGAAAGAGGTTCTTAAAACAGCAGGGACTCACATGATTTAAAACTTAGGGATTTCAGTCCCCTGTTCACCTATAATTTGGTTATTTGCCTTGCTTAGTTGACCTTTAGGTTTTCCTAGGACTACTCTTTCATTAGCATCATTTGTAAGAGAATACTTACATGCTTCCGGCGGGGTGTTGTCGATCGATGTTTGATGTGCGTCGTCGACCGATATTCCTGTTGACTTGTCGATCGATATTGCTTTCACTCTGTCGATCAATATGCCTATCTCTTCGTCGATCAATGTCTGGCCGAAATCCATGTTTTCCATCTTGCAGCTCCTGTGTCAGCAGGAAAAGAGAGAAATTTTTTAGCAAATTTAGTAACAAAATCTAGATTAAATTCTAAACGTAATCTAATGGTAATAAGAAAGAGTCCCCGGCAACGGCGCCAAGAAAGAGTCCCCGGCAACGGCGCCAAATTTTATATTACTCAAATTACCCTAAAGAGTGAATTACTCTCTCAAATAAGAGGTTCAGATGTAGTACTTAGGGATCAAATCCACAGAGACTCTAGGATTACTCAATAGATTATGGTTTAAAACTAAATCTAAATTGAATGGTTTATGGGTTTTAAAGCAGTAAATTGGTTGGGGAGCAAGTTTATTGCTCGATTGATTGTTTTGAGTTTGTTTACAGTTGGTTGAAGTAGCTAGATTCAGGTATATTCTCAGGTATGATAAATAATACTTAATTTGGGAAATTAGGAGTTTATTAATATTAATTGTTCTTGAATTCAAACTAAGGTATAATCTTTTTGATTTTCAAATCTGGATCTCGGACCCCAACTCTCGTTATTTTGGTCGCGAGAAAGTGTCGATCGATAATTCTTTGTGAATATCGATCGATACACCTTTAAAAATATCGATCGACAGGGCTATCGCTGTGTCGATCGATACTTCTTCCAGAAAGCTTTACGAGCGGGTTTGATTTGTATTCTCTAACTCACTAGACCAACTCTCGTCTGAATCTAGTCAGTTAGATCATTCTAGTTATTTTCAGGTATTAAGTCAAGCAAGGTATTGAGTCAAGCAATGGCTTGATCCCAATTAATCCTAGGATCTAAGTTTAAAGGGTGATCAATCCTAAACTTAGCTTTATTGCATAACTAGATGATTGAACTATATTTCTAAACATCCTAGCAATTGTTGTGTCAGTATTACATTTATCAACCTATTTGAGAAACCTAAATCTAACAGTAAAGACTACTCAGACATATTCACGGAACACATGGTTATG
This sequence comes from Brassica oleracea var. oleracea, assembly GCF_000695525.1. Taxonomy (NCBI): domain Eukaryota; kingdom Viridiplantae; phylum Streptophyta; class Magnoliopsida; order Brassicales; family Brassicaceae; genus Brassica; species Brassica oleracea. The sequence goes on from NC_027751.1 coordinate 33,879,862, forward strand.
ATGGTCTGAATAATACTTAAATAAATTAAATAGCAAAAGTAACAGAAATAATGAAAGCAAGGGGGTTCAAGATCTTCTTTGTTTTGCAGTAGATGATATATCTCTCCAATCATCAGCTCTCCTCTTTCAATGATGGCTTTTTGTTTCCTCCAAACTAGGTCTCAAAGGTCTCTAGGCAAGTCTGCCTCTAAAAAATACAAAACCCTAATAAATAGCCTAACAGGCGGCCAGGGACTAATGATGTAATTATTGAGATTTTTGTGAAACTTGAAATCTTCTAATTTGTCATTAACTCTCGGATGGCTTCATAATCGATCGATACGAGGGACTTGACATCGATCGATATTTGGTGGTGACTATCGGTCGATATTGAGATGCGACCGTCGACCATCTCTTGCTTCCAGCGAAGCTCAAAAGATCTCTAAATAGCTCCAAATACATCATTTCCTTGCAAATAGTACATAGACCTATAAATACTCTAAATAGACTCTATATAATAATAAATGTATTTTAAAACACTTATAAACCAAGACTAATAGTAGGTAAAATACATGGTCTATCAGAAAAGATAAGGAGTCATTTTTTATGACAAATTTATATCCCATATGTAAATATTTTGAATTTGGATATTTATTAGCATATTTTCTAAGTAGAGGTAGGTGTTTTCTCAGTCCATGTTAGTTTAGATATGAATAAAGGATCATATACGGAGATACTCTTCCTCATAAATAAAAGAGAATATAGGCCCAATATACCACTTTGGGTTTGAAACTAAGGATCTACCCTCGAACCAAAAAAACCCTCGGCCACTTTGTACCTTTGTGTTGCATTTGACTATTATGCCCCTAAAGTGAGGACACGCAAGTGAGATTAGGGTTAGCAGCTGTCTTCAGCGAGATCTCTCCGAGTACGGTTGGATTCGGCGTGATATCTTCGAGTACATTTTTAGCTTCCTGTTTCCGACTTAGGTCTGCACCTATCTATTTCCCAGCCACTCGTCATGGTTGTGAAGCGTGTGAGGTCCAAATCTGAATCTTCGGAAAATCGGTGAAAAGATTTGATTGTAACAGAGAAAGGCGGGATGTAAGGGTTATCCGCAAACGTTTAGGGTTCTCGATTGGCTATTTAAAGCAACCCCTCAGAGACATAAATGTCAACTTGCTCTGGTAGAGAGAGAACGAGAACTGTTAAAGAGAGTATCAGAAAGTTGGAAATATCCTTTTACAGTAGTCGTTATCTCTTCGATTAAGGTTTGCGCTTTTCCTTTTGTCTTTAGGAATTAAAGTTGTTTTGGATCTTTGCAGCCCCAATCTTTTATGTCAGGCTTTTGTTTAACAGTTTACTTTTTTAAGGAATGTACCCTTCACTAAAGTTAATGTTATCTTTTGCAGTTAACGCATTTAAGATGGGTCAGCTTGTTAAGCTGGTCGTCGGTGTGTGGGAGCAAGTTAGCACTGTTGGTTGGCTGTTCTTGGAAGATCCAACAGAGAGGAACTATGATGTTATGGTTCATGAGAACCAGACATATGCATCTTTGATGGATCTTGTGCGCACACGTTACAGTGTTGACGCACACACAGCAGTGGCTCTAACCTACGAGTTCCCCAAATGGATGAAGGTTTCTGGAGATGGCTCAACACCTCCAGGTGACGTAAAAGAAGATGGTGATGTGGATTTGTTCATGTTGATCAGACTTGAACTGCCTGATCTAAGGCTAATGGTGACAATTTGGAATGATATTGTTGCACGGTATCTTTTCCAGAATAGGGACAACTATACTGTTATCGGCAGCTCAATGGGAAGTGTGCCTCCTAGTACGTTCCGTTGTCAGGGTTATAATGCTGGTAATCACATATCCTCCACGCCGTTGCACGATTTGCACGGACCCTTACATGATAGTGCTGCTTATTGGGAGGGAATGCTTGCACAAGGATGGCAGTCATCAAACCAGCAGCTCCTGTTGGATATTTGCACTGACGATGAGTATGCATATTTGCCAAAGAACAACTTATCTATGAACAAACGAGCTCATGTAACCTCTGTGGATAGTAGTGAAGGAACACAATCTTCGACTGACTCTTCTACAGCTCCATCCGGTGTTGTTCCAACCCACTGTACTGGTGGTATCCTAGGACTTGCTGAAGACAATCTTCCGCCAGTCAATCGCCCCAGTATGGCACTAACCATAGGTGAGTGCTAAGTTTTTACTTTAACCGTTAATAATCTAGAAACATGTGCTGGACCTGACATAGCAACTACGACCGTAGTTGATCCGCAACCACGGAAGTCGACAATACTGGAATATCTTACGAAGGGGAAGGGGAAAGTATCTGATGCAGTCCATGTTGGCCAGAAAAGGGAAAGACCCCGCATCGACCATAGGGGCTGTCGTCCAAACCCCAACTTCCCGGACCCCCTTCTGGAAGAGGACTCCACGGATGAAGGTATTATTTAACTATTATACTTGGTGTATAAGCACTTTAGTTAGATGTTACTAAAGTTGGGTAAATGATATTTCTCGTTTGAATCAGGCTCGCAGGATGAGGGGACCAGACTTCTGTATGTCGGTCAGCTATTCATGGATCGGTCGGCATTCAAGACCCACATGTCCCTCTATGCCTTGGCTAAGAAATTTAGGTTTCTCTGTAGACGATCTGAGCCTGGCAAAATGGTTCTGGAATGTAAGGGTGTTGAGTGCCCCTGGAGGGTTTCTGCTGCAAAGTTGCCCGGATGTCCGAGGTTTCAAATTAAGAGGTTGAACGAGGAGCACACTTGTACTGTGGATGAGCGTAGGGATTTCACGAGACATGCAACATCAAATCTCATTGGAGAGATGGTGAGGAGCAAATATGATGGGGTGGGTTCAGGACCTAAACCGGGGTCTCTTAGGGAATTTATGCGCACGGACCATCAAGTCCCCATCACCTACTGGTAATCACTGAGTTCATCTCGCTTAGCTATTGGTTAATGAAGCAGTCAGATGGAGTTGACACATTTCCCATAACGCAAATTGTTACAAATATTTTGTACTAGATATATATGATATGGTAGCGTCCAACTCCGTAAATAATTGATAACATCTATGGTTAGCTGCTAAAGTCAATGTGGATACGCTAATATAATAACAGGGTAGATATAGCTGCTAACATTTACGGGTAATTGTTAACATGGATTATTAGCTTTAAGCTTAAGATGTACCTTCGGAGGCATCTGCTGCGTCCGCTCAACAATAATGGCTAGGTCTTCTGTCGTTATGGTCATGTCATTAGCAACAGTGAAGGCCCTGGTAGGCAGTTGTTGAAATGGTCATTGAATTGAAAATCAGAAAATGGCAAAAAATTGGGGTTGTTAGGGTATCTCACTTATTACGTCCTGCTCTCTCTCTCTCTCTCATTGAAGAGTACACTTCGTCAATATTATCCTCATTATGCGCTGCATTATCCTCGGGCCTGAAGGTTTTAATCTTTGGGTCACACTGGTAGTCGTTGAAGATGGGAGGGAGAGTCCGTGTCCTTTTGCTCTTTCTTGTGTCGCACGCTTCTTGAATAGTAATCTGCGGCGGAATGTTGGACTCGCGTCGAGCATCGTCCTGCGAGAGGCCGAGTGAGAACGACGGTATTTCGATCAGAGAGAAAAGGAAATCAATCTGACAAATATTTATTAAAATAAAACATCATAAAAGACAGTAAGTAATGGAGCAACTAATTTTATCGTTAACGACTAATACAGTTATTATCAGTGTACCTCATCCTCATGGTAGCTCTCTTCTTCATCCACTGTTGCCAATGACATATGTGGTGTGGAGTTCTTCGGCGCTTGGTTAAGGGTTTCATCTGTGACTGCCAATATCTTGTGTGCGGTGATACAATCACCTAGATTAACGTTTTCCGGGTTGAAGCTAGGTAGAGGCTGGTCTTTGACAGACGACTTCTGACAAATAATTAGGAAACAAAATGATCAGTTGCGTTTAACATTCCTCCTATGGCAGCTGTGTAATCCTACGTTAAACAGATATGTATAACATACCTCTGGGTGGTTTGGGAAGCCCTCAACGTCAGATATCACACTGCTTATGAGGTCGTCGACGTTGGTATGGCATCCATTATTGGCAGAGGGTTGTGTTGGGGAGGATGTTTGGACATTGGGTAAAACACCCATCGTCTCACCGCTTGGAAAATTAAATTTTTGGGCAGGATCCGGGCCAGTGGATTTAGCAGCCGGTGGGTTATCGCCAACGCCTTGACCTCCAACGACAATATCTTCACGAAACACGGAGTATGGTTTTCGCAGCACATCAATAATACCCTGCATCACTGCTCCCTGCATTTTCTGAATTTCCGCTTGAATGACCTTGACCAGGTTC
>NC_027751.1:33885157-33888786 GCF_000695525.1 Brassica oleracea var. oleracea
TTTCGGGAAAAAATATTTGAAATTGCACATTGCTGCAACATTACCTAATGCTAATGGCTGCTACATTATCTAGTATCAGGGAGTATATATTCTAGTTAGAACAAAATCTAATAGCCGCAACTAAACGTATTATCATCATTTGGTAGTGATTCACATATGAAACATTAACTTGCTCAGATGCGTTACCTTCGCTTCCTCATCCATCACTTTGACGTGGTTTGGGTTTATACAGTATCTGACAACGGCGGGTGGTGTGACTGTTTGAGGGTCGGTTTGTTCAGCTTCTTCCTCTGCCTGTGCGTCACTAAGCGCAGAGTCTGACTCGCTGTCTGATTCAATAACTACGACAGGTTCAACTTGTGGAACAATCTCTTTGATTTGAGGGACAGCCGCCATGAAAACAAGCTGAATCGCATCCACGAAACCAGGCAACGCGATACTGGGTTGGGAGAGTATAATTTCATCTTTCTTCTTGATCCCGGTAACGAGCATCTCGAAGGAAACTCTGCCCCATGGATAGACAAGAAATTCATCCAAATCTCTGATCATCTCAACGTGTTCAGGGATGATACGGGGGAAATGGGAAGTCGGGAGTAGAACGCATGATGTAAATGCGAGACAGGCATACTTCAGTCACATCTGTCGGTCCTTTACTGCCCTTTTCTTTAACATCTCAATTGCTAGATCTCCTAGGCAGAACTTGAGAGATCCGAACAACTCTCCTCAATATAGCTTCTCTTTGATTGGGTTCTTCTTTCTCTTTTTGCTGTATTTTGATGGTATCTTCTTGCAATTAAGCCCTGTTACGTGAGCAAACTCGTGTAGAGACATCCTAATAGGTCTTCCGGCGAAGAGAAACCAGATCTCGTATTTTTTCTTCACTCTAAGCATACGGGCAATAACGAACTGCCCGAAGCTACCGGAGAATGATGGGTTTTCGGCTTGTGATATGATCTTCCAAACGTGGGGTTACGAAGAAACTCAACCTCTTCCGGATCAAGTGCCTCGAGTATGGATTCGATTCGCTTAGGGTTGTGGTATGTATTAAACCTCTCACCATTAGGTTCTTCGCCGGCAGCGAACATCCGCTCTGGCAGCCGCAGATCCTCCATCTCGTCAGTATTTTTTCTTTTGGTTGGAGTAGAAACTAGGTTGAAGAGACTGTTGGTTTCCGACAAGAGAGAATAGATAGTTTAAGACTTCAAATAGACATCAAACGCTAACACTAAATGTAATTGATGCTTTTTCATTGGTCATTAACGTCTTTCGATATAGAGAGAGTACAATGGGTAGCGTGTAAAATTCGATTATATCTTCTTGTGTCTGACAATGAATCTTCTAGTACATGATATAGTAGCTTAGGTGGTGTAGGGGTGTTTCGGTATTAAAGAAAGTCGAACAATGTACAGGGTATATAGCTAATTTGGAGATTATCTGTGTATATAACCCCTAAATTCTCTAAATAAAAATGCTCAAATACTCCTCCACCGAAATATATTTAATTTTGATTTATTTTTAATGCAAAAAGTGATGAAATCCTTGTTATCACTTCACGAATTAAATTATTTAGAGACCATTTCATTTCTTCATTTCCTTCTTCCATTTTTTTCTCTGTGATTTTCATCATTTTTCTTCTATTGTCTTACCTCATCTTCCTTTTTGTTGCGATTTTTTTCTACTTATTCATCAATTTTCTTCTCTTGTTCTCTGATTTCACTTCGATTTTCTCTTTTGTTCCTTAGAATTCCAGATAAATCTTCTCTTACTCCTTCTAGCATTATTGAGGTTCTTCATCTTCTTCGATTTCTTCTTCTTTGATCTTTTTTTTATTTCTTCGTCGATTTTCTCTTCTTCTCATTCTATTTCCTTCACATCTACAAATTGTGAAGTTACAAGCACATATGAAAACCCCAAAAGTAAAAATATAAGAAAGAAAAAAAAACAGTTTTATCAAGTTATACTATCTTTCGAGTAAAACTATATAACTTAGTATAATTATGATTTACTTATACCAAGTTGTTGAGAATAACTGTAACTTTATGAAAACTGAATATATTTTCTCATTGTTCTTAGAAGATTACAATAGAGGCTCTTATATATTGTTCAGAGAGACTCTCAAACCCTAGTGTCATGCCTTAATCTAGTTACACGTAAAGCAATCTAAACCTTTAGTTACATGACACAAGAGGAACGTATTGGTTGTTCAGGACCACAGCCCCAGCTGGCTCCACCTTCTTCCTTACCGTACTTCTTTGTCTGCACTTCATCACGTCATCACTTGAAACACCTTTACCGCCTTCAGACATGGGCCTTTATTCTCTCTTCCTTCGAAGCCCATCTGAATATCTTTGTCTTGGCCCACACTCTTCATCTCTTCTTCATCCTCTGTTTTCTTCATATTACTTACACTCCCCCGCAAACTTGGAAGTTGTAGAGTACCAACGCCAAGTTTGTTCCTCAGTCTGGTGAACGCCAGTCTCGGTAGATATTTGGTGAATATATCAGCGAGCTGATCATCAGCCGGGATATGATACACTTCAACCAAACCAAGTGCAACTCTCTCCCTGATGTAATGATAGTCAAGCTCCATATGTTTTGTACGACCATGGAAACCAGGATTTGCCGCTAAGTGAACCGCTGAAAGATTATCACACCGGAGACGAGCTGGTTCAGGTTGATAGATGTGGAGTTCACGAAGGATGTAGCTCAGCCAAGTCAATTCGCAAGCAGTCTGAGCAAGAGCACGGTACTCAGCTTCCGTAGAAGACCATGAGACGACATTAGGACCAAGTAAGGCACAGAACCCAGTTGTTGACCTCCGTGTGTCATGGCACCTAGCCCAATCACTGTCACTAAACGCGGAGAGACACAGCGATGTGTGTCTGAACAAATGAAGCCCATACTGAGTTGTGCCTCTAATGTAACGCAAGATCCTCTTCAGTAAGTTGAAATCACTCATAGTAGGTGAGTGCATCCGTTGGCATACAAATTTAACCGCAAATTGAATATCAGGGCGTGTTAAGGTGAGATATTGTAGTTTCCCGGCAAGACTACGGAAGAATGTAGGTTCAGGAAACAACACTGTATCTTTGAATACCTCATCAAGACGTGAAGGCAGAGGCGTAGGCATTGGATTCGCTGCAGCCATCCCCGCTTCAAATAAAATCTCCTCTGCATATGTAGTCTGATTGAGAAACAGTCTCTGATCATGATACTGAGCTTGAATTCCCAAGAAATAGTGAATTTCTCCCAGATCCTTCATGGCAAAGGTATTACTCAAGTCATCAACCAGGCGCGTTATCAACTCGGACGAGGTACCAGTGAGTAAAACGTCGTCAACATAGAGCAAAAGTACCATGCTTTGACCCTTGCAGTGATACGTAAATAAAGACGGGTCTGCAGGGCTACACTTGAAGCCAAACTCCAATAAAAAATTGGTAAACTTATTGAACCAGGCCCGAGGTGCTTGTTTCAAACCATAGAGCGCCTTATGCAACCTGCAGACATAATCAGGATGCGACTTATCTTCAAAGCCAGGAGGTTGTTCGATGAACACCTCTTCTTGTAACTCCCCATGTAAAAAGGCATTTTTTACATCAAACTGGCGCACCTTCCAATTCTTAGACACA
>NC_027751.1:33889023-33904725 GCF_000695525.1 Brassica oleracea var. oleracea
CCTCTAGCAACCAGTCGCGACTTTAGTTTATCTGGAGTTCCATCAGCTTTGAGTTTCACAGTATGAATCCACCTGCAACCCAAAACATGCATTCCAGGCAGTCGAGGAACCAAAGACATCGTCTCATTTTGATTTTGCGCATCCATATCCTCTTGCATTGAGTTCGTCCAGCCAGGATCCTTCAATGCAGCGGCGATAGTCTTCGGGATGGGTGGAATATTTGTTCTAGTGAGTAGAGCATACCGAGGATTCGGTTTGCGTATTCCATGTTGCAGACGTGTAGTCATCTGATGGAGACGAGGCGGTTGTGCTGCAGCAACAGGCACTGTCCTATCTCCTGAAGATTCAGACCGTTCTCCACTTGGTTCATTCCTCTCAGGTGTGTGGACAGAGTGATCATACTCCTCTCTGGTAGAGAGACTTGGAGATGTCACACCAAGATTCTCAACTTGTGGTGAATTGACAGATTGTTGAGAGGAGTTGGTTCTCTGAACTGTAGGTAATATGAAGAAAACAGAGGATGAAGAAGAGATGAAGAGTGTGGGTGAAGTAGGGGCTGACTGCCACGCCTGTAATAAGGGCGTATTGAGAGGAACCACATAGTCTTTATACCGATTCTCAAATGGAAACACATCTTCATCAAAAATAACATGGCGAGAGATATAGATACGACCCGTGGGAGGATACAAACAGCGATACCCCTTGTATTGAGAATGATAGCGAAGAAAGATACACTGCAATGATCTTGGATCAAACTTGTTTTGCCCATAAGACCGTAAGCAAGGATAACAGGCTGATCCAAAGACTCGCAAGAAAGAATAGTCAGGTTTCGAGTTGTTGATCAATTCATAAGGTGACTTGAAACCAACCACAGTAGAAGGAAGTAAGTTACTAACATAATTGGCAGTGTAGTAAGCTTCGACCCAGTATTTAAATGGGGTTTTACTCTGAAACATCATCGCTAGTGCTTACGTTCGGCGAGACCATTCTGCTGTGGCGTCGAGGGACATGACAGTTGGTGATGAATGCCACACGAAGCCAGGTGATGCTTGAAGGCATTACTTGTAAACTCTCCCCCACCATCACTCTGGAACTGTTTAATTTTTCGACCGTAATGATTCTCAACTAGCTTTTGAAACGCCACAAAGACTTGATAGAACTCAGACTTTGTTTTTAAAGGAAACAGCCACGAGAATCGAGAGAAATCATCAACCAAAATAGCATAATACTTGAATCCTTGGTTTGATACAACAGGAGATGGCCCCCAAAGATCACAGTGAATACGATCTAGGGGCGCCACAGCAGTAGATAAAGAAGTAAAAAACGGTAGCCTAGCGCTCTTCCCCATCTGGAAAGGCTCACAAATGTAGGATGTGCTGCTCTTATTTGTTGATATGACCTTGCTGCTCTTGAGATGCTGAAGAACCTGAGGATTTGAATGCGCCAGACGATGATGCCACACCAACTCACTTGCTGTCACCTGTCTATTAGAGTAAAACGCAACAAACTCGGCATTCTTCAGCTTATGGAGATCCTCATGATGAGGTCCTTTGGTCACTACTCTCTGAGAGTTGAGATCAATCACATATACCCAGTTAGAGTCAAAAAACACACCACAAGGATAGTCATCACATAACTTAGAGATAGAGAGCAATGGTTTTTGGATTCCAGGGCACACAAGAACATCGAGTAAAGGAATACTACCTTGTGGAGTAGTAATGACCGTTGATCCAACATGAGTGATAGGCAGTTGATGTCCATTGCCGACCATCACAGATTCAGGTCCGTGATAAGGTGACACATTCTGAAGAGCAGAAGCATGAGCGGTGATATGAGCTGTAGCTGCAGAGTCAGGATACCACTCTCCACCTGCTGTGTCTGAGACCTGGATCGCAGCTAGAGCTTTTGGAATATCAGTACTTTGATATGCGTTGTCAAAGCGGTTCCAGCACTTCAGAGCCGAGTGTCCTACTCGTCCACAAATCTGACATGTTGGTCGGTTGCTATCACTTCCCTGAGCTTGATTCCAGCCAGAGGAGTTAACCTGTTGAGAAAATCCTCTGCCTCTGGTTGAGAAACCTCCGCCACGACGTCTGGCACCAAACCTACCACCATTGTAACCACGACCACGCTGATTACCATTGTACCTGGTTCGCTGTGTCTGAAAGGCTGTGAAAGGAGTAACCTCAGCTGGAGTTTCATACGACTGCAGTCTTGTGTGAAACCCAGTAACTTCAGAGACCACATCTGAGAATGTAGGAGGCGGATACCGAGACATAGAACTCTGAATAACTGTAGAGATAGGGTCATAATCTCTAGAGAGACCATTCAGAAACGTGAAAACCTTCATAGACTCATCTACCGGTCTTCCAATAGAGCTCAGTTGTTCACATAACGCCCTAAACTCCCAACAGTAGACCAAAAATTCTTTACCTCGAGTGGAAAGGAGTTGGAGTCGACGACGAAGGTCAAACTCTCTAGCCACTGAGCTCTTGTTAAAGTTGTCTGCAAGTGCAAGCCACACTTCCTGCGATGTGGTTAAGGTATGAACATAACTCAAAACTTCCTCTTTCAGAGTACCAAACAACCACGATTTCACTAACTGATCCGTACACGTCCATGCTTCAAAGTCTGGATTCGGATTCACCACTTGAACTTCATTCTTTACAACCGTTACAGTTGCTTCAGGAGCCTCCACTTGCCCCGTAACAAAACCCAGAAGCTTATGACTACTCAACAAAGCTTCAAACTGTGTCTTCCACAGCAGATAGTTTCTCTCACTCGACTTGAGAGTCACCGAACTCGTCACATGTAGACCCGTCGGAAACGGGTAAGGACCATTTGGAGCTTCTTCAGCCATTTGAGCGACCTGTTAGGGTTCTTATTGCTCTGATACCATGAGAATAACTGTAACTTTATGAAAACTGAATATATTTTCTCCACCCTTAGAAGATTACAATAGAGGCTCTTATATATTGTTCAGAGAGACTCTCAAACCCTAGTGTCATGCCTTAATGTAGTTACACGTAAAGCAATCTAAACCGTTAGTTACATGACACAAGAGGAGCGTGTTGGTTGTGCAGGACCACAGCCCCATCTGGCTCCACCTTCTTCCTTACCGTGCTTCTTTGTCTGCACTTCATCACGTCATCACTTGAAACACCTTTTACCGCCTTCAGACATGGGCCTTTATTCTCTCTTCCTTCGAAGCCCATCTGAGTATCTTTGTCTGGGCCCACACTCTTCGTCTCTTCTTCATCCTCTGTTTTCTTCATATTACTTACAGTTGTATCATTGTCTAGGTATAACTAGGATTTAAGCTTTACCAAGTTGTACCTCGAGAATTAAAATTATTATCAAAATTTAAAATAAAAAGATCAGTTATGAGATTCAAATTTTGAAATTTTGAAACTGGGGGAAAAGCATAACTGGAAAACTGTAATTATCTTAATTTATTAAGTGCCGAAAATATATGAAATTAATTGAGACTTAGAGAGTATGTGATAAAAAAATTTAGTTATAAGAGTATTTGAGAATTTGACCCATGAATAAACTGTTGATTTATTAGTCATAAGTCTAAATTTAATTTTGGAAAATAATAAGGAACCTCAAAAATATACCAAAAATCTGAAATTATAATTGAGATTCAAAGAAAACTGAAGAGACCCAAAATTTTAAAATATAATTAAAACCTAAAATATATTCAAAACCAAGAAAAAACTAAAAATACTCTAAATACCAACAGTTTGGAGTAATTAACTAATACATATAACTTTTGAATTATTTGGGTACTAGGTGGTTGTCCGCGATTTCGCGGATATAAATTTTTTAATAGTTATGATCCTTATTCAAAATTATAAAATTACAAACGTAATATATATTTTTTGTCAATCACAAATCACACTTTCTCACAAATTTTTGTATTTAGTGTTTAACATAACACTCTCAATTGGTTAATCAAACAAATTCATTATTAAATTCTCTCCAATCATCACACTACCTTATCAAACACTGATTCATTTAAAACTATTATTTTCATTTAGATATCTTTTACAATATTATATTCATTTAAACAAATTTAATACATATCTATTTTAAATAAATATGATTAACTAATTATATATCAGAAAATAATATTTAAAATTTTAAACATATATAACTTAATATTTATCAATGTCAGATTCAATAATTTTATTACATCAAAATAACATGATTATAGTTGTATAAATATTTTTTAGAACTTTGTTATCATACGTTGTAAAGTTTATAATACCGCAAAAAATACATATCATTATTTTGTAAATAATTTTCTTTTAAATTCAGTCTACGTTATATTCTACATCTTCGACCTTATCAGTTTTAGAACTTATCATCTATATTGATCTTCTTTACTCAAGTTGTCTTCATGTTATAGAAGCACATGAGACTGATTGAAAAATAGTCATAGTAATACTTAAAACACATGTATTTCGAAAAACAAATAAAAAAATAAGTACATAAAAGTATAAAATAACCAAGAATACAACCAAAAATACAACAAACAAATTTTATTATTTTTTACTCATGTTTTATTTATGTATCCTTACTTTTTTGCTATTAAAAATAAGACTAAATCAATAGTCTTAACTCTAGTCTCGTATTAATATATTGTTTCCATTTTCCAATTTAAATTATAATAAAAAAATTCATTGATTAATATTATATTGAATGATTTACCATATAATTTTGGGAAACTGCCACAAATACCATATTTATAGTATCATTTTTCATGTTTACACTAACCACTTTTACCCCCATTTTTAATGAAGGGTAAAAGACATTTATACCTTTAGGGTTAACTAATCTATATTTAGGGTTTAGAGTTGAGGGGTGATGTAGTGTTTTTGAATGTGAAACTTAGGATTTTAATATATATATAAATAAATAAAAAATGTAATTTTTTTTAGAAAATAGTTTCAAACATAATTTTCGATGTTCAAAAACAAATTTTGAAAAACAAAATTCAAAAATAAAAGTTTATAAAACAGTCTGAATTTGAAAAAGTATAATTCGAAAACAAAAAAAAAACTATTTTTTTATTTTTATTTATTTAAATAATTATTTATTATATATATAGGGAACACGGGTATAAGAGTTTTTTGCCACTTAACGAAGAAGATATTTTTGAAAATGCTCATTTAGTGGTGGTAAAGATGAATAATGGTACCATGAAAGTGGTAAACATGAAATTTCCCATATAACTTTATTATAATCAAAGCTATAAGAATTATATTAATTTTCTTTTTTAAATTTAAAAATATTTTAATCATTTTTGAAACTGATAACTCGACTATACTATCTACATTTATCATAGAAAAATGACTGAAATTTTTTAAAATTATATATTTGACTGTTTTACATTCATTGTACAATGTTTAGAAAAAATATATATAGTGAGTGAGTATAAGAAATATTATTAGGTTTACGTTAATTAGTTTTCTGTAATGTATGATTTCGTGTATCCACTATTAATATAAATATGTTTAAAGTCATTTATAATTATTTCTATGATATCATATGAATTTATATGTATATTCTATATTTATATAATGTAATATAAGATATTTAAGTGTTTCTATAACCAAATTATGTTAATTTATCTATATTTAAGATGTTTAATTGTTTGTTTGGTAATATAGATTAGATTAGGTAACTCTAGGATTAGTTTACTTTTAAAATTTTTAATTAAATAAATAAAAATTCAAATAGTGACAACCAATCAAATTAAAAGAATTAATTTTAAACTTCACCTATGACTGACACATAAGCGAAATCCATTTAAGTGACTTTTCAATTAATATATATGATTATTTATTATATATATAGAGAACAAATGTATAAAAGTCTTTTGCCACTTAACGAAGAAGATATTTTTGAAAATGTTCATTTAGTGGTGGTAAAAATGAATAATGGTACCATGAAAGTGGTAAACATGAAATTTCCCGCATAATTTTATTATAATCAAAGCTATAAGAATTATATTAATTTTATGTTTTTATATTTAAAAATATTTTAATCATTTGTGAAAGTGATAACTCAACTATACTATCAACATTTGTCATAAAAAAATTACTGAAATTTTTTAAAATTGTATGTTTGACTGTTTTACATTTATTGTACAAATGTTTAGAATATATATATATATAGTGAGTGAGTATAAGAAATATTATTTGGTTTACGTTAATTAGTTTTCTGTAATATATGATTTCGTGTATCCAGTATTAATATAAATATGTTTAAAGTCGTTTATAATTATTTCTATAATATCATATGAATTTATATGTATATTCTATATTTATATAATGTAATATATGATATTTAAGTGTTTCTATAAACAAATTATGTTAATTCATCTATATTTAACATATTTAATTGTTTGTTTGGTAATATAGATTAGATTAGGTAATTCTAGGATTAGTTTCCTTTTAAATTTTTTATTTAAATAAATAAAAATTAAAATAGTGACAACTAATCAAATTAAGAAAATTAGTTTTAAACTTCACCTATGACGGACACATAAGTGAAATCCATTTAAATGGCTTCTCAATTAATATATAGGAGGATATATGATCGGTTCTTGGGTGGTAACCGAAACCAAACTGATAGTCTAGGAGTGCAATACCCAAATGAATCCATTTTCTTGGGTCGTTTGAGTTTTTGGTATTACATTTTACTAGGATAAAAAAAACTCAAACCGGAATCTACCCGAAATACTATTGGTTCGGTTTTGGCTATTTTATCATATGTGATGATGCACTCCGAGACCCTTGAGTATCAGTTCTATTCTGGTTCCTATCTGAAGATGATATATTATCAGAATAACCCAAAATATTATAGTATTGTATTAGTTATTTTGAATTATTACGATGTATTTTTGATATACCATAGATTTTACCATTTTTTAGCCATGGTATATAAGTCTTTTACAATCTATTTATTATGTTTTGGAATTTTTTTAGAGTATTTACAGGTTCAAGAGTGTTTTGGGGTAATGTGGTGATTTTGGAGTATTTTGGAGATAAATCTAGAAAAAACTCGTAGCTGTCCGTCGAACCAGTCCAGTCGACAATCAGAGTCAAACGTTGATTGACAAACATCCCGTGTCGTCGATCGAAAGCGAAGCAGACAAGGCTAGACTTGGTTCCCAACCAACTTATAGCCCAATTCCCACAACGGTTACAGAAATACCTCTTGCCGACTTTAACCTAATTTTTATATGCTCTGCCATTGTCTTGGGCAACACATGCTTTTCAAACTTTCATATTTCACATCAAATATTTTTAGGGTTTTTAATAGTTTGGAGACAAGATCCAAGACTCCTTCAGAGTTTTGTATTGGAACTCCAATTTTTCTACTTTATTCTATTTATGCATCTTTTTCAGATTATTGATTATTGATATGTTTCGCTTTGCTATGTCTGAGTGATTCACTTTTTAGATTTAGGGTTTAAGTAAGGTTATGAGAGATTAACCCAAACTATATAACTGCCTAGCTTAATCATAAACTGATTTTGATTTATTGTGTGCTCTAGCTCCTTGTGGATTCGATCCCTTAGTATTACGACTGAACCTCTTATTTGAGACAGAAAAGTCACTCCTTGGGGTAATTTGAGTGATATCAAATTTGGCGCAGTTTCCGGGGAGCTTTGATCGCCATTATATCTTACTAGTTAAATTTAGTCTAGGTTTTCTTGTTACTGATTTTCTCATAATTTTTTTTCTTGATTTCTTTCAGGTGCATGCACAGCAGTACCAGAAGCAACAAGGAAAACTCGCTGCTATTCTCAGATCCCGCACGCTTGGAACGCATAATTCGCAAAGAAAAATGTGCTGCATCGATCGACAACAACTCAGACCCGTTGACTGACACTCGTGAGCTTCCGCCGATTGACACTTCTACCCGAACATCGATCGACATTCATCCGCGAGACATGGTTGTGACTCTTGTTCTGATGCGAGACAAGAATGGAAACCTGCATGACCAAGAGGGTTATCTACGTAATGCAGCATGTCAAAGACTAGACGGTCATGGGGCTGTAGTCCCTGATCCTGATGCTGATACCACTGCAGCAAATGCTCAGGCTGTAGGTGATGATAACGTACATGCTGCTCGACCCAAAACGTTGGCTGACTACAACCGTCCAGATCAATATTACGCCAATAGATTTGCTATTCGTTCCAGAGGAACAATTTTGAGCTGAAGCCTTAGTACTTTGCACTTGTGGGACAGACACCTTAATGTGGTCTCCCACACGAGCATCCTATGGACCATCTGGAGCGGTTCAAGGATTTGGTTTCTGCCATTAAAGCGAATGGAGTCACTGAGGACTATCTCTTTTCCAAGCTCTTCAAGTACTCATTCTCTGGAGACGCTTCGCACTGGCTTAAGCAGTTACCACCATGATCTCTTACATCCTTGACCGACATCAAGAACACATTTTTGTTAAATTATTATATATTTCATTTATCTTTTATTAAAGTTTATGTACTGATATACCATGGATTTTACCACTTTCAGACAATGGTATATGACCTATTTAGAGTATATTATATGGGTTTGGAGTATGTTTTATAATGTTTTCAGGTTTAGGTATGTTTTGGAGAACTTTGGTGATTTTAGAGTCTTTTGAGGTACAGAACTGCACAAATGCGTCGGATGTTTAGCTATGGATGGAGACCTTTACACGGTGAGATTGAGCCCATCATTTTACAAAAGATAGAGCTTTGAGTTAGATTTCCAATGCCATCGGTTTGAGGTCAATCAGCATCCTATAGCAGAAGTTATGCATGATTTACTGAAGAGTGGTACGTCTGCCTCGCGAGATGAAGCATTTGAGGAGATGAATGAATGTTAGATCGACGACACAGCCTTGATGTTGATCGACGGTGATCCCAGAAGATGGGCCGAGCCTTATTCATGATCGAATTAAGCCCAGAAGTTACCACAAGTTATCATAATATCTCTGGACGACTCAGAACCCTATTTATGTGTTTTCTAAGTCATTGTTGACGGTTACGCTTTCTATTATTCATTATTCTAGTTTTAGGGTTGGAGAGAAGATCAATTCTCCTTCAGAGATTGATTGGAACTCCATTGGTTTTATCTTTAATTTATATTCTATTATTTATTCAGAATATGCTTTGTGTTTCTTCTAACATGTCTGAACATTCATCCTGTTAGATTTAGAGATTTTATGAGCTTAATGTCATACTGATAATCTGTTAGGATTGCTAGGGTTGTTTACTGATTTCTACACTAGGGTAACTTGTAATAATAGGATCTGGAATAGTTAGAATAGCATGACAGTGTGACTGATTGTTTGAACCTAGAATCATAGGACAATTGAGAGGTACAAAAGTGCAATTGATTCACGGAACCCGAACCCTGAGTGAATTAAATACCTAGGCGCATACGACAGCTGGTCTAGGGTTTAGTTGAACATAATCGATTAGGTCGTTAATGCTTATCTGAAGAAACATCGATCGATGCTCTGGCCATAGCATCGATCGACGCTCGCTCCTTGTTCGCACGCAATAGCTGGAACATATGACTTAGACATCTGATTAGTAATTGTATGCGGAAGCTGGATTACTTACTTATTTAATTCGAGTTCTAGAATTGAACCTATAAAACCCTTTGCATCCTTGATTGTAGTATTGAATGTCTTGATTGATAGATCCCTAGATCTAGCGTTTCTTCGTTATTGTTTACAAACTTCAATCAATCAATCGAACAACTGTTTTGTTCACCCTGCTTACTGCTTTGTTCACCCTGCTTACTGCTTTAATATTGATTGCCTAGCTTACCCTTGATTTCTAAAGTCTATTGTATGTCCACGCTCCATGTGCATTCAATCCATAAGTATTACAACTAAACCTCTTATTTGAAGAATAAAGTTGCTCAAAATATAATTTGAGTGATTTCATGTACTTTTATCGTATCTTGTACTATATACTTGGTATTATGCAAAAACTAACATCGACTCATTGTACTCAATTGTTGTTCCGAAAATAAAGTCACTGTACTCAATTTAACACCAAAACAATCAAGTTATGCAACCAACAGTCATACTATTTCTTTGACTTCAATGTCCTATTTTATATCCACTCCGGTTGATTAGATCTTTACTGAATACTACATACAAAGGGCAACAATAAAGGGCCCGTTCATTTCTCCATCCGGATGAGCCATCTACATGGAGATGAGAGTTTTGTTCGTTTAGGCACTAAAAATGCAATTCATCCGGATAGATCATCCAGATGACTTTCAAAAATTTAGGCTTAATTTTAAAGTCCTTTCAGTTGAACCAATTTGGACCATTTGGATGGAGATAGTTCATTCAATATAGTATAATGTCTATTATGCCCCTGATGTAATTCACAAATTACAAACCTAAATATATAATATTATTCTGTCACACACGAAAACTGACAATACCACAAAACACATTTTCCCGCGAAAACCTAAAAACGAATTTTTCACGCCAAAACCTTAAAAACGCATTTCCGAATAAAATTGCAAAAACGTGTTTTTCCGCCAAAATTGCAAAAACGTGTTTTCCCACAAAAAATCGCAAAAACGTATTTTCATACCAAAATTACAAAAACACGTTTTCACGCCAAAACCTCAAAACGCATTTTTTCGCCAAAACACAAATACACGTTTTCCCGCTAAAACCACAAAACGTGTTTTCCCGCCAAAAACGAAAAATGCTTTTTCTCATCAAAATGCATTTCCCGCCAAAACTGAAAAACACGTTTTCTCATAAAAACCACAAAACGTGTTTTCTCGCCAAAACACATTTTCCCGCAAAAATCGCAAAAACGTGTTTTTCCGCCAAAACGCATTTTTCGCGAAACCCGAAAAAAACACGTTTTCATGCCAAAACTACAAAAATGTGTTTTCACGCGAAACCCAAAAAACGTGTTTTCATGCCAAAACTAGAAAAACGTGTTTTCACGCCAAAACCGCAAAAAAAAAAACATGTTTTCCCATCAAAACCGTAAAACGTGTTTTCTCGCCAAAACCGAAAATTGTCGTTTTCCTGCCAAAACCAAAAAATCTTGTTTTCCCGCCAAAATCGAAAAACTTGTTTTCCCGCCAAAACCGAAAATTTCGTTTTCCCGTCAAAACCTCAAAAACCCGTTTTCCCACCAAAACCACAAACACATGTTTTCTCGCCAAAACCGAAAATTCAATTTTTTCCGCCAAAACCAAAAAATCTCGTTTTCCCGCCCAAAACAAAAGAAAACTCGTTTTCTCGCCAAAACCAAAAAATGTGTTTTCCCGCTTAAACCGAAAAATGTGTTTACTTGCCAAAACTTATTTTCCCGCCAAAAGCGCAAAAACGCGTTTTCTCGCCAAAACCGTAAACGTGTTTTCCCGCCAAAACCGTAAAACGTGTTTTCTCGCCAAAACCGTAAAACGTGTTTTCTCGCCAAAACCGAAAATCTCGTTTTCCCGTCAAAACCTCAAAAACGCGTTTTCCCACCAAAACCACAAAACGTGTTTTCTCGCCAAAACCGAAAATTGTATTTTTCCTGCCAAAACCGAAAAATCTCGTTTTCCCGCCCAAAACAAAAAAAAATCTCGTTTTCTCGCCAAAACCGAAAAATTTGTTTTCTTGCTTAAACCGAAAAAAAATGCGTTTTCTTGCCAAAACGTATTTTCCCGCCAAAAGTGCAAAAACGCGTTTTCTCGCCAAAACTAAATATTGTATTTTCTGTCAAAATCAGAAAATATTGTTTTTCCGTCAAAACTGAAAAACCTCATTTTCCACCAAAACCGAAGTTACAGTAGGTTTATTATTAATACTCTTTTTAGTTTGAAACTAAAGTTTTTTTTCAAATACATGTTTCTTAATTTGTTTTTGTTTATTAGAATTTACTATTGTAGTAAAATTTTAACATATGATTAAATCAACACAAGGGTATTTTGGTAATTTGTTTACTAAACTCATTTAGATGGAAATAAAAATAAAGAAACAAACATAAGATTCATTTAGATGATTCATCTAGATGAGCTAACTGAATGAACAAACAGACAATCACAAAAATCTGAATGGATCATCTGAATAGATCATACAAATGAATCATCTGGATGGAGATGAAAGATGCTGAATCGAACGGCCCCAAAGTAGATCATTTTATTATGATAATATAGTATACCATATCTGCTATTGCTAGGTTGTCCATACTATTTATGTTGCTACATTTTGAAGATATACTCTTTTAGATGTAATTGGACCTTGACCGGTGCTATCGCGCATTAATCATATATTTAGGTCACTAGTAGTATATATTTCTAACATTAATCATATATTTAAATGTTTGTATAAATTTTTCAAACACAATAAGTTTTAAGCCATAACATGTATTTGTTGCTTTTAATTATATATTATTTTATCATATTTGTGTTTGACTATGAGATGAATTGATATATGCGTGAAATAACATATTTGAAGATTATATTATTTTTATCCTATATATTATTTAAACTAAAGTATTACCTGCATATTTTATATTTCAAATTATACGTAAGAAAATTAATAATTAATTATTTACTAATTTTATTTACATTTATGATAATTTTAAAATATTTTTACTGTGACTTTTTGTTAATATGACCATTTTAGGTTTTCAAAAATGGTTTATTTACCAAATATTGAAATATTCTTAGTAGATTTTTTTTTAATTTAGCATACATTAATAGTACATGATTTTAAATTTTTTCATAAACATATTATATTCATGATTTAATTAAGATACTAATAAGATATTATGTGATTATATTCATATTTCATTATAAAACATATTCATATATTGTTATATATACAAGAAATATACCTATTTTAACTTAGTAAATGCTGAAAATGTATTTTAACATTTTTATATATATTGGTAATTTGTTATATGGATTAAAATTAGGGTAATTCTCTCAAATCGTCATTTTTATGTTTTTATCACCAAAATAGCCCTAAAAATTAAAATAGTTCTTTTTTTAATATTTATTTATATTTTTAGAAATCTGAAACTCCACTCTCAAACTTCCATCATTAACTCTAAACACTTAGTGTAGATTAGTTAACCTATGATATAACCGTTTAATAAAACCTCTTGGTCATTTTTCTCTTTAAAAACTATTTTTGTGAAAATAAACTAAAAAGCGACATCCTAGAAAATTTCTCTTAAAATTATAATTGATAAATGACTTTAATACCATATTACCCCTATTACTAAAATATGACTGTTTCTTTCGCTACTCAGAATCTAGTTTTTATAATTTTATAAATATTATGTGATAGTTTACATATACATGTTATATTTCCTCTCTATTCCGATGTGCATGTATTACCTATCAATTTAAACTTAAATCGAGAATATTTGCTTTCTTCTCTTTCAAAAATCTTAATTTTCGATTATTTTTCATCTCCTCTCTCTGTTCTTCACTTTTCTTTGATTTTGAATTTGACTGCTCAATACTTTCTCTTCGAGAAGTTTATAAATCTTTGCTTCTATGATTGGCTTAAGAAAGCCCATAGCAAAGTCTCTCTATCGAAATTAAGATTTGAGTTGATGATAAACTTCCTTGATTTAGTCCAGCTTTTGTTGCAAAATTGATGTAAGTTTGTCGTTTGTTTTAGACGAAGAATCAATTCCACTTCAAAGGTTATCAGCTAGAGAGGGGGATTTTTAACAAATCGGTACAAGAACAAGCTGCTGATTTTTTATTACGGTTGACGTTACCGAAAATCGTAGCAGTGATCGGTGCTCAAGGCGGTGGTGGTACAGTAGGTGCCGGCGGTGGATCCATGAAGCTGAGAGAAGTATTAGCTGCCACATATCTTTGAACCTTCAGTTAGCTTACACGTGTTTTTATCTTCTTATAAGCTTAGTAATCTGATCTTCTTGTAAGCAAAAAAGCCAACGGTTCAACTGAGCCTTACTTGGACTTTAAATTTCTTATCAATAAAATTGACATTAAATACCAAAGTGTCTGCATAAGCTGGAGTATATCCCTAATAACTTATATATTAACTTTTTAGAAATTAAAATAGACGTCAGTTTTAAATAGAAGGTGAACAAAAATTTCAATATCAGTCGACGGCTATGTTTTTAAATTGTATCTATTTATAAATTGACCGTTATCTTTTTAAATATCCGGTAAGTAAAATAAAATACCAGTTAATACAAAAAAAATCGTGTAAGTCGAAGTAAAACCACGCTAACTAAGAGCATCTCCAATGTATAACTCCATTTTTTTCCTCCAAAATAGAGTAAAACTAAAAATAGAGTAAAATTGCTCCAACCCTACTCTATTTTCCACTCCATAATGGAGTGATGAACAAACAAAAAATAGATTACTCCATTTATGGAGTAAATTTTATCATGGAGTGAGATATAGAGTTGGGTTGGAGCATTTTCTTACTTCATATTCACTTTTACTCTATTTTAGGAAAAAAAGATGGAGTAGGAATGAAAATTCCCTGACATGTTAACTCGAACTTTCGTTTAGGTTTAACAATCATGTTAATATCTATAGTTATACAATAATAATATTTTCAGCTAACAAAACTTTATCCGATTCATAACTTTATCAACACCTCCAATTATAATGTTGTACGTACATTTGTAATGTTAGCTGTAACCACTGAGAGTCTTATCGCTATCTACACAAACAAACACGGTAAATTAAGATAGTGTGTAAATTGATAAGAATTTAAAAGTTTAAGCACGAAAATGTCTCTACACATTTTAGATTCATCATGTAGAGATAATTTATGCAGAAACCAATTTAAAATGGATTTATTTAAATTTCATAACAAAAAAATGTTCTAAAATTTTGTGAATAAATACGAAGATACTATCACTTTTCTTCTTTATAAACGCCGGAACGGAACAGAACTTCAGTCGGTTTTTGCAGTGATATTATAGAAAATATGCGGTGAAGGTTGAAAACTTATTCCATTTGATATCAAATTATTAAACTTGAATAATATCTCTCTATATTATTCTTGGAAACACACATACCCATACCATATATATAAATATTAAGTAATTTTACTTACAAACTATTTAATGTGGGCCACCAATTTCTGTACCAAATTTTTAAAAAAATCTTTACCAAATCATCTCTCATTTGTACATCTACGTAAAAAGATATCTGAGGTTATAATTGTAAATTTGTTTGTCCTGCATCTATAGTTTTTTGGTAAATTCTACTGTTATAGGTATTTTGCTAATATACATATTTTCTATGTGTTTTCACCTAATTCACTCAAAAAAAAAATCAACAAATTAATCCTTTTTTAATTACCTTATTTTTTTTGGGCAAATTTCCAAAATAACACATTTTTAAGTTTATATCACAAAAATAGCACTCAAAAACTAAAATGACCAAAATAGCACATTTCTAAGTTTATACTTTGAAAATTTTAATTTTTTAATTTTTCAAAATTTGAAATCTATCCCCAAAACCTCATTTCTCAACTCTAAACCCTAAACCCTAAACCATAAACCCTAAACCCTAAACTCTAAACCCTAAACCCTAAACACTAAATCCTAAACCCCACCCTTTAACTCTAAACCCTAAGTTTATGACTTTTGATAAAACAGTAAGTGCTATTTTTGTGACTTTTGACTTTGAGTGCTAGTTTGGGAAGAT
>NC_027751.1:33904735-33930263 GCF_000695525.1 Brassica oleracea var. oleracea
TTTTTTTTTTTTTTTTTTTTTTTTTTTTTTTTTTTTTTTTTTTTGCAAGCATGTCGAAAATATATAAGTTCACAGTCAAGAGAAAAGGAGTCCGTTATCACTTTAGACAAGAGGACACTGGGCTCCCACAGAAATCTCCAGAAGAAAGAAGAATACATTTTCCTTCTTCTTCTTCTTCTCTAGTTTTGATTGATCTGATCACCCATGAATTCTCTGCAACTACACTGCTGCCTCCCTCCACAACACCGTCGCTGCTCTACCATCTTCACTCCCCGCACGTACCACTTTCTCGGGAAAATCAGCTTCCGAGAAAGCTTGATAACCAAAGCCAAAGCTAATTCCTTCAGTTGCTGCGCCCAATCCGAGACGACGAAGCAATCAAGTCTCGAAACTTCTTTATCAGAGAACCAGGAACCTGAACGGCCTCCGTTCGACATCAACCTCGCCGTCATCCTCGCCGGTTTCGCTTTCGAGTCATACGCTACACCTCCGGTAACTTCATTATCACTCTTCCTTTGCTAATTAAATCTTCTGGCTGGGAGAATCTTGTATCCTCCTGCTTTGATTGTTTGATTTTTCTCAGGAAAACATCGGGAAACGCGAGGTTAATGCAGCTGGTTGTAAAACTCTCTTCCTCTCAGAGTATGTCACTCTTTTCATTGACGTCTTTGTTGCCAAAGAGTTATACTAGATGATGAAAGAGCTTAGACTGTTATTATTATACTTGCTTCAGGTCCTTTGTAAGACAAGTATATGATGGACAGTTATTTATTAAACTCAAGAGAGGATTTGATTTTCCTGCCTTGGATCCATGGGTTTGTGTTTTTTTCTTGAACACTTCATCTTCTTTTTAAATTTTTGCTTTATTATTCTTATTGGTTTTTGGTTTCAGGGAACGAGTGATCCGTACGTGGTGATGGACTTGGATGGTCAGGTTGCTAAAAGCAAAACCAGATGGGGGCAAGTTTCTTTCAATTTTCATTTCTGCTTCCCTCGTTGTTACGGTTTTTTTTTGTATTTAGCTTGATCATAGTACAAGTGTTTTTATTAGTTAAAAGTTAGCTTTGATGTTGAGTTTCCAAGTAGATTTTCCGTTTTATCTCAAAGTTGTGACCCTTAGAAATCCATATGTTTATTTCTTATTTGATGTTATGAAGGCAGACCTTAGTTACTGGTATAAGTGTTGAACTTTATTGACAGGACAAAAGAGCCCAAATGGAACGAAGACTTTGTTTTAAATATCAAGCTGCCTCCTGCAAAAAAGATACAGGTACAATATTTGTTTGTGTGGCCTGGCCCTGGTCAATTCGGAAAGTAGCTAGTCAAAGTATTATTGAAATTTTGAGTTTTAAACATAGTCAACTATTATGTTATTCGATGAGCGTCAGATTGCTGCTTGGGATGCAAATCTTGTCACCCCACATAAACGGATGGGGAACTCCGAAGTCGACCTGGACTGCATTTGTGATGGTGAGTTGTGGTTCACACGTTCATTACATAATTTCTGAGTTTTAAGCATTTAGGGGAGAAATGTCTGTTTTTGTTGGGTATACTTCTTTTTAATACGGATCCAAAGTTCTCCAGTGACCCTCCTCGAGAACACTATACACTAGCAAATAGTAAGATTACGAGACACTTGGCGAGGTTTTGGCGGTTATTAAGACTAGAGGAAAATCATCTGTGGATCAGTGATATATCTGATGAACCTACCACACGTCTTACTTGCAACTTCAGTCTCAAAATTTATACTTGTTCTTTTCTCTTTTGCTAAGGAAACTTGCACGAGGTGCTTGTAGAATTAGACGGTATTGGAGGTGGTGGGAAAGTTCAACTGGAGGTTAGTTTATTCTGTTAGTTTTTTATGAATCTTACATTATTACTTTGTTGGCTGAAAAGTATACAATGACTGAGGTTCCCTGTGACGAATGATTCACTTATGTAAATTGTACCTCTTTCTTATGTTCCATAGATTCACATGTTTGTGTATGCTAAACCCAAAATGTTAGTATCTCTACTACTTTGGCATTTTTCCTGACGGTATTTTAAAATAATTTCAGATTAGATACAAGGGATTTGAGGAGATTGAAGATGAAAAGAAGTGGTGGAAGTTACCGTTTATTTCACAATTTCTTAAAAGAAACGAAATTGAGTCAGTTTTGAGCAATCTTGTTGACTCTGATGCCATTCCAGCACGTCAATTTGTAGAGTATGCATTTGGACAGTTAAAGTCACTCAATGATACTCCTCTTAAGAACACTGAACTTCGAAACAACAATATGGATGGTTCCGAATATGACAAAAACTCTAGCTTTGAGGATTCATTGGATACAAAACACAGTAGTGAAGATAAAGAAGGTGATGATGATGGGAGCAGCAATGAAAGTGGTAGCATTCGGTCAGAAAGTAATTTGTGGGATAGCTTCCCTGACATAGTTAGTCAAAACATAGTGCAGAAACTTGGTCTGCCATCACCTAAGAAATTGAAGTTAGATGGGATGGAAATACTGGAAAAATTTGGTCTACAATCACGAAAAACTGCAGAAGCTGGTTACATTGAATCAGGGCTTGCCACTGCTGATACTCGAGAAGTTGATGATGAAAAGGAAGGTGGTCAGCTTGCTACTAATGCACCCAAGTCTTCCATTGCAGACATGAAGAATGCAACACAAGAATTGCTTAAGCAGGCTGATAATGTCTTTGGTGCTTTAATGGTTTTAAAAGCAGTAGTGCCTCAATTAAGCAAGAACGGTCTTGGTACAGAGAAGGTCTCAGAAAAAAATGGTGGTTCCGATTTCTCTAAGAGTGAGAAACTCTATGGTCTAGTCAATGTTGACGGAGAGGATGAAAAGAACGCCGAGGAAATGAAAACACTCTTTTCTAGCGCAGAAAGTGCTATGGAGGCATGGGCAATGCTTGCCACTGCCTTGGGGCATCCAAGCTTTATCAAATCTGAATTTGAAAAGCTATGTTTCCTTGACAATGACATCACTGACACTCAAGTAAAGACTCTTCTTCTCGTTTACTAACTGATGTAAATTGTTTCCAGGAAAACAAATTCATATTAGAAACTGATAGACTAATTTGCAATCTGCAGGTGGCGATTTGGCGTGACGCAAGGAGGAAAAGATTAG
The DNA here is from genome assembly GCF_000695525.1 of Brassica oleracea var. oleracea. Lineage (NCBI taxonomy): Eukaryota > Viridiplantae > Streptophyta > Magnoliopsida > Brassicales > Brassicaceae > Brassica > Brassica oleracea. The sequence goes on from NC_027751.1 coordinate 33,907,867, forward strand.
TTATAGCTTTCCGAGGAACTGAACAGGTATGTATGTATCTATATCTCCTCTTCTCAATATTATGTTGTTTATTTTTCTCCTTGGAGTTATGAGCCTCAATGTTTCATATTTTGTCAGACAAAGTGGAAAGATTTGCAGACTGACTTGATGCTAGTTCCTGTTGGGTCAGTGCCATCTTTTCTTCAGCTTCTATACACATTTGAAGTTTTAACAAGCTATTATTCATCTCTCACTCGACATTTTCAATGCATGTTGCTGCAGTCTAAATCCTGAACGGATTGGTGGGGATTTCAAAGAAGAAGTACAGGTATGTTGTAAACTCTGGCGTTGTGTACCCTTTACTGAGCTATTTCCTTAATGCTGCTATGGATTTGGCAGGTCCATAGTGGATTTCTGAGTGCATACGATTCAGTACGGATAAGGATAATATCGCTGCTCAAAATGGCAATTGGATACATGTATGTGCTTGTTATTCACCTATTTGCTGAGGACGGTACAATATAGTGGTTGGTCATTACGTCTTTAGATATATTTTCTGATGCATATGCTCTCTCTTCCCATTGGCAGAGATGATGTTGCTGAGCATGAAGATAAATGGCATGTTTATGTGACTGGCCATAGCTTGGGTGGGGCATTAGCTACACTCTTGGCTATTGAACTTGCGTCAAGCCAATTAGCTAAGTAAGTATGATGAGAAATCCCTTCCCCTGACAACTAGCGGCTTGTTTGGCATTTTAGTAACATGATTTTTGTATGTTTGTTAGACGTGGAGCAATCACTGTTACTATGTACAATTTTGGATCTCCAAGAGTAGGCAACAAAAAATTCGCTGATGTTTACAACCAGGTCATGTCTCTTCTAACGTGACAAATTGTTATTGACAAGTGTGGAGTGAGATGGGCACATCGTCATAAAAAATCTCATTGGTTTATATGTTTTGCAATCTGTTCTTTCTGCAGAAAGTAAAAGACAGCTGGAGAGTCGTAAACCACAGAGACATAATTCCCACAGTTCCTCGCTTAATGGGTTATTGTCATGTTGCTCATCCTGTTTATCTCGCTGCTGGAGAAGTGGTAAGCGAACCATTTGATCATTATTTCTTAGTTTTCTCATTTGATTGTTTTTGTCTTGGGTAAGTATAGTGTGTGTAACCCTGCTGAAATATGTAGAACGTTTCTTTGAATGTGACAAACCATTTATTCGTTATGAGCGCTTTAAGTTATATAATATGCTTCTTCTCCACAGTATAATGTGATTAATAATCCTGATGAGTAATATAATGTTGCAGCAGAATATGGATTTTCAGAAAGATGGTTATCATGGTGAGGTGATAGGGGAAGCGACACCTGATATTCTTGTTAGTAGATTTGTAAGTCCTCTAAAACCTATTTTTATTTTGGTTTACTCACTAATTTTAATCAATTATCATCGTTTTACTTTTGGTTTTTTCTGTTTCCGTGTCTCATATATTTCGTCTCCATATGTTTGTTATTGGGGTTACTTGTTTTCCATAGCTAATAATTGAATACAAAGCAGGAATAAGAGTTCTTTGAACTGACTTTTACTTCCTAGGAGCTGCTCTTACTATCGTCCTATAATCCTATGTTTACGCTACTAGCAGCTATTTTGTTGTGTTGGCTTCATATGCACGTGTGGCATACACGTTTATCCATATACGAATTCAAAACTTATTTACCTATTACTCTTTTACGGTTTAGAAGTTTCTACATATGAGGTACGTCGGAAGATGTAGGGATGATTACTAGTAATCTTGGATTTAAAATTGGTGCTATCTTTCAGATGAAAGGTGAGAAGGAACTCGTTGAGCAGATACTTCAAACTGAAATCAAACTATTCAACGCAATTCGTGATGGGAGTGCCCTTATGCAGCATATGGAGGATTTCTATTACGTCACACTGTTAGAGGTATGTTATTGGTGCACTTTACTGAGGATAAATGTAACTCCGAAGTTGTTAAAGATTCAATCTCTCACATGATATAGTAGCATATAAACACTGCAAGCCCATTTTTGGGTGGGGAATTTCATAACTTATTGGAATCTTTTTTTTTTTTTTTTGGCAATCCTTCTAGAGTGTGAAATTATATTACAAAAATGTTGAAGATCTGGAAGGAGTTGAAAAGACTAGTATATGATCAATGGGAGAGAGCTATGGCCAATATGAGAGCATCTAATGGCTCGCTCCACCTTCACCGGATTCACACTGTATACCAATTTACAAGAGATAAGCATCTACTGGGTTGCATTGTTTTCTCATTTGATTAAAAGTAAAGAATATTGTGTACACAAATGTAATTATTTTGGAGCGACCCTTGGTTCGTCTTGAAAAACATAAACATAGACACCATATCAAAAGGGAGCAAGAATGGTTGGAAGTTATACAAAATATTTGAAGGGTATAGATGTCAATGATGCTCTTTAGTACAAGCTCAGTGAAACCATGCAGGAACTTTGCGAGTTTTATTTTATCCAGTTCTTAGTTCCCCGTGCTCTAAGTCAGAAAAATACACTAGTTAAATCTAGAACTGAAACTGGAGGAAATCATTTCAAGGAAGCAATTGAACTAGTTTTGCATCCATAATGACACAGTGAATCTTAGTATCTGATCATTAAGCGTGTTTTTTAACCCCCGTGTTTTCTTGATGCTTGATATTATATTACTTGTGAAGTATATACAGGAATAAATGGCTTACAGTGTCTCGAACCTTACTGAGTCTACTACTTATTCAGCAATCCCTGTGGGGAAGTGATTTAATATATGACTAAAGGAGCTGTTTATTTACATGCGATGAATTTTGTTTTGAATGTCGGCAGATTTTTGGGAGCAGATGAAGGTGCCTTGTTCTTCCCGCTGCTACTGCCGAGGATTCGTAGACTCTGTCTCAGCAAATCGATTTCTCTTTCCTTCCCAAGTCTTTGTTTCTCCATCAAAGCTATTCTCCCTTTGAGTGTCTCAATGGTTTCTTCCCTAACTTTAACTTCCTTCTTGAGTTCTTGCACTGTGTTCTTTACTTCTCCTTCATGCGGTTTCTGTCGCAGTGTCTCTCCTACAAATACCAACTCATTACTTTTTTATTTCTCAAAGACCGAAACCAAAAGCTAAAATTTGAGACTAGTTTGCAACTTTTTACCATATGTTGTGTGGATCAGATCATCAAGCTCAGTCTTAATAGCGAAATAGAGTTGTTTCCACCTCTCCACAGCTTCTTCCCTCACAGCTCTCTCTAAGCGCATCTGTTCCACGACCCATTCCCACTCGCGTTGTTTCGCCTTTGCTTCTTCTTTCTCTTGCATCTTTTGCCTCAGCTTCTTCACCTCTTCTCTCAGATTCTTCCTATCTTTCCTCCACTCTGTCTCAGCCATCTTCAGAGCCGAAATGACTCTCTCTTTCTCATCCAGCTCCCTTCTTGTCCGCCTTCTCCTCTCTTCATTTGATCTCCCCTTGATACTTCTCCTAGTAGTGTTTCTCTTTTGCTTGCTTGTGGAACCACCCATGGATTAGATCTTCTTCTTTTTCTCTCTTATCTCTCTGTTCTTCTAAGTGTGGTGTGTTTTTAATTTCTCTTTTATTTATTTGAAGAAAGGGTACATTCAATGAAGAGAAATGATTATTTGTGAGTGAAGAAGCTCCACATTGCGCGGCCTTGCAGCGTGTATCTCACAGGTTATCTTTATTTATATAATAACGAGGTCCCAAAAGCATCTTATATTATACTATCATTAAGCTACACTTATCCTGACACAGTACAGTGAATTTATTGGAATGTCTAATAACAAAACTAATAAAAACACTTCATGGTAATGATTCTAACGTGGGCTGTAACTAGACCATTGTGGAAACAGAGAAGAAGTTATGGGCAAAATCCGGACATAGTACAGAATAGGAAACAAGAGAGAAAGAATTGAAGTTGAAAAAGCATATAAATTTCTCTTCAACTTCTCATTAATGGTGTGGGCTTTGATTGTTTGTCACATGCACAATAAACATGGACCCATCCCACTTTACTCCTTTTGTTTAATTTCAGAATTTATTACTTCACATTTCGTTTTCGTATAGGTTTCTCTATATATTTGGTTTAAATAGTCTTCATAGCCTATAGGTTTATTATCACGGTCCACGGAAGGCTAGACTTGCTTCATCATGAATTCGTTAAAACTCAACTGGTTTTGATCTTACAATGGACAATTTGTGATTATGAGCATAACTTGCTTTTGTGGAAAAATAGTCGACAAATGAATAGAGGGAAAAGACAAAACAAATGAGACACAAAGTCTAATCACAATCAATAACGTAGAGTTTGAATAGATAGCTAGCTATAACATCAGTCAGATCAATGTGTTCTTCTCTTCACGTGAACTTCTCTGTTAATTTGCGGTTTTATCTCAGTGCTTCTCTTTTATCTTAATCGTACATTTTCGATACGTTTGACCAATAAACTTATCATAATATTTCTCAATAAATAAATAGAACTCGGCTATTGGCATATAAGCTCTGATCGGTAACCTTGCGGAATGGCAGAATGGTGTTTTAAAAGAGATTACGCAACTATTTTGCCAATGAAGAAAATTGCGGAGTGAAAAACAAAACATAAAAACGCACTTGATGACATAAATACAAAGGAACTTTTCATAAGTGAATTTTAGTGGATTATTTACAAAAGCAACACTTTCATATTTTTAAATTGTATGATTATACCATTTCCAAAATTTTAAATAAATAACAATAAATATTTTAATCATAAAATTATACTAGAATTTGTTTTATATATTATAATATGTCAATCAATTATTAATAATGTATTAAAATGTATTAAAAATTATCTAAATATTTATAATAACAAGTAAAGTATTTTTAATAGATTTTAATTACTTTCACATTTTGTAGTAATTAGTTTATTATTTAAATTTATTTTGTCTTATAATAAAATAAATATCATATAAAATATTTTAATAATCTAATATATATTCCGCCATTCTACAAAATTGAAAATTTTCTGCAGCTTAATTGATTTTTTGCGACTCCATGATTAATCGATGTATACCAATCAGAGCCAAAGAGCTCGGTTTGCAGGTCAACCCACCTCACTTGACCCACCAACCTGCGGATTGAGAAATTTTTTCGTAAAATATCGGACCCGCCCCGTCAAATTTGCTGGTAACCCGTGGAACCCATGAGTGTTATTAAATATAATAAAAATATAATTTTTAATTATATATTAATTAGTTTGTTAAAAATAATATAAATTATATATTTGTAATTAAAATAATATAAATATTTGTAATATTTTATATATTTTTACAAAAATATATTATTTTTTAAAAGAATCTTTTAAAAAAAAAACATTTTGCGGGTTCGCAGGTACCTGCTAATCAATTTCGGTCGACATGCATCCGTCCCGTTTAAAATAAGCTCAACCTGCACTCGCACTTGCAGCTCAAATTTTCCAAATTGCTAGATCCACACTTGCCCCGCAGTGGATGAAATGGGACGGGACCCACTTTAATAAAATTCCCATCTCTTGGAAAGTTACAACTTACATACATACCCATCGGCCTCAAAAAGCTTCACCGTAAGAAATTACAAATTACCATAAACCAATATAGAAAGAGTTGTTTACACTAAGAGTTACTTCCTCTTGGATTTTAACAACTTGACACACTTTCACGTGAGGTGTACTAAGGGTCTGCTTTATGAATTTTCCATTTCAAAATTTCTCTCATAGTTAAAAATCTTTTGTTTCCCTCGTTATGTTTAAAGTAACCATTTAGTTACGTCCTCATGTATCACTAGTTAGTTTAATTTCCCTGCATTTAATTGGTATGTTTATTGAACAGTATGCTTCAGTCTTAACCCTTAATTAAAGTTGGCTAAAAAAATCGGAAGAATGGCTTAAAAAGTAAGTACAAAGACGTTAAAAGCAGGACGTATATATTCATCTTCATTTAATGTTTGAAGAACACAAGCTCTGTTCCGGATGAGGTGTGGTCAAGAGACTGGTGGTTGACTTTGCATGCATGTTAAGTATTGTAGTGAACGTGGGTAAAGGTGTTGTGCCCATGGTTGTGGCTAAGAAAAGAAAGGTTAGGTTGAGTGATATGAGGTTTGGTCAAAGCCCATCAGACATGTTCAATGTTGGGCCGGCTTGCACAAGTTACGCGCGGACAACATATGGACCTAATCGTTGAAGTCCATTAGGTAAAGTGCTGATACAAAGAAGGAGAGATCACGACAAGGATCTCTAAGCTCAAGCTGAGCCTCTAGGAGGCGAGAGCTTCCATGGCGTCTCTTGGAGAGATAGAGTAAGCTAGTGATAGATATGTAATCCTAGCTTAACTCTTAGCCATGTACTTCTCTTGTATTCTTTTGTATACTCTCTAGTGTTTACATACCCAGGAACAGAGAGAGTCTATGATCTTGTAAACCACATCGGAGGTGTTTTCCAATACTTCATAGTGGATGTTGTGGATCCTGGATCCACCCCAGATGTAGCGCGCTGTGGCCGTGAACTGGGTGAACAATTCTTGAGTCAAGAACAAGGATGAATCGTATGAGTAGTGAAAGGGACAGGGGTATTATGAGCTTGTATTCCGTAACAAGTGGGTATCATAACCCCCACAAGTGGTATCATAGCATAAGCTCATTGATACATGGAGTCCACGTCTCGAGGAGGAGAGACATATGAAGAAGCTTCCAAGCGAGACAGAAGAAACTCACAAAGTTTAATGGAAGTTGGTGGTCATGTGGTTCTACACACGTGGAATCTGATTAAGTTAAAATCAGAGGATAGACCGAGTTACAAAATCAGGTCAAAGAGATTTTCGGTTTACAAGAGAAGAAAAAAAACTGTTGGACGTTCTTCGCTGCAGCTGCACAAGTTTATGGAGGAAGGATTCACGAGTCAATTCAATCAGTTGAGATGATTTCTAGTTATGAAATAAGGGTTTCTCTAGAGTTCTCCAGGAGTGCAAGAATCTGCTACTGTGTGAGAAGGACTTCGGGTTACTCACAAGATAAGATGGTGACAGGCTGCTAGCATAAGAAAGAAAGGTTTCAGAGCTGTCTTCGATCTACAGTCACAAGGAGTGTGTGACAGTCACAAGGTGTGTGTCACTATATGCATTGAATTTTTGGATTTCTTCATATTCTGCAAGTTATTGGAACTGAAAGCATAGTGGAACACAAGGGGTTTCGCACTGGTTTTGTATGGGATTGTCTGAAGATTCAGAGAGGGATTTCACGGTGTTCTTGGGTTATCTCTACATGGTATATCAGTTGCAGATGGTGTTCTAATCTATGTGGGTATTTCAGCTCGGTATCTCATGGAATTTTTGGAACTAGGGGACGCCTTAGAACCTTGAAGGGTATGAGTGTTTCATGACTGTTTCAGATGGTATTCTTTAGTCAGCGTGAAGGGTGTTGCATAAGGGTTGAAGGAGATTGACTCATGCGGGTTTGTCTATGTGTGATTATGAGAGTCTTCAGTCGGATAGAGGTTCAGAGAACAAGATACTACAATACTGCTATTTTCAGAGGGAATGCAGTGTGGTTTTCTAAGCAGATATGTGTTTGGCGTAACACATAGTTTTCCGCTGGGATGGATCTGCGAGAACAAGGAGTTTACTTGTTCAAGGCAGAGTTCGGCCGAACAGGTGGCGGTGTCAAATCGAGATTGATTCAGGATGGAAACATGTATGTTTCGGGTTTTCTGCATGGGATTCAGTAGTAGTTTGTTTTGGCTTCTCAGGGCATATGAGGGGGAAACAAATGGGTCTACAAGGTATCATGGTTGCAGAGGTAATGATTTGTTTGAGCAGAACTTGAGCAGAAATTCTTTGCGTCGAAAGTCTTCTTAGCAAGTTGAGCTAAGCGGCGGGATCTGTTGGCAACAACAGCAGTTCAGAGGGATGTTTAAGGCAAGGTGTTCATTCAGATTGTTACAAAGGAAATTCTCAGGATGAGGATTTTGGTGTCTACGGACTATTGAGGTTGGATAAGAATTGAGTCAAAGGGCTTCTGGTTTGAGGCAGTGGTGATTCAGGTTCTGCAGGATCTTCAAGTTAGCATCGACATCAGCTGGAAATTCTGGAGAAGAAGAATCAATAGATTTGTAGTCACGATCGCATTAAGTGTGACAAACTAAAGATGACGTTGAACAGGTAGCATTAGAGAAAGCTGATGGCGTTCGGTTGTGGTAGAAAACAACGGCGTCAGAGACAGAGGAAGAAACGTTCACAGAGGATGATCTCAAAGCACGTGATGGGTTCAGGTTGGTGAAATCATGATGAGAGACTTGTAAGGGATGCAACAGATGTTTGCAAGAAAGGGAAGACCGCGTAAGCAGCAACAAAAACAGTTGCATATGTGGGCGTGTTCGTGATCAGTGTTGGAGATTGATTTGAGTCATCTGGGATGGAGGATATCTCAAGGGAAGACAAAATCACATTAAATCAAAGCTAGACTTAAGGAGATGGAATCAAAGGTCGTCAATCTCACAGGGACTGAAGGTTTTTCAGAGATCACAAGGAATGCAGGTTATCTTTGCGAAAGATGATCAACAGATCTTACAGCTGCACAGGTTGGTTTTCGTGTGACAACAATATGACGAAACAAAGGTGATTTGTTTTTGGTCAGTTCAAGTCAGGCTCGTGGGTGAATAAGAGGAAAGGTTTCTGGCAGATAGATGAAAGCCAGAAGAATCACCAAGTTAGTGTGACTTAAACAGTGTGTACCTCCACGAAAGGTCACAGGGACAGAAGGTTTTTCAGAAATCACAAAGAATGCAGGTTATCTTTGCGAAAGATGATCAACAGATCTTGCAGCTGCACAGGCTGGTTGTCGTGTGACAACAATATGACGAAACAAAGGTGATTTATTTTGGGTCAGTTCAAGTCAGGCTCGTGGGTGCATAAGAGGAAAGGTTTCTGGCAGATAGATGAAAGCCAAAAGAATAACCAAGTTAGTGTGACTGAAACAGTGTGTACCTCCACGAAGAGGAAACTAGAGCAAGGGAAAAGTGTGTAAAAGCCTACACAAGTATATGCTAGAGCAAATGACTATTTGTGGTAACAACATGTAGCAGCTTTAGTGAGGTCGTGAGAGTGACACAGAAAGTTTCTGGCTGTAACAAGAAAGCCAGAATAGTCACCAAGTCAGTGTGGCAGGAATAGGTTGTACCTCCATGAAGAAGCAACTAGAGCAACGACAAAGTGTGCAAAAGCCTACACAAGGATATGTTGGAGCAAATGGCTATTTGTGGTAAAAACATGTAGTAGCTTTAGTGAGGTCGTGTGAGTGACAGGAAGAACCTAAAGAGAAAAGGCGATTCAAGGTTAGATTTAGCTTGAAGATTCTGGTCAAAGATAGAGAAAAATGCGCAGGCGGAATCGGGTTGAACAAGTTGTTACGACTGGTTGTAATCCTGAGAATAAAGGGTATGAGACAATAGTCATCAACACTTGTTCAAGAAGCAGAAAGTTGCTACCACAACTAGTAGAAGCATGTGTGAGTTATACCTTAGAGGTATCGTCAAGGATGTCTGAGTCGGAAATTCCAGATGAATAGACTCAGAGAAGAAGTAAGGAACACCAGTCTGGTGTCACGACCATAGGTGTCAAGGTGGAGCTTTCAGACAAGAATCGAAGCTCAAAGGCAAAAGTAGAAATTTGCAGACTTGACCGGGTCGGAACTTCATGCTTGAATAAGTCAGGGTTCAGGTTTAGTTACAGCTTGAGAAACTCGTCATGAGTTCGAGTTTTGACACGAAAGAAGCTGTAATGGAGTATCTCAGGAGCATCACAGGGTTGGATGATGAGAGATACAGTGAAAGGCCGACATGAACAGTGAACAGTTGCAGAAACTTAGTTACAGAGACATGGTACTTCTAAAGGATTATTTTATTCAGGTGGAGCCACTGAGATTATATAAGGATTGATGCATCAGAGATATATATAATCTGATTCCAGATGGAGTGAGTCACTGGTTAGAAGATGTCTTGATTGGTTCAGCTGAAGGGGTAAAAGGTTCGGTTAGCAACATGGTCAGCTCAAGGGAGTAAGAGCTGGAAGGAAAGGTTATTCCATGACAAGAGGGTCGTGGATATGTTCAGTGTATCAAAGCCAGGAGTGTCAAGGTCAGTTAACAAGTACAAGCCGCATCATTAGGAGATTTGTAAGAGGAGTCTTACATAAGGGAACTTGTCGGCGAGACAAGTAAATCGGCATATGTATCATGAGTACACTGCAGTGAGGTTGATACAGAGGACCACAAAATCAGAGCCGAGTATGATGCCAGATAACACGTGGTGAGGTACTTGGTTAAACTGAAGGGAAGTAAGTATCAAGAGATACTGAAATATTGAGCAGTGAAGATGAAGAATGGTGAGATGAAACAAAATAAGAAACTGTTAGAAGACATTGCAGGGATTGTAGGGAATTGTCTTATAGTTTTTCCATCTCAAGAAGGGTAAGACTTGTTCTCCACAAGCAGGCTCATCTTAAGCTCGAATCATGGAACTGAAAGAAGGATTCATGAAGGTCTAAATTCAAGGAAAAAACGATTGCATTTTAGAGAAAATGAACCAGTGGAGTTCTGGATATATGGTCGCATCACAGGGGAATATTGAGGCAGTGTCCTCAGGAAATTCCATTAGCAAATGGCCAGACACTCATCGATGGCCAAGTACTCATCAAGCTAATGGCGGGTTCAAAGACTAACAGGCATGTTCAAGTCGTTGATGGTGATGCACATGTTTCGGTGTTTGGAGACATATTAATGCAAGAAGGGTATTGAGATAATGAATTCACAGCTGAGAAAAGAAGGGATATCAGGGATCCTAGATAAAGATTTCACAGACGGCTCGTGAGGAGAGCCAATGCGTATCATGGATTCGATGGTATGAGGCTCAGTTCATTCAACTAGCAGTGGGGTCTAAATCTTTTAGTGGAGGTTCTGTTATTGCAGAACAGTTTGATCAGATGGTGGAGCAAAGATATTTGTGTCGATAGTCTTCCTAATCATACGGTTTTAGGCGGCGTGTCCTGCTTAAGTGTGCAGCGGTACAAAGTGATGCTCAAGTGTAATCTGGTCAAGAACATCAAGGGTAAGTCAAAGACTGTTTCAGAGATATGGAGCATGAGTGACTTCAAGGGTTTGCAGTTGATTCAAGGAGAATTATGTGGTAGCAATTTCTGTTAGCAACATGAAGGGTGAACAAAGGTTGTGTCGAGAGTCTGTCCAGCAGTGATGGTTGGATGGCGGGTCATGTTCAGAGTAACAGCGGTACAAAAGGTGTTCAAGGCTGGAGTGGTTTATTCAAGTAGAGAATCAGAGGTTGTTTCAGGTCTGAAGCATATGTGATTCGAAGGTTGTTGCACAATATTCAAGGAATTTGAATCAAGGCTCAGTGCACATGGGTGGAATTGAAAGGCCAAAGAGGAAATCAACTTGTAGAAGGATGTTCAGGTCTCTGTTCAAGCACTTGAACATGTTCGTGATTTTGACAGCAAGGTTGTGTTGTTGATAAGTTCACGAGGAGTAAAAAGATATGAAGTAACATGACGTCAATGAAGAGTTGAACTTGACACTTGGAGTGTAGCAGCTGGGTTCGCAACTTAAGACACTAGATGAAGGTGATGAAAATTAAGAATGGCAATGGGATTGTCACATACCTTTCATCAGGCGTGATGTCTATGTTCATTGATGGGGCTAGTGGATTTAAATGTTTAATCTACTTAAGCGGTCGTGGTGTATAAGTGTAAGCTTATGCATGTTTCAAAATGATCATGAAGAGACTTCAAGCTTTGCTCAAGGTGGAGCTGAGAGAAGTGAGAAGAGATAAGAGAAGACAAGGAGATGCAGAAGATGAGCAGACTTGCTCAAGCATCAAGAGGTGTCAGCACAAAGTAAGGGTTATGGACTTGGACCAAACAGGTGGAGTTTTGTGAGGTTTGGTCAAAGCCCATTAGACATGTTCAATGTTTGGCCGGCTTGCACAAGTTACGCGCAGACAACATATAGGCCTAATCGTTGAAGCCCATTAGGTAAAGTACTGATACAAAGAAGGAGGGATCACGACAGGGATCTCTAAGCTCAAGCTGAGCCTCTAGGAGGTGGGAGCTTCCATGGCGTCTCTTGGAGAGATAGAGTAAGCTAGTGATAGATATGTAATCCTAGGCTTAGCTCTTAGCCATGTACTTCTCTTGTATTCTTTTGTATACTCTCTAGGGTTTACATACCCAGGAACAGAGAGAGTCTATGATCTTCTGATACTTCATAGTGGATGTTGTGGATCCTGGATCCACCCCAGATGTAGCGCGCTGCGGCCGTGAACTGGGTGAACAATTCTTGAGTCATGAACTAGGATGAATCGTATGAGTAGTGAAAGGGACATGGGTATTATGAGCTTGTATTCCGTAACAAGTGGGTATCATAACCCCCACAAGTGAGCATGTGGTCAGAGACTTCGTTGATAACAGATTGGTGGGTGGTGTGGTCAGGTTTTGGTTATAGGAAGTGAGAGTATAGTCAGAGTAGGTGTGGTTAGGGTTGTGGTCAAGGTTTTCGTTGAGAAAGACAGCTTAAAATAAAATAAAAGCCAGAAACCCATTTTTTCGTTTTTCTTCATCTCCTACAAAGCCCGAGCTTTTCCTCTGTTGTGCATGCTCTTCCTTGGGACTGCTGAATCTAGAGATGTCATTGTGCCGCCACCATTGCCTCGTCTCACTGATGTTTTTACCACGACCACCGGCGCATCTCCTCTCTTCTTTTGTGCCGTCATGGGTCAAGAAACCCAAGGAGGAGTCGAGGATGGTGAATCAAGCAAGACGGCTCCAACCATTAGTCGATTTGTGCTCACGAATCGAAGCTTGGCCGGGCGCACCGGGTTATAGGTGTTGTGGCTAGGATTTTCGATGAGAGAAGAAGGTTAGAGTCAGTGAATGTAAATACAAACAATTTCAACTGGAGAGATCAGGAAGCCCACTTTGATTTTCCGTGAGAGATTGAGGAACAAAAACCAATGAAGAAGCTGAAGAATCTTTGTTGGTAAAATAAAGGAGAGATTTTTACTCTTGTAGCTTCTAAGATACAAGATAGAAGATAATTTTACTCTTAGAGACACTTTCTCATTTTTCAATTACATCTAGAGACACAATACACTTGAGGCACATTTTTATGTTATTGAATGACCTTATCACCCCTGAACTAAAACATCATTTACTTTTTCATTCCTCTTCTCCTCTAACTCCCACTCTCGACAAATTCATCATCTCCAAACTCAATTATATTTTCCCACATGTTCAAACCCTTAACACAATCAAGAAAGGATGAATGGGCGTGATGAGACCAAAGTTTGTAATGAAATCAATTTGTTACGTGGTTATGGCTAGTCTGTCATCTCCTTCGTCCAAGTCATCTCACTCTTGTTAAATTAAAGAGAGAAAAAAATCAGGAAAACCTAAAAAGCAGAGAGAGAAACAACTCCAGAAGATGATAATTACCAGATCTATTTCATCTCCCTCGACATTTTCGTGAATGAATTGGAACTTCCGATGAAAAAACTATCGGAGAGTCGGTAGAGAAGAAATGAACCATCTCCTCGCCTACACTGCCGGTGAGCCACACCATGGATTCCAAGCTCAACATCGGCGCAGATGAGCTCAGTGAAGCTGTGGTGGTTTGAGCTCCTCGCCGTGCCCAGCTCATCTAATAAAGCTGCAGTGATTCGAGTTCGGTGAAGCTGTGGTAGTTGGATTCCGAGCTCAACATCGTCATGGATGAGCTCGCCATGCTTAGTTGTGGTGGTTCAAGATCCTCACGTGCTCATCTGCGGTGGTTTGAGTTCCTCGCCGTGCTCTGACTCCACTACGAGATATGTCGTCCAACTCGCCTACTCGTCGTCCTCTCATCCATCATCTCGGTGAAGCTGCGGTGGTTCTATCTCGGAGTCGCCATTGAAGAAAGCTCGATTGCATCTTCAATCAAGAATCATGCATTTACGCATCTGGTTCTTGGATTTATGTAAGTGTTTGAGTTTGTCCCCAAACTTTCCAAATTTCCAGATTTCTCTTTTAATTAGTCACAAACTTTATAATTATACACTCTAGCCGTGTTTTATGTTCCTTAGGTACAAAAAAATGCGAAATCAATAAATTTGCTGTCCATATGTTTTATGTATTGTATAAAGATCTACTAATCTTTAATTAATTAAATAATTTATGAAGTTTCGATATTATACATTTTTTTAATCAATTAAATAATTGTTTTGTGGATTCTGTACACGTAAAATGTGTATATGAGTTTTGTTGATTCAGGAAATGTGGATAAAAAAGTTGTGTACAATTTTCAATTAGTGATAGATCAAAAATTTAGGAATCTTTTACATTCACAAACATTTTATGAGTTTTCTTGTGACCACATATAAGTTTGATTATAGTTTTTTTTGTGTATCTATATCCACAACTATTCATGTATCCATCCATGTCAACAAACATCTCTTTTTCTATATCCACAACTATTCATGTATCCATTCATGTCCACAAACATCTCTTTCTTCTCATTAAGGGTAAATTTGTCAAAAAAACACGTAGATCCCACCAAAAAGTGTTTCAAATTTGAGAATTGTCTCTCATTGTAAAGTGAAAACAAAAAGTGACCTTTAGTGTAATCAACTCAAGATATAATCAATGAAATTGATGGAAAAACTAACCTAAGGATGACATAAGTATAAGGTAATCAGAGGAAGTGTAGGATTTTTGTTGGATTAGGATTTTGTGATATTAAGTCTTTGTGATTTCTGGTGAAAGAATAAAGTCAAGCTAATTGGCATTTGTTGAATTGATTTATTTAGTTAGAAAAGTTTTTTGGGTAAATTGCATTAGGAAACTGTGTGCCAAGTTTAAAGTAAGTGAAAGTAGGTGATAGTGCAAATAGAGAAGAAAATTTTTTGTCTAAAATAAAAAGAAGAAAAAAGTTTTTTTTTTTTTTTTTTTTTGGTAAAAAGAGAAAAAAGTATTTGAGAGAGCATAACTTTTTCATAGAGAAAAAAAGTAAACCAAAGACAAAATTGAAAATCTTGCATATTGTAAGACTATGTAAGTTTCAAGATTCAACACCCTCCACTTTATCTTTTAACACTTCACCTCATCTTTTCTTTTTTCCACCTCATCATTCAACACACATTCAACTTTTACACACTACAATAGTTTTGTTTAATAAAATTCAGCACCATATTTTACTAATTAATAATTATTTTTTATATATAATTTAAATAAAGAGAAATTTCTAAAGATAACCCTAAAAAAGTTTTTGTCATAAATATAGCACATAAAGATCAAAATGACCAAAATATTTTATTAAGGGGTGTGTTTTTGGGTTTAGAATTTAGAATTTATGGTTTAGGGTTTATAATTTAGGGTTTAGGGTTTAGAGTTATGGGGTGGGGTTTTGGGGGTATGATTTCAAATTTAAAAAAATAAAAAAATATTAAAATTTTAAAAATAAAAAAGTCTATTTTTATCATTTTGTTTTTTGAGGTCTATTTTTGTGACAAAAACTAAAAAAAAATCTATTTGAGAGAATTGACCTTAAATAAATGTAGTTTTTATTTACATAAAATTTTAAATGATAAATTTTTGTTTAAGATATAAAAATAAAGTACTTAATTTATAATGTAAATGTTGGTTAACTAAGATGATATGATAAAATCAAAAATCTTTAAAAAGTGACGTGTGTCGTCGATGGACTCCGCTTTCTTCTTATTCAACACTAGGGGGTGTCCGCGCTACGCGCAGAATTGTTGATAATTATTTTTATGAAAAATGTTTGTATTTTATTTTTATGCGTTCCATTTTGCCTTTTTAAAGCTATTTTTATTAAATGTGGTATAGTACACTATCAGTAACTGTTACAATTAAGAATTCACTAAATTGGTTTTAAAAAGTAAAAAAAAATCATATTTAAATAATATTATTTTTTTAAATATGTCAAATGTTAAATCATATGCAAACCGAAGAATGAATGATTAATAATATAATATGATATATCAATATGTTTTTTTTTAGTATTTTTTTGTCCAAAACCTAGCAATTATTGGTTTACAGTATCACAATAGCTATGTTTTCTATTTTATGTCAATAAGTTTACTAAGTAAATTCACTCTAGTATTATTTAAAACTAAATTTCTTATTTGGACAACGAAAATCTGGGGAAAACATATGTTTTTGTTTTTTATTTTTATTTTAGAATTGTTGTCCTTTTTATATGTCTTATTTTGCTATGGTCACTTATAATATAATATTATATGTTTTTTAAATTTAGTCGAATGTTAAATATAAAGCAAACAAAAAAATGTTTAGTTAATAAAATAATATGATATAATAATATGGTGTATTTTTTATTAGTTTTCGTTAAAATCTAGTCAATTATTATAATATCACAATAGATATGTTTGTGAATATCTTGTATATTGTATAGTAATTGTATATTGTATATCTTTATATATAAAGTATTGTACACTGGAATTTTTATTTATCACAGTAAGCTGTCGAATCTTGTATATTGATTTGTGAATATATTGTATATTGAATATCTTTGGTATAAATGCAAACCAATGTATTGTATACTTGTTTGGTTTGTTAAATTCTATAGTATTGTACACGGTAAGCAACATGTATTGTATGGTTTTGAATTTTTTTTAAGTGAATTTTTTTGAGAAACTTTCCAGAATTCCCTCCTGCCACTTGTCAGAATTTCTCCTTGCCACTTGTTAGAAGAAGGAAAAAAAATCTATTATATATATAAAGACACTTAACTAATCTACATCGTCAAATTTCATTTTTCAATATCTTCATTATAATGATTCAACAGTTGAATCTTTTATTAAAGGTTGTATTGTAAATGGTGTAATAGCATGCCCCCAATATTACGAATGTTTCTTTTTTTGAACATTGATATTACGAATGTTCAATAATTCTTCAGGGGAAAATCGGAGCCTTTACTTGTTTAAGAGTGTTAGCTAATAATTGACTTGTATACATTACTTTTGCATAAGCCCAAAAGGCGAAGACTTGTCGAGTTCCAAGTCTTCCACAAAATACAAAGCAGCCATTCAAGTAGATGTTTCAAACTGGTGATTAATTGATAAGAACCACAAAATACCGAAACGCAACACACGTACAATATCTGAAAAAATAATGGCAAAAATGATTTGTGAATCAATCCTCTGTTTCTTCTTCGTGTTTATCATATACTTCAGTGCCATTTGTGTTTCTGCACAAACTTGTGACAACACTACTGGAATTTTCAAACCCGATAGTCTTTATGACAAGAACCGACGTCTCATCCTCTCCGGTCTCGCTTCCAACGTCACGGCTCACAACGGCTACTTCAACGGTTCGATTGGGCTTGATCCGGACCGTGTCTATGCCACCGGAATGTGCGCTCCAGGTGCTGAACCTGATGTTTGCTCTCGTTGTATCGAGACCACATCTGAGAGTTTATTACGGACCTGTCTGAACCAGACACGCGCTTTCTCCTGGTCAGCAGAAGAAACTCTTTGCCTTGTTCGTTACTCTAGCCGTTCCCTCTCCGGTTTGCTCGTCATGTACCCTCGTGTAGCCCTTTACAAGATCCAAACTTTCACAATAAGGAATCAAACCGACTTTGATCACGTGTGTAAGAAAGTAATGTTTGGTCTGATCGCTAGAACAACTTTTTCTTCTTCTTCTTCTAGCGGTAACAATTCATCTAAATATTATGGACACAATGAATCCCTCCTGTCTTTTTATGGAAACATATCGTCTTGGATGCAATGTACACCGGATGTTTCTCCAAACGATTGTCGCACTTGCCTAGAGAGAACTGTTATTGACTATGAGAATTGTTGCCGTCGGCACCTAGGCGGCCTCATATCACGACCGAGCTGCTTTTTCCGATGGGAATTGTATCCTTCACCCCCCTCGGTGTCCAATTCGACAGCCATAACAAAGAAAGGCATGTCTATATTGTGAACATTTTCAGAGTAATTATTGTGAAAACTGAGAAGTTGTTTTATGTTTTTGTTTGTTATTTCGGCAGATTCAAGAAACTCAGGAGGAATTATCGCGGCAATAGTTGTTGTTGTTACCATAATATTGATTGTTGTAGGCTTGGTTATTTTCAAGCGAAGAAATCAGAAGCAAGAAATTGAACTTCCAAGTGAGTTTTTGTTTACTTGTTTGTTTAACGTTTGATTCGTTTCCGTCGTCTGACCTTAATATTGGTTTATAAATGAAGCGGAATCTGTTCAATTTGATTTGAAGACAATTGAAGCTGCGACCAGCAACTTTTCTGAACGTAATAAGCTTGGCCAAGGTGGATTTGGTGAGGTTTACAAGGTATATACGCTCATTGTCTATCGCACTTGCTTCTTTTAAAATGATGATGCCTAATTTTGATTTCTTATGAAGGGTATGCTCATGAATGGCACTGAAGTTGCGGTAAAGAGACTGTCGAAAAAATCAGAACAAGGTGACACAGAGTTCAAGAACGAGGTTGTTGTTGTTGCAAAACTTCAGCATAGAAATCTTGTTAGACTTCTTGGGTTCTCGCTACATGGAGAAGAGAAGTTACTAGTCTATGAGTTTGTTCCGAACAAAAGCCTCGACTATTTCCTTTTCGGTCTGTTCACTTCTACTCTGTTATACTCTTGTCTATTGTTTCTTTTTTGTACATAGCTAATTCTGTTTATGTATGAATAATTGAATATGCAGACCCTAAGAAGAGAATTCAGTTGGACTGGGGAGTGCGACACGACATCATTCGTGGGATTACACGAGGGATATTATATCTTCATCACGATTCACGTCTGAAAATCATACATCGTGACCTCAAAGCGAGTAACATTCTCTTGGATGCTGACATGAACCCAAAAATTGCTGATTTTGGAATGGCAAGGATATTCGGAATGGACCAAAATGTAGCCAATACAGCAAGAGTAGTTGGGACCTTGTAAGTATACTTAAATGGATCAATTAGTAAACCCTTCTGTTGAAAATTTAATATGCATTTTGCAGCGGTTACATGGCTCCTGAGTATGTGACACATGGTCAATTCTCGACGAAATCAGATGTCTACAGCTTTGGAGTATTGATGCTTGAGATCATTAGTGGCAAAAAGAATAGTAGCTTCTGCCAGATGGATGTTTTAGTTAACAATTTAGTCACTTATGTAAGAAATTATAAACTAATAAAATCCCAAACTTCGTTTGATGTTCTTTCGAAAATTGGTGATAGTTCTGAATCCACAATTTCTGCAGGTATGGAGACTATGGGAGAGCAAATCATTGCTTGAGGTCATAGATCCTTGTATTAGAGAAGACTGTAAAAGTGATGAAGTCACTAGATACATCCATATTGGGCTATTATGTGTTCAAGAAAATCCAGCAAAACGTCCAACGATGTCAACGATTCATCAAATGCTCACAACCAGCTCAATTGCATTGCCTGCCCCTCTGCCACCTGGTTTTTTCTTCAGGAATGAACCAAGATCAAACCCATCAGCCCGGGGACTAAAGCCTGATCAAACGAGCAGCAAGTCTATTACTTGTTCAGTAGATGAAGCAACAATCACTGATGTTAATCCTCGTTGAATACTCGACCTTTCCTGTTTGCTTGTTTATTCAACAAACTGTTGTCTTTTTGTATACATATATGAAAAAGGTATCAATAGTCATTCTCAGATTGAAGGAATAACTAGTATAGAAACCTCATGCACTCTGAAAAGACTTGCAATTAATACATAAATTCAGTACAGTCTTAGAGAGCAAAAGTAAGAATAAAGGTCCAACTGGTTTCTAGTCTTGTGCCCCAAATGTCATAACCCAATCTTCCAAGGACCCTTTATTAAACAGAAAGTAAATCTAATTATTTTTAATTGGAATAATAAGGAAATGACATAAACCCCTGGGGAAGTGGAAAAAAATCACAACTTGTACTTGGATATAACCCACCCGCTCCGACCCGAATCTTTTCGCAAATCAATTAACCCGAAATCGTCTAACCGTCTAACCACTCTAACAACTCCCTCCAAACCAAACCTGTCGTTTTTAGCAAATCCCTCAAACCTAGTTCCCAAAATCAAAAATCAAAATTCACTCAAACTCCTCTCATCTCATCGAATCGTCGAAGAAAGTTCCAAGTCGACGATACGAGCGCTCCGGCGATATTCACTAGAAACGTCGGGAAATAGGGATAGCGAGATAATCAATATCTATCAAAGATGGTGGAAACGAGGCGGGGTAAGAAGAAGGAGAATCCAACACAGGAGGAAGAGAAGAATGCAAGCTTTATGAAGAAGGAGAAGTATGTGAGAGTGAAGTTTGTCACGAACTCTGCATGGGGTGTTGTACGATGCTATACTTGTTTCGACTGACACCAGTGTGTACTACCACACGACATCGAACTTTCGACTTGAAAATCGCCTTCTTGAAACTTCTCATACCTCACCACTTGCCATAAATCATTCTTTATGATGGCATTCCCTTGGTGTTTCAGTCCAACCTCACTGTTCCCTTTTACCAAGGCTTTTGCTGCGAGTCTAATCAGATGTCTAAATTACTAATAACCAACTCTCGTTGTTGATCTAATTAATTCAAGACAAGCATTAAGTTTCAATTCGACATGTTTATTAGTTTTTAAGAACAAAGCTAAAAATGTCAAAGTTTTCCAAAATGATAAAAATAAGTTTTAAAAATTTGTACTATGTTTTCTTTTCTTTCGTCCAATTCTTTGTCATAAAACAATCTGATCTTTATGTTCTATACAAGAATCAATGGCTTCCAAAATATTATTAGAGCAAACTATAATACGGTATCAGGGCACATAAACTCATGTGAAGCTCTCTACACATGGATATCAACCGATTGGAATTTTCTGTCACGTTTGTATTCCATCTTTTGCTTTTACTTTTACTTTTTTTTTGGCTTGCATTAGAATGTAGGAAAAATTGTATTTTAGACTAAAAAATGATAAATACAGTAGAATCTCTATAAATTAATAATCGATAAATTAATAATTTTATAAATTAATAAATTTTGCCGGTTCCAACTTGGACCTGTTTAAAATTTGACACAAATCGACAAAATAATAAGATAATAATTTTTTAGAAAATTCTATTTAAATGTATGGTCCCATTAAAATTATAAATTATTATTATTTTATTTTGACATCAAAAGGCTATTCTATTATTCAAACTTGAGGTGGTCTGGGTAACCAGACCGAAATAGAACAACCAATAAAACATAGATCTCAATAGAAAGACTTCACAGTCCTAGCTAAAGAATCCGAAATTTGATTTTTCTCTTGGAATGTGAATGATTTTAAAGTCAGGAAAGCATATTTGCAGAGTCTCTATCCTATCTAGCTCAGTGCAAAGCTTGGCCAAGCTTGGGCCTCCTTAATCATGGCAATCAAATCCTTACAATCCGTCCCAAAGCTCTGACATGTCGAATGCTGGAGCATATTATCCATCGCCCATCGTAGTGCTTCCACTTCAGAATGCAAGGTAGACTCTCGCCGTGGTTAGTTCCGTGTTCTCATAAGTTGGATCTTCTCCAAGTCATCCATCCAAACCTATCCACACTCACTGAACCGTGACATGGATGTCCATGACCCATCCATCATGCTGATATTACCCCATCTATCATGCAGAATTACCCAAGCTTACGACTTGTGGTTCCTCAGTACAATGATCTTGTGGAGTAGGTAGCACCATCTCGTTTGCATTGAACCAGGCTTGACACTCACTCTCTGCGTAACGAACTAACTCCAATGGATCCCTGTCTATCCCTCTAAAGAGTAAAATTATAAATTTATAATTTATATATATACACACTACAAGAAAACATAATCTTAACGAGGGCGGTTTTCCTCGTTAGTTCGTCGTAAAAGAGGCTTTACGACGAATTAGCGAGGAAGCGCGTTTGCTCGTTATTCATCTGTCGTAACACATATTTCCTCGCTAATTAGTCGTAACTTAGCGAGGAATATATTTCGTCGTAAAGACGAAGTAGAGCTTTTCGTCGTAAAGACCACGTCAATATTCCACGTAAGGACGTCGCTATATTTCCTCGTAAATACCTCGAAACGAGTTCCTCGTAATCTACACGTAAATACCTTGAAAGTGTTTCCTCGCAAAATACACGTAACAACCACGAAAGGATTTCCTCGTACAATACTCGTTTATCTTTCCTCGTTATTTTCTCGTAAATGTTTCCTCGTAAAATACTCGTTTACTATTTCTCGTCATTTCCTCGTAAGGTTTCCACGTAAAGAGGTCGTACATTAGCTATGAATTTACTTCGTTTTTATTATTTTACAGAATTTAAAAATATAATTAAAAAA
>NC_027751.1:33930830-33931304 GCF_000695525.1 Brassica oleracea var. oleracea
TCCACCTAATCAACACTAAATAACATAAAATCCGCAAACCTATCTAAATTCCCTATACTAACCACCTAATCTATCCTAAACTAACCAAATTAGAGAGGAATCAGGGAGGCTTACCATTGCTACGAAATGGAGAGGAAGTAGAGAGGAAAGAAAGAGTGAGCGCTCGGGTGTATATATAAGATTACATATCGTCACAAATTCCTCGTAAGTTTACGACGAAATCGCGAGCAGATACAAAGGCCCGTGTTTTTTTTACGAGGAAATTGCGAGGAATCACAAAGGCCCGTGTTTTTTTATACGAGGTAATAACGACGATTTAGCTTACGAGGAATTAACGAGGCTTGCTTTCCTATAAATATACCCACAACTCTCACTCTCAAACCACACACAAACTCCCAAATCACACCTTATCTCAAATCACATTCCTGAGCAAAATCCTATTCAAATTATAAATATTTGAAAAAAATAGGAAAA
>NC_027751.1:33935637-33955004 GCF_000695525.1 Brassica oleracea var. oleracea
GGAACTCGTAAATAGTCCCGGAGCCAGCCATTTTTTTTTCTTTCACGTTTTTTGTTGTTGGTGTGTTTAAAATGATGTTCAAACATCCATATTTATAGGAAATTTCGAATCTGGTAGTTGCAAGTTTCCTATGAATTTACGACGAAAATTAATTAGGTGGCCAAAAAAACGTGTAACACCTACAAAGATGGTGGATTTAAAAATTTTCTCGCTAAATACACGTAAACTATTTTCTCGTAAATAACACGCAAAGTTTACGTCGTATTTACGAGGAAATAGTTTTTCCTCGTAAAATACTCGTAAAATTACATCCACTTTACGACGAAACACTTTTGTCGTTACGTTACGAGGAAATAACGATGACTTTAGTTTTTCACTTAAATTCCTCGTAAACTCGACATAAATTTACGAGGATTGTTTTTCCTCGTTAAATTTCGTCGTTAAGCATGTGTTTTCTTGTAGTGACATATTTTATATAAGTAAGAATCTATTATTATATTGCTTGTTTTATATTCACAATGGAGGTGTCTTTATATTCTCTTAACACTTAATATATTTTTGATAAGATTTAGTAATATTATATCTAAAACCACATTTAAGTTCTATGCAATACATATTATATACACAAAAAAATAATAATAAAATTAATATAAATGTCAAATTTCAAAAGAATAACAATTAATGTCTATACACTAAAATCAAATATTTTTCTTATCTTAGAATAAATATATCTTAAAACAAGAAATCTAAATAAGGAAATTTTTATAAATTAATATCTCTGTAAATTAATAAAATTTCAAAGTTCCAACATTATTGATTTATAGAGATTCTACTATATGTCCCATTAAGCTAATTTTTATTTTGTACCATTTTTGCATCTAATGTTCTTTAGTATTTTGGAAAATAAATTAAATAAATAGCTTTACAAACAAAAGAAAATTAGAAAAATAGTAACTAGTGATGAAATACCTATATCAACTTTGTGATATTTGTTTTCAGTTTTAAAAGTATTTAAATCATAATTTCAGATTATGTTCTATAGAAAATAGAATTGGCATTCGACGAAGTAGAAAATAAAATCCATTTTTCTCATTGAATCTACTATGTTTAGAATATGTGGTCTACTTAAATAATAGTAATCTAAAAATATTTAGAATACACATTCCGCGCCTTATCCATTGCGCTAAACTCTGTAGAAATTGGAATCTACACATTACTATAAATCTAAAACCTGTAGAAATCGAAATCTAAACATTATTATAAATTTGTTGAAGCACCGTATCCTACTGGTTAAGGTTTAAAGGCTTCTACACCCAAGTCTGGGGTTCGAATCCCAGACTATGCAATTTATTGCAGATTATAGGAAATCTAGGTTTCAAGTCCCGGAGAGAGCGATTTATTAAACAATTATGCAGACTACGGAAGAAAGGCTTACAAGGGATCTTCAACATGGTGCAAGTAAATCTTGTCAGACATGGATCTTCATAGGACGGCTCAGGTGATGCAGTTAGGCGTATTTCTTCATAAGGCAGGTAGTATTGTCGGTTGTCGAATCGTCTATGTAATCTTTCTCATATAATAATTTTAAGATCATAATAAATCAGGTTAAAAAAAACATTACTATAAATCTAAAAACCTGTAGAAGCCGAGTTAAGACATATTTACTGATTATAATAGCCAGTTCCAAAAAATATTGGAAGAAAATATTTGAAAATATTCAGTTTCCATATATGAAAAATCGACTTTTCACAAAAACAAAAAGTAAAATATATAATAATATATTTTATTATAATGTTAAATATATCTAAATACATTAGAATGATTTAGTAATTATAATTACGAATTTAAACTTAAATTTTTGATTTATTAGTTGCAATTATGAATTTAGAATTAAAATTTTAAGGGCATAGTTGCAATTTTGAAAATAATTAGTTTAATAAGACATAAATTATATGAGATTAGTCTAATGGGATATAGTTGTCATTTTTGGCTTAAAAAAAAACAATTTTCCCAATGTACGGTGGCTCTTCCCATGAATTACAAGTTTTCACTGAAGTCCAATTTTGTTCGAAATGCACTTTTTGGCTTGATTGTCACAAGAACATTTTGTTTTAATATCCCAATCGAAATTGAATTTGGAGACAGCATCATGAGAATTTTTAGCAGAACAATCAATAAAGGAATTGAATTGATTGAGGAATTTGGATGTGCTATTGTGTTGGAAGTTGGCAAATACTAAAATTAACTAAAAAGTGATGTATTCCTCCAATATAGCAAATAATAACCACCACAACCACAATTATGTTTCTTTCTCTCTCTTTCTCTCTCTTTCTCTCCAACCATTTTCTAAACATAGCTTCCCTAAGAAATAAACACACAGAAAAAAATAGTTGTTTGTCTTTAATCCTTCATAACTTTTTTTCCAGAGATAACAGAAACCGTGAAACAATCATATGATTTAATGATACCTAAATTTCACAGATCCAAAGAAAACAAAACATACATTTGAAGTAAGATTAAAAAAACATGGTAATGACATAAAAAATGGTGATGCAATAGGCGGAGGCGGGTAAAAAGAAGAAGGTAGAAGACACGAAGGGCATGGGAGACAGTCGTAGAGGACCATCCTCAACACCACAATCACGCAAGATCATGGTGATCGCTGACCCGACCCGTGAATCTGCAGCTGCTCTTCAATACGCTCTTTCACACGCCGTGCTCGAGCAAGACGAGCTCATCCTCGTCCATGTTGAAAACAATGGTGGCTCGTGGAAAAACGCATTTTCAAGTTTCTTGAGATTACCAAGCTCCTCCTCATCCTCTAGCACAAGCGGGTCATCACCGGGTGCTAATAATGCCAACGCTAATATTGCAAACACCGTTTCATCTTTGGCCTCTGAGATTGGTCAAGGGGAAGGGAATTTCCTTGAACAGATGAAACGGATATGTGAAATTGCTCAGCCGAAGGTGCGTGTGCAGACAGAGTGTATAACCATGGATGGCATCAAAGCTGCAGCTATTCTTCTTCATGGAGACAAACTTGGGGTTGAAGTTATCATCATTGGCCAACGCAGGACAATCTCATCTTCCCTTCTAGGGTACTCTCTCTCTCTCTCTCTCTCTCTCTCTCTCTCTCTCTCTCCCCCCCGATGATCAATTTAAGAAGAATCATGAACTGTGACATATTTGAAAACCATAAAACAAGAGCCGGCCACAAGCTTGAGAGACAAATGTGCAGCTGTACATATATATTTTGTTTTAAAAAACCGAACACATTTTAAAGTTTTGAATTCAAGAATTCCTTGAACAAAGAATAACACCAAAAGATGATTTGCATTGACAGATCTATGCGGCCTGGAGGGTCTCTAATAGGATCAAAAGGAGTAGATACAGCAGACTATCTAATCGAGAACAGCAAATGCACCTGTGTTGGCGTACAGAAGAAAGGTCAAAATGGAGGCTATGTTCTAAACACCAAGACCCATAAGAACTTTTGGCTATTGGCATGAACTTTTGGCTATTGGCATGATCATGCACTTTTTTCCTAGACAGTTTTATTGCTTACATATACCTAAAGTACAAAAAAGATAAGTTTACCAGCCATCTTCACTTGTTTATTCTTTATCTTTAAATTCTGGCAATGTCGTTTTGTCCGATATTTCTAATCCACAAATGTTTATGAAGGTTGATGTGGTAGTAGTTCTGTAAGTGTACCCACTAGTTGATCTTTTTTTAGACACATGTGAAACTTTAAGTAAACTGTTCTGAATGTAATCACATGTGGAGTGATCATCAGGTGCAATATGTTTCCTCCGTGAATGAAAAATAGGATTAGTATACATTGATGTTACAGCAACACGGATAAAATACACAACGGGTGCTTGAGGTATTAAAATTAAAAGTTCCGTTAACAAAGAAAGTATCCAGCTTGCATTTGCTACTAAGAGATATTTTGCTTCCACTGACGACATGCATCTTCAATTTTCTTCTTTTGAGGACCATGATATAGGTTAACTTCCTAGGTGATTGCTATAAACATTCACTGAAACATTATTATCAAAGTATGCTTTCTAATTGATATCTATCTATCTATCTATTATTATAAAGCAGTGTTTTGATCTCTCCTCCTTGCGCCACATAGGATTCCACCTAGAAAAATCGAGCTCTAGCGTTGTGACACGTGTCCAGCCAAACAAAACACACCGTATCATTTAAACGTAATCAAATTAAAATGGGCTTCGTCTTGAATATTTAGTGGGCTCTTTCTTATTAAGTTTTGCGAAAGTCAAAAGGTAAACCCGTTAGAGAGACTAATATTTTCTTAGCGCAAGCAATATCCAGTTTTAGGGTTCATCTTCTACTTTGATCTCTGACGATCTTCACCAACAATGGAGTTTCAGGAGGTTGAGTTAGACGAATCGTCGTGAACAATCCCTGTATTAAACATCGTCGTTTCGTTTTCATCTCTTATCCTCTGAAACGTTGCGAGATTATTGATTAAACGTCATTAACACCTTTTAACTCCTTCGACTACTACAGATCACTCATTCAATGATTCTTATCTCTTTTACATGCGGTGGATCTCCACCTATATAAAGTTCATACCTTTAACACATCCCCACAATTCCTCATAGCTATACATTGGTTTCCGAAGATTTGGTGTATCGCTTACTGTAATGATATCATCTCGCCGTATTCTCCCTGTAGGTGCATCGCTCATTGTAAATCTCTTTTAATATTCAATATTTATTCTGATGAATTCGTTGTCAACTCCAAAACGTTGAGCTCTCTTCTGATTGCCCTCCCTGTTTCAATCGCATTTTATTCTAAGGTGAAAGAAGATTGTTCCAAATCCTCATAGTTTGGTTTCCGACGACTCGGGATCGTTACTTTGACGGAGCCAGTGTTATCCATTGTGGCAGAGAAACGTGTCGTTGCAGTGCTGATAACTATAGCAGAAGACGACATCCCAAATATCAGTCATGAGTTTGAGCCGGTGGAACAAAGGTAAATATCTCTGATACTCTAATACATTGCTCATTGTGTATAAGTTTAAGTTTAAGTTTGACTCGATAAATATCAGAGAGGGATATGGAAAACGAATATCTTGCATTTCTCAAAGTATTTTTTTTAAGAAAAACACAACCTCACCCCATATCTAAGTTCATGCAAGCCAATCTTTCCCTGTAAAATTCGAGAGGTTCATCGGTGGTGATAATAATGGATTTTGAGTTAATTGGGTTCTCATCTTTTAGCATATGCATCATCTATTTCATTCCAAGAGACATATACTCTATCTATTATTTTCGTTTGGTTCTTTTCATCTTATACGTTTTGTTCCAGATCGATGATTTATACATTCAGTCAAATCTAAACTTTTTTTATATATATGCTTTCTGCAGCAAAAGCTCCTGCAGTGCTTTGACCATCAAGATATGTGTTTTGTATTTTTCAGGTCATGGGTTACTGCAAGTACTCCCCTACACAACAGCATCACGAATTGAGGGTTAGAATCCTTCTTTATGTGTACCTGAAATATTAGAAAACAGACGGGTTAGTGAAGCAGCTTAAAGTCTTTACACAAAAACATGCTGGATGGAGCCGATGAGCTATCTGTTGAAAAAAAAACAAGAATTGTGCTCATATATAACAAATTCGATTCAGAGTTGATATTTTTGCATAACTAAATACAGGTGGGGCGGAAGAGAGGTTGGCAGTCTTTAATTATGGGATGTTCTGTGCATTACTAGCCAAATAAAATTTGTTCTGGTACGCCTGATTGAAGAATTTCTTATCAATAGTGTTAGTGAGGTTATGTTATTTTCAGCTAAACTCATGTGGCATTTTCACCTTTCAAAATAAGGAGTTGCGAAGTCAACAACAATTTTCGAATAACAGAGGTAGCAGCGGCAATTGTGGGGATGATTGCTTGACTTTTTGACTTTCATCGATTGTCATGCTCAAGGTACAATTTCTCAGCTGTTTTTCTAAGTTCCATAGTAATTTATATATTTTTAAATCTGAGGCAGAACATGCTTGTAGACTGTTTGTTTTGTGTGTTTACTGGTCTTTCCATTGGTAAATTGGGAATCATCAACCTAGAGTGAAATAAGTCTGTTTTAGGATTGCTAATGCTTATTTTAGATGCAAGTTTATGTTGATTCTAAGGTTTTTGTAGAATGCATACATGGTGTTTAATTAAGTGCCAAAGAAGCTGAAAAATCCTCAGAAGAGGGATCTTATGCAAGCTAAGCATCCTGGAGTTCATAGCCCGCAAATCTTGCTAATCCATCTGTTTCACATGTTTTTTAATTGATGCGTGCAAGAAGACCAGCAGTCATGGACTAAGATTCATACTTCTTCTTCTCTATACCATCACATGTGCCTTGATAGTTTGAGAAATTACAACATTGTTTCATAGTTTGAGAAGAAGAAATATGGTGGTTGGTGACTGTTTTGTAGTTATGATAATGGAATAGATTGGACAGAGCTAGGCTGGTATTGGAGTTGATAAAAAAATGCGTGCAAGAAGACCAGCAGTCATGGACTAAGATTCATACTTCTTCTTCTCTATACCATCACATGTGCCTTGATAGTTTGAGAAATTACAACATTGTTTCATAGTTTGAGAAGAAGAAATATGGTGGTTGGTGACTGTTTTGTAGTTATGATAATGGAATAGATTGGACAGACAGAGCTAGGCCTGGTATTGGAGTTGATAAAAAATTTGAATTTTCTTGAAGAAATGCCTAACAGAGACATGGAAGCTGAAAAATGGGTAGAAAGCAGAGAGTTGTAGAATTTCAGTAGGCATGACTGGGTATATACTTAAAAGGTCACCTAAATCATAACTTTGGTTATTTTCTTTTACTTGATCAAGTAGTATCGTAAAGGCTAACTACTAAAACGAAGGTATAGCTTGCTTAAATTTGAAATGAGAAATCTCAATATTATTCATATATATGTGCTTCCATCGTATTGGTTCGAGTAACATGAACAAAGAACTACATGAGATATATAAGTATATAACTATACGGAGTAAACAATAAAATAATTGAAGAAGTTAAAAAAATGGAAGAAAGAGTTAGTGGAACTCTTTAAATTTCATAAACACAAAACTTTTCAAATTTTTCTTAAAATAAAAGTTACAACAATTGTATGTGCATATAAGTCACTCACAAATGTATTCATTACCAATTTTTATCACAATTTTAAGTTATAAATCTTCACCAATGTGGGGAAATAACACACTAAAAACATACATGAGATGAATATATTGAGGACATTTAGCATGTAAATAAATAATGCATTTTATTTACTTTTTTTATGAATTTCTTTGAATAAGAGATATAATTTAGTTTTACTTAAAATAATGAGTATTTATATTATCTTTACCTACTAATATTTTAATAAAATATATTATAAATATCAAATAATATATAAGAAAAGTAATAAACAAAAATATAAAATAAATAATATATATAACAAATTGAAATATATAATCCACGCGCGGACCGACCCTTTTTATTTTAGGTGAAATAACACATGTCTACAATTTAACTAGTTAAATACTATAACTAGAATTTAATTCATTTTTGTTTATTCTACTCTTCACCTTATATATAATTTCCAATAACAAAAAAGTTGGATACTAAAATTTTTAAATTGTGTAAGCCAAAAGCAATGAATGATAAAATTATTTTATGTTTGTCTATAGCTATTTATATTTTTTATAATAGATTCTAAAATTTATATATTAAATAAACATACTAAATATATAATCAAAACTAAAATTAAAACAAAAAAATCCTGGCTTAGCCCGGGCCGATCCTAGTTTTTGAATATGATTACGAGATAGGAAGATCGGAACATGTGTCACTGTTCCTGTTCCTGCAGGAAGATATATGATTAATTGATTGTTTGCTTAAAAGTTAAAACTGATTATGTTGTGGATCGATTCATGTACTTTGAAAGCTTATTTACTGCATACTCAATATCTGGTCTTGAAAAGGACAAACATTGGAGACTTCCAATATGTATACTGTTTTTAAGAATCAAATAATGTTTTACCAGATGTGACTGTCAGCTTGGGAGACAAGGCATCGGTGTGTTTATTTGTTTGGCATTTATCTTATTTGAATAATTAAGTTCACAATGTATTTTCTCTGCATCAATTGAAGTCATTGTGATGTCATGGTCGCCATAGCTCCTAGGAATTAATGGGAAAACAAGTTGAATAAGTTCAACGGGTTCTGAAGCACAGATGAGGTATTTGCAGTTAATCAACATACACAAGCTAGAGTACGTGTACCATGACAGAACAAAATAATGAAGGTATTTGGAACAAACCCAATCTGCACAAGAATAGAGGCTTTGAATAGGCAGGGTGTTAGAGATAGATTACATCACAATGCCCATCAGATAAACCAAATTTGGTCCAATTGATGAGGGCAAGTCAAAGGAAGTCAAGTCCGCCAGAGAGAAAAGAAAAGAAGCCCACTATAAATAAAATAGAGCTAACTAAAAGAGAGAGCACATTCACATTCACTTAGAAGTCGGCCCAAGAATTAGGCTTTTCATAGTTTAACTTGTGCTTGCCGAGTTCGTAGCTTTTAAGGATTTTATCGTCTTTTTCTTGTAAAAAAAAATTTAATCTCTTAATAAATGTTTTTTAAATAACTCACCATCGAATTTGTGCTTTCATCTTGAAAACACCGAATTCAGCTTAAACAGTTGGTAACGTCGTCTGTGGAGAAAGAGGAAGCAATACAAAGAAATATCAAAGATGACCGGCAAATATAGCACTCAAACCGGTGACACCATCATTTCACTAGATGCAGATCTTGCCACCATGATGGGTATATGATGCAGAGCCTTATGGAGTGCTTTGAGAGACAAGACGCGTCAAACAAAGCAATTAATGAGCGAGTCGATGATCTAGCTGCTGCCATACACAACCCTTTGCCGATGAACAAGATCCTGACACTGCAAGGAGACAATTGTTCAAGAAAAAACGTCAATCCAACAGGTCATAGAGCCGCAACAAATCAAGTTGATCAAGCAACATCTCAATAGATCAACGTTCTACTGAACTTGATACATGATATCAACGTTCTACGGAAAGATGTGGTTTACTGTCAGCTGTTCGGAGAGAGCCTTGGTTGACTGGTATATCAGGGTTTATAGGTTGATAATATAAGTTCGGTTTTAGAGTCTTTTGGTTTTTAGAGTAGTTTTGGTCTTTTTAGAGTCTTTACGAGCTATTATAGGTTCATGTACGTTTTGAACAAGATTTGAGTTTTGGGATCATTTTGGAGTTTAAAGAGAATTGGAGTTCAAAACTTGAGGTTGGAATTGATCTTAGGACATAGTGTCATCGACAACACCCCTTGGTGTTGGTCGACACCCATAATGAACAAAGTTACAAATGACTTTTTATAAGTTTCAAGAAATTGTAGGAAAGACCCAAAATTTATAATTATTTACAAATAAGTCCAAATCGGGTTTTGGACTATAATTAGGCTTTTAGAAGCTTTTGTAACATTATTAAATTAGGTTTTAATATTTGGGGCAATAGGTTTTGGAGAGAGAAATCATAACTCATACCTTGTTGAGAGAAGATCTTGAACTCCTTTGTTATTCTTACTTTTTTTAATGCAATTGATTCAGACCATGATTTGTGTTTCTATTATTATGTCTAAGTAATACACTTTTTAGATTTACTAGAGATTTTGCACGGGCTATGCCCGGGATTAGATACCTGTCAATAAATTTAATACATATATTACATCCCTTGATATAAAATTATTAACCATATATTGAATTAGAAATGAGTAAAACTGACAATTTGTCATTTTTACTATCTAAAAATACATATAGACAGATGAGCAAATGTGTAATGAAGAAAAAGTAATTAATTCTAAGTTATGATCCAAATATTTTTTATCTTATATATTTGGTTATTATGAAAATAAATTATTAATCATAAGTAAAGTCCATCTGATTGCGATATAAATAAACCATATATTTTATGTACACGCGGTTTATATATTTTAAATTTGTTAATTTATCATTTTTACTATATTGAGGATTGTTTTGTTTGATTTATATTTTCTTATAAAATTTATTGGTTTTATAATTTTAATTATTTTCCTCTGATTCTTCTAAATTTAGAATATGATTTGCTAAAACAGTGTATGATTTGCTAAAACAGTGTAGTCTAACCACATATTTTTGCTGTCATAAAATATGCTTACAATTCTTTAAACCAAAAAATGAATTGCATGATTAACACAACTTAGTTTGGTGTTATTTTTCTTCCTAGTCGTTAATATCTGTTGACTTCCTATGGTATGATGTTATATTTCATGTATTATTTTTTTAATTTTCATTTGAAACTTTAATTTATGTTTCTAGAGTTATTACCAATTATCTTGCACTCTGATTATTTTTAAAGATATCAAGTAATATATATTTCTAATCTTTCATAATATGGAATTAATGATCATTATCAACATCATTTTCATTTTTGCTCTTCAGTGAATGAAAATCTCCAAAAATATTGAAAATGTGAATGATAGTTTAATTAAGATTCGATTGGATGTTGTATAAATTTTTTTCTAGTTGGGGAGATAAATTTGTGAATGAATTGATGAAGATAGATTTGGATGCACTTATTATATCCGACGGTATGATACAATAACTTGTTAGGATACGAATAAGGAAACATAAAGAGGTTGGAGAGCGTATTTTTTCAATAAGGCAGAAACTGATTAATTGTTTGAAATTAACCACTTCTTAATCCCATACAGAGAGGTATAAATTTTGACATGCGGTAATTTTTTAATATGAAAGCTTCATTCTAGGTGACTATTTTGTTTGTATAAATGTATTTTTAGTATATGCGTGTTTATAAGTAAGCTTATTACAACTTTTATTTTCGTTTATGGATTTTGCAGATAGATTCTTTGTATATTGTGTATTTACCTTATCTGTGTTAAAATAATTTATTTCAATTTTTGTTTTCCTCTTAAAAATAAAAGTTTGCGAAATTACTTGGTAGGTATGCGCTTATAGTGCAAAACGCAGCGATTGATTGTATTTTTAACTCAAAAATATAGGGAGGTGTTTTAGGAACATTTTTCTTATTGGGAGTATTGTTGTTGTTCGTGTAACTTTGACATATCAATGCATTGTTAGCCTTAACTCTATGGTTCAGATGTTCAATAGATGGTGAGATTTCATGAATTTATCTTTTTTTGCCATCTTCATAAATTTATCTTTATCAATTTCTTCGTGTTAGTTACAATGCAATTATGCAGGATCGGATCTAAGCCAGTAAAACATTAGCTTTGGTCCTCAAATATTTTTAAAAAATATTAAAGTTTTTTTAGAAATGATCAAGTTGCCAAAATTTCAGATCCGTCCCCGCAATTATTCAATTGGCTATCACGTTACTTGTTCCAAAAATACTGAAAGTTAAAATATAATTTTTGCATTCAAATTATGTTTTATGTTTATCTACAAAATATGATTTATAATTATCTTAGAGGATAAAATCTGTTACCAATTTTTTTATTACTCAACTGGTTTAGCACAATTATCTTTTAATCTCAAATTGTGTTTATTTAGAAAGATGAAAATGGAATATATTTAGTTTCTAAAATTGTTGATTGCAATATTTTTCTCAGTACATTGTTTATTTTGGTTATCAACCTAACTAACCTCGTAAAGATTGGATTATCTTTATTTGATGTTTCTCATTAAGCTTGATTCTCACACATTTTATCAAAATAGCGATTATTTTTATCCTAATAAAGAAGCACAATGCATCATAAACTCAATCTCGGTGTTTAGAAGAAACCATCGAATTAAACCTTACATGATGCATTTTCTACTTTAGCATGAATCCGTAAAAGCTTGAAACCCAATAATTCAGAAACGAAGCAATCGTAAACTTAAAAAAAAACACAATCATATGAAGAGTAATAAAACCCAGAGATTTCAACTCCTGAGTAATTGTATGTTGTTTGACTTGCAAATAATTTATGATTTCAATAGTCCTAAGTCCTAACAAAACTACATGTTTCCTTTTTTCTCTTGTACTCTCTTCTAAATAACCTAACAAACAGATGAAACAGAAATGACCAACCACATTACAAACATGTCTTCTGCTCTCTACCACTATGTAAGTTTTTTATTCTATCTCACTGAAACTGATCACAAATTAGAGAAATAATCGCTGGACTGGTCTAATATCGATCCCTCTTTATGTTTTATATTTGAACTACGATCTCTCTTTATATATACTGCCAAAAAGACTGGTTTCAGCCCCTTCCAAGCATCGGGTTGTAAGTTGTAACTGAGCTCGGGCTTCATCAGATACACAAAACCTTAACCATCCTCTGCTGTCGATGAGGTTTGTCGGAACTGAGGAGAAGCATATGACCACAATATATTAATCTGGGTTCCCCGCGCCTCAGTCTTTGAGTTATGTTACTCACTGCATGCCGGCTTGACAATATATCACATGCTGAAATTAAGAAGTCATCGTCCTCTGTTAGAATAGTTTGCTGAATCTTTGGGTCTGAGTTCAGAGGTGAAGAGGAGCCAGTGAAAGGACTCTTCAGTTCCCAGTTCTCAATGGCACTTGTGACTGCAAGGACTCCGTTGAGGCAACCGTCCTCAAAGTATCCTCGTATATCCTTTATCCGCCTATGTTCTGGTTGATTTGTTGATCTGTGTTTGAACGACATGTCAACAACCACTCCTCTCTGACTCAGGTCCTGTCAACATGAATATACATCATTAATGTTACAGATCATTTAATTCACAGAACAAAATAAAAATCTCACAACTAACTCAACAAAACAGATCACGATCAACAATTCAAAGGGCAATCAAGTAGTCTTTGGAACAATGTAACACTGAGAAACAAAATTATCTAACCAATAAAAATTAATAAAAATACAATCTTATACAAATCAACTTACATAATAATTAAAATGATAAATTAATAAACTTGGAAGTTTTTCAATCCTCCAACAAATTAATAACATACTTGATAACAAAAACATTGAAAAACTTTTACTATTTTTTTCTTGTATTTCCTAGCTGCAATAATAAACAAAATTTCTTGCAAAGCTTGTAACACTCCAATTCTCCTTGTGGACCCAGTTGGATTAGATATGATAAGAGTTTCAGAGCAAAGAGGTACATACAGTTTTCCAGGACTAAGATCCAAGGTGAAGCCTAGGTTGCCTTCTCTACACGAACGACCACTCTGTGATAGAGTGTTGTTGACTTTTTCTCGTCTCTAACCGTCTTCCCTCGGACTAAAACCTATTCCATCACTGAGTAAAGAAGTTACAGCCGTCATCACCGTACTCTGAAACCAAAATCGTTCAAATAACGACTAATGTCATTAAATAACACTTCATGTATATTGCAGAACCAAAGCATCTAGAAAGGACATGTAAAGAGATTCAATCAGACTCCTTTAGTTAGCCTATTTTTTTTTTTTCCTGTTTCAGGAACTTCAATAAAAAGCTCTGGAATACTAAGAGACTTGATGCTGAGATTTAATGCAAACAATGAAACTAACATGAGAACCACATATCATACCTGGCTCATAAAGGCAGTGTGATTTATCAACAGGTCCAATACCACATGAGTTTTTTTGAATGAAGAACAACTGCGGCAGAGGAAACATCATTTACCGCAATTCAATATGAACCCAAAAAAATCATGAAATCATAACCGGCCAAGCCAGATAATGTAGCATCTTGATATAGACTGATACATACCTTATTCTCCATCAGAATTTACAACCAACCCTTAGTCAGACATCTTCTCTTCATGTGAACCGTCTCATGCTTCCATGGGTCGTAAGTTGCAACCATAACATATTTTTTCTTGAGGTACAGAGTTTAAACAACCATCTAGACAGATATCCACAAGCAAAGTAAGAAGTACGCAGCAACTAAAAAGGATGCATCAAAGAGAGGGACAGTAAAATCTGGTACTTACCTGTTAAGTCTATGTTGTGGTGTATGGTTAAAAGGCGTGAAAATACTGCTGCCAAAAGGAATCTAGCACCCATAGATCTCAACCCCTAACCATCAACAGTATCTTTAACCGATTTGACTTAATTAACTCTATAATATGTATCCTGCTACTTATAATTTCATTGTAAGGACAGTGTAATCATAAAATTAAGAATAACGACTATACCTTTTTTGTTCATAAATGAGAAGCAGTTCCAAGCCAATAAGAATCCAACCTTTTTCTGTATTTCTCACCTCCCAGAAATTGGATTACTCAGAATCGGTGTTCCGATTCGACTGGCCTGGTGAGACATCATTAAAATTGAGGGTGCAGGAGACTTTCCGGTGGATTTAGGAGGCTTCATGGCCATAGCGTGATCTTCTTCTCTAAAAGGAGGTAGATTTTGGTTTGACGTAACATTAGAGGTTAAACCACTAAGAAAGGATTGAAGAACCGAGGCTAATCATCCATACTGGTTGTGATAAATACAGAGGAGAAACGGCGCCGATT
Organism: Brassica oleracea var. oleracea; assembly: GCF_000695525.1. NCBI lineage: Eukaryota > Viridiplantae > Streptophyta > Magnoliopsida > Brassicales > Brassicaceae > Brassica > Brassica oleracea. Next base: position 33,950,194 of record NC_027751.1, read on the forward strand.
GCAGGGAAGACGATTCGGGTTGGAGAGGTGGACTTCACATGGGTCATGGTTAATTATTATTAAAACCGAACGAAAAGCCCATTTTTTCTTCAGTAGACAAAAGCGATAATGATATGGCAGTACAAAGCATTCCTATTGGTTAATTTTCTGAGCTGACGTGGACAGGCTAAATGTTGAGGATATTCTCCTTTTAATATTGTAAGATGATTTTCCAAAAGTTAATGATGCATTGTTAGAATTGATTGAATTGTTAGGGTAATCTATTAGTTCTTCATCTGATTGACATTATTGATAATTCTTGATTGATCACCTGTAATTTAGATCTTGAGACAATTGATAGATGCGAAAGTATTATTGATTTCCTGAATGAATCTTGGATAAAAAAAATACTTATCTGAAAAGACATTTAGTTTAAGGATTTTGTGAACTTATCAAACGTGTTCTTAATGCTTGTTTTAATTGATTGAATTTGCAAAGATATTTGAAATTCAAGGATTTAGACACAAATAGTTTCTGCAATGAAAATTGATTGATTTGAACATTGTACTTTTAGTTCTAGAACATTTCTTAATTCTTGGAAATTTATCTGTCTGCGATTCTGAATTACGTGAGTCTAGCGCCTTCTCTAATAGTTACAACATCTTTTAATTATGTTATTTACTTGCTTACATTCTACTTGTTTAGCTTAGTTTGAAACTAAAACCTATTAAGTGGTTTTAGATTAAGTGGATTCGACCCCTGAGTACTACACTACACTTTTGAAATTTCAGAGTTGCTCATTAGGGATAATTTGACCATGTCAAATTTTGACGATGTTGCCAAGGACTTTGATTCAACATTAGATTAATTTGAGCATAAGTTGAGTAAATCAGGTGTATGCATTGCAGTACCAAGAGCAAGGAAATACATCTTTGAATATTTTAAATAAGAAGTTAAGAGAGCAAGAACGAACCAACCAGGAAGCAAAAAATTTGTAGAGATGGTTGCTCCAGTGATTATAATTGATAATGCTGAAGGAGTCCTACAAGACCAAGATGGTCATGCACACAACAAGGCAGACCAGAAGATTGATGCACAAGGAAATCCCTGGTTCAAGGGTAAATTCCTGTAGGTACTTTATTGGTACTACGGAAACGTAAAGCAAGCGACTAACAAGCGAGAAAAGAGATCAAAGGTAATGTTTTATTGATCTTAGAGCCAGAACTACAATATTTAGTGTACAAACCCTAGTTCTATCCACCTATCTCTAATATTTGTGTCTTGAATAGTCGATATCTTGTTCTAGGGTTTAGGTCCCCATTATATAAGGTGTTCGTAGGCGGAAATTAGGTTAGACACTTTATATTCTGAAACATGGAAGAATCCACTTTAATAGAAGTTTTCCGTTTTACCCAGAGGCAGTGATGGAGCCGAGTTTGATCTGGGATTTCTCTATGCATGAATTTCAAGGCCGGCGCCCTGTTCGAAAACATGAGTAATATCGTCCTAAATTATTAATCCCCAACAATTTGCCCCTTATCTTTCGATTTCGTGGGTGAAGCCGGGATATAACTGTGCACTTTGGTTAACCAGAGTCATTTTATCTCAGCATGCTTATCGTGATTAAGACGTCGATTCGTTAATGAATTTTCTAGGTGGTTCTGGCCTGGACCATGTATAAATACGGGAGTAGAGATCTAGTCGTAGATAGTCGAAGGAAGATCTCCGTCCAATAGGTGTTTTCAGGCTCAGAGCATGATGAGATCAATTAGTCTCAAAGGATTCGCGATCATATCCTCACATTTCAGTGGATGACGAGTTTCGTTTCTTGGCGCAGGGCCTTGATGGTGTATAGCCTTCTAGTAGTCTGATTCGAGTGGCACATGCCTTATCAGATGAAGGGATCATTGTAGTACTTCAAAGCGCCGGTACTTGATCTCCATGTTTTAGTCGACGGTTCCTGGTCTGGACCAATTATTAAAACAATAATACACCAACTCTTTGTTTATGTTGTTGAAATCATATTGTAAACATAAATCTTGATTTGAAAGGGATTCCTTTTATAAAAAAAAATATTTAGAGATAAAATAGTTGATATTAAAAACCATTAGTTTGTAATACAAATAGTTTTTTGTCGGGAAATATACTTATTTGGTACAATTGATATTATTGATTCGCTATGATTTTGTTACTATACAATTTTAATATTCTTTTTCAGTTCCAAGGAATTAGAATGGACGTTTATATTAATTAATGTTTTTGAATGTCTAAAATATGAAATCATTACAAATAAACAGAAAATAAGAGAATTATAGTAGATAATAAATGATTTATTGGAAAATGAAAAGGTATATCAACAAAATGAAACTTCTTAAAAGAAGGTTCAATCAATTATTAAAAAAAAATATCAAAATTTTAAATCATATTAACATGGTAATGTTTACCACATTTGTGACAGATTTTTTTTGAGTTCTTATAAGTAGGACCCAGGTTTTTGAATATTGTTTTAGTGTCAGTTTTTAATTTCCCATGTGGAAGGGACACACGATTGATATGTGATGAGGTTATTGCTTTAATCTTCAGGCTTTATATGACTACTAAGGGTTTCGTCCGCCCTACGGACGGATGAATTTACTTTAAAATTATTTTATAGTAAAATATATTTTAATTTGATAAAATATTGAAAATTACTTCAAATGAATATAACAAATATAATTTGTTTTTTAATTAGATCATACATATTTATTTTGTTAACATTTAACCTTTATTTATTATTTAAAGTGTTTGGATGTTTATTTGTTATCAACTATATTTTATGACATTGTAATATTTTGTTTCAGTATTCATTTCAATTATATTTTTTAATGGAAATACGTTTTCTTGTTTTGTATTTGCATGAGATTATTGTTTTCTTGGTTCGTCGCAATTTATTTTCTTGTCGTTACGCTTTTGACCAGAGAAAATATTCTGGGTAAAGCTTCATTCTTTTGTCTAGACGAGATTGTGTAGGCCAATCTGGAGTATAGACAATCGCAGATTTTAGAACTTTGATATTTTTAGACTGCGAAGGAAAATTCATATGATGTTAACACAGCTGATCATTCATGTACTATTAATAGTTATTGATGAATAGTTTTGAGATTTCAAACTTAGCTTTTTCACCGAATTTGTCAATCGGAAAACATTATCTGGTCAATGGTTAATTTGCATAAGACACTTCATCAGAACAAAAAGGAAGGAAGACATGTTTAGTAAAAACTTACTTTAATAATTAAAACATCCACCACTACATTCCGTTTAATAAAAAAATAGATAGAGTTGCTAAAGCACTGTTTGATAACCAAATGGAAAAAAAAACATTAGAAAAGTTAGTGGGGCTTTGAGTTTTCCATGTCGGGCTATGCTATGTGTGCTTTCTTCTTTCCACTCTCATTTGAGCCAATTATCGGTTTGGTTGATCACTACAAGAAAACACGGACAATACCGACGGAAAAACCGACCGAAAAAAATCTGTCAGGATTTTCCAACGGAATTCCGACGAAAACTTGTCGGAAATATATTTCGGCAAATTCGTCGGAACTGCGAAAAAAAAAAAAAACAAGACCTAATAAGATAATCGACGACAACACAGAGGGCAGGCGGGGACGGGGAGAGAGAAAAAGAAGCCTGGTTTTTTACAATAGATCTTTTAATAATTGGGCTCATATCAACTCAATGTGTTTGCTTGGACCATCTCCCAAATGGAACTCTATTTCGAAGTTTTCAAAACTTTATATTCGAAGTTTAAAGATGTTTTTCTCCAAAATCAAAACTTCAAACTCAACTTTAAAACTATTTATATTTTATAATATGATCTTTATATTTATCATAACTAATTTGAATTTATATACTTTTGTAAATAACTACACTACAAGAAAACACGGACAATACCGACGGAAAAACCGACCGAAAAAAATCTGTCAGGATTTTCCAACGGAATTCCGACGAAAAATTGTCGGAAATATATTTCGGTAAATTCGTCGGAACTGCGTCAGAAAATCCTGACAGAACACAGTCGTCGGTATTTGGTCATACGATCCCGACAGAAAACCGACAAAAACTAACAAATATATGACCGTTGCAAAAAATTGACACATACCGACAAAATACCGACGCAATACCGACCATTTAGGTATTCGGTCAGAATTCCATCGGTATTTTCCGACGGAATACCGACGGATTGAACAGCCCTTTCACTTCCCGACGGAATACCGACGAATTTGCAGCCGTTGCACTTCCCGACGAAATACCGACGAATTATATTCGTTATCCGCGGATTAGGCAAAGGAACGATCCTTGGATCGTTGTCATGTCAATAAATCCCAGAAGCCGAGTACAAGGAGTATTTGATCCACTACAACAACAATTAACCGAAGAGGACGGCGAGATTGGAGAGTTTAACGAAGACGATTCAGATTCATCATGTTCATCATCACATAATTCCTCAGATGCAGAATAGATACTCTTTTATGAATGTATATGCAAATTACTTTTAAACATTGTAGATTTCTTCTAAAAACAAATTATGGGTTTGAAACGTTGTATACTTTTAAATTAAAAAAATAAATTAGACTTGTTGATTTAAAAATCGAACGGTTTTGATTGATTGATTATATATGGTTTTGATTGAATGGTTATATATATGTCATGTTCAAAGTTTTTAAACTGTGAGAATACAATGGTGAGATTTGTAAAACAAAAATCAAACTGAAACTCTAAATTGATAATGTCTGTCGGTATTCCGTCGGTATTTACCGACGCATTTCCGACGAACCCTTAGAATTTGAGGGTTT
>NC_027751.1:33956090-33957750 GCF_000695525.1 Brassica oleracea var. oleracea
GATTGTATATTAGTCCCATCAGTCATACATAACTGAAGAAGAATAATTCCCCGTATATATTTCCTCATCTATTTTCCTTATGTTTGACCTCCAATTTTATATGCTTTCGAAACTAATAGGACAACTTTATTCTTCATATTATCAGTTAAGTGACAAATTATAATCATGTCCTTTTTCTGTCCAATTAACTGGAACCGTAAACCAATATATTTGGCTGGTACTTATAGTGTTAGATGAGATATAAAATGTTAGAGTCTAATGTTTGATGATATAATCAATGTTAGTGTCTAAATTTACTAGTAAACGATAACAATATAAGTAAGTATTATGGTATGTATTATCTTTTATTTGATATATTCGTATGTACGACCAAAGGCAACTGATATACCATATGTTAAATGATATATTTTCAGGTTAACACTTTGTAGTGTCTACTAAGTGATGTAGTAGTCACTAAGAAATGTGTTAGCGACAATGATTTTATAAGTGACTCACATGTAAGGAAGATAACAAATAAATAATGCGTACAATATAACTTAGCAGATAATAACATGATTAATTATGATGGTTGGTATTTATAATGTTAACTGATACACATAATTTTATAGGGTAAAGTTAGATAATATATAGAATATTAGTGTCTAAGTTTACAAATAATCTAATATGCTTCATTAAGGATTAGTAATATTTATATATGATTAGAAAACGCATTACATTTCAATCATATTAATGTTTAGATCTGTAATTGCTCTGAAATGTGTATAGCAAGGACTAACAAATAACAATTTTGTATAGTCCCCAAAGCCAACTTGCAATCTCATCATATATAACAAATATGTGGTGTAGAAACCTACTGGGAGGGTGCGAGAATCAACCAAATTGTGTGGTGGGGAATGAAGCTATTGACAGACCTACAAAAGAACAGTGACATATATTTCTAGAAGAGATATCTAAGAAAATCTGCAAGTGATTAAGCTTTTTGACAACAACGTGGCTTAAGTATAGGGACATTATCGGTAGAACGACACAAATTTGGCTACAGCGATTTGAGTTTTTAGGCGCGTGAGGTATTTTCTTAATTTTGTCTTCTTTTGTGTATTTTTCAGCAAATTGTCTCAGAAATAAAGTAGTATGAGAGAATGCTTCGTGTCAGCAGGAGCCTCGGAAAGTGAAACTTGAGAAATAAGATGGGTTAGGTATGGGTGGATGAAGAATTAATGACACTACTACTTCTAGAGTGGACACTACCCTTTTCTTCATAGGCGGATAAATGAACACACCATGTCAACATGATTCTTGGACATGACATAAGTCCTTATTTATGGGTTTGATTGTTAACTAGTTAATTATTTATATGGAGTAACTGTTAAGTTATAAAACCTGTAATGATTAAATGTATCGCGAATGGTATAGTATATTTAGCTTCCCATTTTTGGTATCGCTTATGGTTCTCTTTCCCATAAAATTATTCCAACTTTTTTGACATAACAGCTTGTATGGCAACCCAAATATAACCATGACTAACACAAAGATTTGTTGATCAAACAAAAAAATCACACACAGATTTTAAATACCATGATACACTATATTCATAAGAAGATAAAAATCTTAGACGGTAAACTTGTAAGTGTTTGAAAAGACAGTAGAAGATGTCTATATA
>NC_027751.1:33959457-33983532 GCF_000695525.1 Brassica oleracea var. oleracea
TTCCGACGGAATAAAGTCGTCGGTTTTATCTTCAGTTACCGACGGACTTTCTTCGTCGGTATTTTCTGAATATTCCGATGAACTCCCTTTGTCGGTATTTTCTGAAAATTCCGACGAATTCTCTTTGTCGGTATTCTCTATAAATACCGACGGATATGTGTCGTCGGAAATTTTAGAAAAAAACCAACGGAATATGTTCGTCGGTATTTACCGACGAAATATGTTCGTCGGCATATACCGATGAAATATGTTCGTCGGTATTTACCGACGAATTTCCGACGAATATCAGTGTACCGACGAGATGATACCGACAGACATTTTTCGTCGGTATTCCATCGGTATGCGACTTTCCCGACGAGATTATGACGGATTTGTCCATCGGTATCGCGCAGTTTTCTTGTAGTGGATGCTGGATGGCTGCCGAGGATGGTTGATTGTTGACTCCGAGTTCTGCTGTCACACCACATGCTGCCTCAACAACAGCGTTATTGTCATCAGCAGAGACCTTAGATGCTAATGGATTCCCTCCAGGCTTATCACCACCAGAAGGTCCAGAACCATTGTTACCTCCCTGTTTACAACCCAATAATTAACATGATTATATTGTTTATAAAAATATATATTGGAGCTCTATATAAGGTACCAACATCAACAACAAAGGCTAGCAGTGGTGCTCGCTGAAGCTCAGTGATGATACAGGAAATGGTGAAGTTTGGTGTGTGGAAGTAAAATTGAAATCTCTTAGCTTGAGCTGGAAAGTGAAGTCTTTCCAACAATATCAGCAACAAACGGGGGGAGTTCGTGTCCACATGAGCATCGACACCTGTAACCTGCAAACCCGAGGAACCTTTTATTTAGGAAACTGAACACATAAGGAAGAGTCTTATTTAATTCGAAATGGTTGAGTAGGAGTCATACCAAAATATGTGCAACTTCAGTTTGAAGGTTGGTTAACTTGTCCATCTCCATATCAAAAGCCACAAAGACTGCATCATTTGTCTGGTCTGATACACATACACACGCTCCACACGATAACATGTAGGCAGGGTAGAGATGCAAGAAAGTATAATAGTGTAAGTATATATATAGAAGTGGAATATAATATTTGGTGGAGCATAAATATATAGGACCATTACCTTAGGACACCCACATATCACATAAGACGCATGTGAAAGAAGAAATCTCTCTTTGAAACCTCTTTGTACATTTCGAGCAACCAATATAACACCATCTTTTACTTGTCTTGATACCAGTTACTTTGGTGGTACAGAAAAACTCAGTTATCTGTCATCAGTAGTAGTACCATAACAATTACAAGTAACAATTGTGAGATTAACTTCAAATAATGTAACTTTGATCTAGGATTCAGATGTGATGACATATTGGTTAAGATCAGAAAGAAACAGTGAGAGGTTCTATTTTATGGGCATAAAGCAGCTTTGATGAGGAAGCAGTCTGGTTTGAGCCATTTCCAATCAACCTAAAGAAGGATAAATGAGAGATATTTATCTATGCTGTCGCTATATCTTTGATGAAGAGGTTGTATGGTTTGGACATATCATATGGGTATATATTAAAAGGAGACGCAGTGTTGAATATCTAATATTAGAGTTACTTACATTTAATAGTTTTCTTTCCCGGCAATAACATATAATCAAATTACAATTTCGGAGGTCTAAGCTTAGTGTAAATCGTTAATAAGGAAGATGGTGGTTTGCATGACTAACCTTTTCATCCAGCAAGAGCATGTCAACGCCCCGTCTTTCTTCACTTTATTTGCCTCTCAGAACCTCAGAAGGCGGACTAGCTTTCAAATTCACCATGGTAGGAGTTGATGCTTGACAGAGTTTGACTTTTTGGATTTCGTAGCAGTGAGGATGTTCATAGCTTGCAATGAATCAATTTATAGACGGAGCTTCGAACGGTAACCTTTAATGATGAGAACGTTTAAATGCAAGAGAATGGCAGGAGTGGTGAGAACCACCTTGATGCTTGGATTAAAAAAGATGATAGCCAAGAATGAAAGAATTTACATAGGCTTTGCTCAGAGGACTGGAGATCCACAGAGGCACGTCGCTTGAACTCACTCAGAACTTCAATGAGTGAACGAAACCCTAATAAAGATGGGTCTGGTTTGTAAATTTACTGAATTTAATTAGAGCCGAAGAAACAATGTTCGACAGAGCATATACACAGACTTAAGAATATGAGTACAGGTGTCATCAATTGCCCATATTCTCTTGACGAGGTGGAGAGCTGAGGTGAGACAAAACTCTGTTTTATTATTATAGATAGATATCATCTAGAGACATAAACCTGCCTCGAGTTTGCCTTAAATAAGTCTTGAAATTCACATAACTCGCACGAAGCTTCTCATTCAAACAGTTTACAATAAATATATTGTAAAGCGAAATACTCTCTGACGTCAATTCGCAGCAAATGGAGTGAAATTGCTTAATTTGTTGAATAATATGTTTACAGTCCACCATTTGGGAGTGTAAGAATTTAGGAGTGGCAAAATGTTGACGCCTTAGGCCATGATTATCCCTAAGGGTTTCTTAGTTTTTTTTAAAAAAAAAAAAAAAAAAAAATTAAAAAGCAAACCAATCGGGGGCCGCCACGTGTCAGTGGGGTCCGCGAACAGTGTAAGAAACTCACTAAAATCGGTTCTTAATTAGTAGTTTTTGTAACCGATCCTTAAGGGTTTTGTGGGGGCCCACGCACTAAGAAACCCACTAAGGACCCCGGATAATCATGCTCTTATCACGTCTGCTTTGTGATTTTTCTCCAATGAGATCCACAAAACTTATGAAGATTTTCCCTAATATAATGCATAAAAAGGGTCGATTAGTAGCCTAATATAACTCTTTTACAAATATAATCACCATGGATCCACACATATACTTGCTAAAATGAAGACATCAGTATTTCCAACATTTTTAACTGGTTTGTCCTTAACAAGGTACTTATCTAACTTCAAATGCGCTAAATATAGTTTCATCTCTCGTTGCCAAATCCAAAAAAAAATTCCGTCAAACTTCTCGAGAAGTATTGCATCTAAAATATTACTTAGTTCATGGTCCCTTATCAATTCTTTGGCCTTCGAAGTTGTTAACATTCATTTGCATGAGGAATAAGAAAAATAACATGTCACATTTACAATGAAGTTACATATTTCTGACACCAATAAGATTTTGTGTATCCAAACGACATATGTAACTTAAACATACCATATGATTCTGTGAATACAATAAAATTTACAATAATATTATTCGAAAACATACCATATGATTTGACATAAGAGTTGAGAACCAAACCGATATTAGAGGATAACAACCTAACGAGTTTGATTACGATAACCAGGAGATAAATTAACACAAGCCGAGATTAAAAAAAACGGTAATTAATAATGGTTTACAGAAACTAATTTCGCAATTAGCCATGTTAGCAAGTTTAGAGAGGCTAATCCTAGATAGAATTGAGTCACGTTAGAGTCATCAATACATTTCATCTTTTCGAGATCACATTTAATAGCCAATCAAATTATAACTTTTTCGTTTAACCGTGTTCTCAATTTATAGTATGACTAGGTTAAGACATGCGTTTTGCATGGAATAAGCATTGTGCATACAAATTATTTTTATGTATTATTATTTATTTTATATTTTTTACATTTTATGAAATAATAAATAATAAATATATATTAGGTAGTTAAAAAGTCAGTAATTATGATGTATATAAATAATTTGGCGCTAACATATAAATCAAAATAATCACTCTTTTTATTTACAATCATTTTATGGTTAATAAATATAGAAAAAACACTTTTATCTATTTTATATGGTATATAATTAAATTTAAATAATATTAACACATATATAGTATAATTAATATAGCTATCTATTAAATAATTCTTCATACTCATATGATTTTATGATTTTATGATCATTTGTATTTTTTAAACCGTTGATAGATTTTTAATACGTTTAGTAATTTATAACCATTTTCAAAAATTTAGTGCAAATTTTGAAATTAAAACATTAAGTTCTCAATACTTATTCAAAGAAAAATTCAAAATTAAAATATTATGTATTTTTCAATGAAAATAATACATAAGTTCTCAATACTTATTCAATGAAAATAATACATAAATATTATGTATTATTTATTCAATGAAAATATTATGTATTTTTATATGTATATATATATATAGTTTAATCTAAACAATATTAAATTAAATGTATTTTTAATCTAAAAAACTATTAAGTGAGACTTTCTACTCATATAGTTTTGTGATCATTTGTATCTTATTATAACAAAAGATTTAAACCAATGATCACAAACTTTACAATGTGTGGCTTTTAATAGTTTTTATAATTTATAGTTCTTTAAAATATTTAAAATATACCATATAAGGAAAAAATTTAAATTTTATTATGTGATTAATGTGATTGTTTGATTTATTTAATAATATAAAATTAAACAAAAATGATAGAGAATACACAAATTGTTATCAAATCTTTATTATTCAAAATATATTTTTCTATTATATAGTTTAACGGAGCCTAATTAATTAATACTTTTTTTTTTTGATTAAAAATAAATATTCATTAAGAATAATTATGAATAATAACAGTATACTACTAAATGTATTTCCAAATAACACAATTACTAATTTTGTGTCTAAACAATATAAAAAATTAGGCCCTACCTTTTTAATAATATTTTATTTATCTTCTTTTAGATTATTTTTATTTAAAACCACTCACATAATTTATAAAAAAATGAAAATAAATACAACTAGTTTTGCGTGTTTAGATACTACAAAAAATTAATATATTATTTTGTTTGATTTTCATAAAAAAAATTACATTCTTTTAAGCTTAATAAATAGCAGATTCTTATTATTAATTTTTTTATTACTATTAAGAACATATAATTATACATGTGAAAATATGATTGGTTCAAGTTGACATCAAGTAGTCTTATACAAATAAACTGTTAGAATTAATAAATTAACATCAAATAAGTTTTATAATTAAAAATTTATAAAATAATGAAATATCAAAAATTTAATCAAAAAAATTATAGATATTTTATTAAAACTTCACAATGAAACAGTTGAAATAAGTAAAAACAAAATTAAGTAATATTTTAGATAATTTTCCTAATTAATATAAATACAAAATAATGTAATCATATAGTTTTCAAATACACTAAATTGAAAATGTTAAAATATTACTTATAAAAAATTGCTCAAATATATTCGTAAAATAATATAAGCTAAAGTTAAAAGATCCGTATATATGAAAAAATGTTAATTAACAGTCTTTCTATCACGTGAGTAGAAAATATACGGTGACCAACCTATGGACTCTCTGGGCGTCCCAAGTCAGTCAACGGCTCAACGCAGTTTTTTATATATAAACTTGTGAGTGTGTTATGTAATTGAGAAAGAGAACTTATTAGGGTTTTTACACACACCGAGAAGAAGAAGAAGAAACCATGGCTTCCGCTGTAATCTCTTCCTCTCCTTTCGTCTGCAAATCCCCCGCTAAGGTTAGTATCATCATCTTCCATTTCTCGGTTTCAAATCTTCAATTTTCTTACATGGTTGTTAATTTGGGGCACAAGGATTTGGGGTTTTCTTCGTTCCGTAAACCATCGCAGATTTCGATTCATGGATGCCAGAAGAAATCGATTTCTCGGAAGATCGTCTCCGTCATGGCTCCGCAGCGCTCATCGTCCACGTCAGGATCGGTCTGAGCTTATCTTATCTTCCTATCTCTCGTGATTTCTCCTCCTCCTCCTACAGTTTTGTTACATTATTTTTTTTAATTTTTGAAGGTGAAAACTGGGATGACGATGACGGAGAAGATTCTGGCGAAGGCAGCAGAGAAGTCACACGTGGTCCCTGGTGATAACATTTGGGTTAACGTTGATGTTCTTATGACTCATGATGTCTGTGGCCCTGGCGCTTTTGGTATCTTCAAAAGAGAGTTCGGTGAAAACGCTAAGGTAACGGCATCCAAAATGATGATAATTGAAAACTAAAAAAAAAGAGATTTGGTAGTTTTGAATCTTGCTATGAATATATTATCTTTGCTGTATCGTTCGTTATTAAAGCTTTGATAGTTTTGGAATCTTGCTTTGTTGTATGGTTGTCGGTTGCTACTCTAATTATTTGTCACTTTTTTCACCCTTGCTTATTTTGATTGTTACTTCCACGTTGAAGGTTTGGGACTCCGAGAAGATCGTTGTTATACCAGACCATTACATATTCACAACTGATAAGCGTGCTAACCGCAACGTCGACATTATGAGGGAGCATTGCAGGGAACAGAACATCAAGTATTTCTATGATATCACGGACCTCGGAGATTTTAGGGTATGGTGGTTTCGGAATTTCCATGGAGTGAAACTATGAATCTTGATTTTGGTTGCATGTGATTGAAGTTTCATGTCTCATCTGTAGGCTAATCCTGACTACAAAGGTGTTTGCCATGTTGCGCTTGCACAAGAAGGTCATTGCAGGCCAGGAGAGGTAACAATCTCTCTCGCTGGATATGGCTGGTTCTGTTTGTTTTGTTTGGTTCTATGTGTTGTTTCTGTTATGATTAATATTTTTCCTTATGATAGGTTTTGTTAGGAACAGACTCACACACATGTACTGCTGGAGCATTCGGTCAGTTTGCTACAGGGATTGGAAACACTGATGCAGGCTTTGTGTTAGGCACTGGAAAAATCCTCCTTAAGGTTTGTTTGAATAGTTTCAGACCTTTCTTGCACTTTAACCTTTATAACCCAACTGTTTCTTTAGCTCATATCCTGACTGTGCAGGTTCCACCAACTATGAGGTTTATCTTGGATGGTGAAATGCCCAGTTATTTGCAAGCAAAGGATCTGATTCTGCAGGCGAGTGTGATATGTCTTACAGATTTTGTTTTCCTTACTATAATCTCTTACAGATCAATTATCACACTAGTATGAGGGTAAATATGCAACTTTGATGTGTTCTAGTCATGTCTTCACGAAATTGCATATTATATGAAGTCATTTAAGTTTTTTTCTTTATGTTTCTCCTTAGTATTATATCTGGCAGTTTTCTTCTCTATCTTGAACTTGCTTCCATCTTTGTAGATCATTGGTGAAATATCTGTCGCTGGTGCAACTTACAAGACGATGGAGTTCAGTGGTACAACTATTGAAAGTCTGACTGTAAGAAATCATGTGTTTTCTACATTCCTATAAGATTTATATAAAATTATGTGACTTCTGATTTATTAATCCTTGCTTCCATCTGTTTTGGCTGTTAGATGGAAGAACGAATGACATTGTGCAACATGGTTGTGGAAGCTGGGGGAAAGAATGGTGTCATCCCTCCTGATGCGACGACATTTAATTACGTTGAGGTATGTATGATGGTCTTGTTTTCGCTTTTTTCAAGGAAAATTATGTTGAGCAATTTGCACTGTTTTTCTTATCTCTTGCAGAATAGGACATCTGTACCCTTTCAGCCTGTATATAGTGATGGAAATGCAAGGTATAATGATAATCCCATGGTACCCCTATGTAAATATGTATTTCTGATAGCTCTATGTAAATTATTAATGGATCTGGAAATACCTCAGTAACTGCGGATATGTAACACAACTTGTTTAAAAAAAACTGTTCATATGCGTAATGCGACTGGATAGAATATCGTCACTTAATTTGTGTGTTCTGGTTGGAAGTTGCCCTCTACTGTCATTCTATGTAGTTTAACCTTTCCTGGTGTGATCATATTCATATTCTTTCGTTGTTTGTTCCACAGCTTTGTGGCAGATTATAGATTTGATGTGTCAAAGCTAGAGCCTGTGGTTGCTAAGGTTGGTTTATCATGGTTACCAGTTTAAACGTTTGAGTTGTTTTACCATTTCATGTAACTATAACTGATTTGTTACTGTTAATGTTTCTTTCAGCCTCATTCTCCTGATAATCGTGCTCTAGCGAGAGAATGCAAAGATGTGAAAATTGACAGAGTATACATCGGTTCTTGTACTGGTGGGAAGACCGAGGATTTTATGGCTGCAGCTAAACTTTTCCATGCAGCAGTAAGTTCCACTTGTTATTCTGTGTCTTAGTTGACATAACCCTTTTACTCGAGTTTCTGTTGCTACAGTCTTCAAACTTACAAAACAACTTGTTACATGTGTTGTTGATCTAAAGTAAAGACGTCATAAAGTTGATATGTTTTAAACAGCCAGCAATAGTTCTCTTAGTTATATAGTAAGATTTGTTATTTGTCTCTGGATGAGATAAGTTTCGGTGTTGATTCTTTTGTCTTCTCGATAACCTCTTACTGGTTGCCTTTTAACCTCATGGAATTATCTGTTTGTGTAATTTGTAGGGAAAGCAAGTCAAGGTTCCAACTTTCCTTGTCCCGGCCACTCAGAAGGTTGGCAATACATTTCGACAATGTTACTATCTAAACTATTTTTGCTTTGTGTCTATCACAGAATACAAATATCAAATGCATTGTATCTATCTGGTTATGTCTTCAGGTATGGATGGACGTGTATGCACTCCCAGTACCTGGAGCAGGTGGAAAGACATGTGCGCAGATTTTCGAAGAAGCTGGATGTGACACACCAACCAGTCCTAGCTGCGGTGCCTGCCTTGGTGGCCCAGCAGACACCTACGCTCGTTTGAATGAACCTCAAGTACGCTTTTGTTTTTGAACCCACTTACCCAATTATTTTGTGCCTCACCTATTCTTGACGACGAGTCAGAACTTTTGAAATGCTATTTCTGCTTTTCCAGGTGTGTGTCTCGACAACGAACAGGAACTTCCCCGGTCGGATGGGGCACAAAGAAGGGCAGATATACTTGGCTTCTCCTTACACTGCTGCAGCCTCGGCTCTAACCGGCCATGTCACCGACCCAAGAGAGTTCTTGCAGTAGGTTAATAATAGCTGTATGGGGAAAAGTATAATGCTGCTTCAAGAGAGAACCTCGATCGTCAAGTGATGTGCATTGTGAACTATAGTGTGTATTTTCCTTGCTTCGCTGTTGAACTTTGATAGTTTGAACAAACAGTATTTTCTGTTTGGAGTTTGAAAGAACAAAAGATAATCATATAAGTAAACGCTTGAATAAAGATACATATAACAATCATAACAAACTTCGTATGTTTCTTTATATCAACTGACATAACTGTTAACCCCATTAATAATTAAACATTATACTTTATATAAATTTATATTATTTTCATAATTTTAGTTACCTAATCATTTTATTTAAAATTTAAATATTATGTTATAAACTGATTACTAGGATTTGAAATTTAAAAATATTTTGATGATGGAATTATGTGTTTCTATGACCTAATCGAATTAGGATTGTGATGATTGTTTATGTTTTAAAAATATTCATAACATGATATAAAATTTTATATATTCATACATATAGAAATTAATTTTTAAGAGTTTGAGATATAAATATAAAATTTATTATATAGTATTTTTTGAATTTATTTGTTTCTATGCTTAAAACAAATTAAAAACGTTTGAATGGGTTTTAAAAGTGGGCTTGTCCACTCATACACACATTAATATTTTGGCCTTAACTGATTTATTGGAACTAATAAATCAAAATAATTTTGAATCTTATTTGATGAATTTGAATTTTCAATTATTAGTGTATGTAATGGGTTTTAATTTCGATGTTTAATTGAGATATTTGATTGCTATGAAAATCATGTCAGAGATCCAGCCCAGGAGAATTTTATTGTTTACCAAATCAACAATTGAATTTTTTTTACTTTCAGAAAATTCATTGATTTAAAAAAAAAAACAAAATCTATTCTCTTTGAAAAAACAAACAGAAGATTGCAACTTGCTAGATCCACTAAGTACTTCATTTTTTTTTTCGATTTCTACAGTGTATACCTAATAACATTGGAAATTAAGTTACCATATATGGAAGAATTGGCATTTAATGTTAAAAAAAAATTTGGCATTTAATTTGTAGAAAAATAAGTAATGAAATGTTAGTAATTGCTGCTACATTAAATAAATGCTTGCCGGATTGATTTTATTATTGTTCGGAAATAAGAAAATGCACTGCTCTAATTAATGTGATTGAAAATCTTAAAAAAAAAATAAGCAATGGCATAAGTTTGTAAATAACTTGAAAACCTCTGCTTTGATAGTATAGATTGGAATGAGAATTTACATCTCAGTTTTTTTTCTGCTTATAAACAGAATATAAATTTGATTTCTAAAGAACTACTATAATGTAAACCATGTTGGAGCAAATAGCCGTTAGAGTCTTACTTTAGAGTTGGTCTTTGAGCTTATTTCGGAGTCCAATAGTGACCAAGTGTCTCGGTCAATTCTGTTTTCCCTTATCAGTATTTTTAGGATTGTATCGTTAGAGTTGTAAGCCTATTTAAGGGGCGTTTGATTTATGAATAAATGTTCAGAGCAACTCGGAACAAATACAGAGCATTATCAATTACATATTAATATCAGAGAAGTTCATGTAGGTGGTGGTCCATAGAAGAATCAAAGGATATTGAAAGCATGTCTCTGGATGAACTGCAAAGCACTCCTGTGGTTCATGAACAGAAGTCCAAGAAATCAGATAGGGAGATGATCATGTGTTAAAGATAACGTAAAGAAGAGGAATGGGATCCAGAGGAAGAGGACTCTCATCAAGACGAGGCAGAACCATCTTAAACAAGAGCACAGTGGAGTGCTATAAATGTCATCCACTAGGACACTTCCACAATAACGTGTCATAAGTGGGAAGAAGAGGTCAACTGATTTTGATGAGACCGAATAGATAATATTGATGGCTCACATTGACGAGAGTATGGATGAAGATGATGATTGTCTAGAGAATCAAGAAACATGAAGAGAGGGCCATGGTTTCTTGACTCATGAGGCTCAAACCATATGAGTAGAGACATGATATGTTCTCAGCAATGGATGAAATCTTTAGAGACTCAGTCAAGCTGGGAAACAACATAAGAATAGAGTCTAAACAATGCAGTTATACTACGTACCAAAGCTCAAAAATAACTTGTAAGTCTCGGGTAACTTCAGGAAAGAAGATCACAATCATGATATAGAAAGGATCATGTAAGATGTTTTATAGGAAAGAGAACTGATAGCTAAAAGCCGAATGAGCACCAACATAATGTTCATGTTATTGGATCAAGTCAATGAAGAAGTTATATCAAATGAACTACAATGCTTTCAAACTACCACCAAAGACATGTCAAAGCTGAGGCATGAGATATTTGAACACCTTAGTCATAACAGGACGAAGATACTGCAAATAAGAAGACGGTGTATGGTTTCTCATAATTCATTTTTTGTGCACAGGTCTTTCATAATTCAATGCTCAAAACTTCACATGTTAAATTGTCTTTTGGGAAAGCAACCAATAATCTTATCCCAGAGAAGAGTACATGGAGAGCGAAGGAAGTACTCGAATTGGTGCACCCAGACTTATGCGGACCAATCAATCCCACATCTACTAGTGGAAAGAGGTATGTTCCGTGTTTTGTAGATGGGCACAACATGAAGGCATCGGCTTATTTTTTGAAAGAGAATTTGGAGGCATTCAGTCACTTCAAATTGTTTAAGAAAAGTGGGCGTAGACTGAGGCTGGAAAGAGCATCAAGTGACTGAGAACGGACAAAGGAGGAGAATACACATCACATGATTTTTCAGATTACTGCAAAGAAGAAAAGATAAGAAGGCAACTAACAACTGCCTATAATATTCCTCATGAAATGGCATTGCATAGAGGAAGAACTGAACTGTAATGAATATGGTTCATTCAATGCTATCGGCTAGAAAGGTATCAAGAATCTTCTGACCTGAATCAGTGAAATTGACTTTTCATATTTTGAATATGTCCTACTCTAGCAGGTCAAAACATCACTCCACAAGAAGCAAGAAATGGTGTAAAACCAACGTGATGTATTTCCGAGTGTGGGGAGGCTTTGTGCATGCTCTTATATGAGATTAAGAACAAGGGAATCGTGATGACAAAATCACAACTTGCATCATGATTGACTTGTCAGAAGAATAAAAAGTGTGTAATCCAAAGACCAAAATAATAGTGATAAGTCGAGATGTGGTTTTTGAGGAAACCAAAGGTTAGGATTGGAGTAATGATCAAGACCATCCTGAAGACGCTGAGCTGACATGAAACGATTATGACATGCATGTAGAAGAAACTGAATAAGAGGCAGATGATGTACAAGAGAAACTAGTGGAACCAACAGGAGAAGCTCAAGCTTAACATAATGTGGGAGTCAGGGAAGGACAAACAGGGAGACTCCCAATTTACCTCATTCTTTGTATGGCCTCTATCTTCTTCATCTCTGTTGAGAAGTTTGGCCACACATGTGGCTCTCTAATCATGGCTATTAAGTCCTTACAGTCTGATTCAAAATTCTGGTAGAGGTAGAGTGACATAACATATTTTCCATTGCCCAAGAAAGTGCTTCAATCTGAGCGGAAAGAGGACTCTTCTTCTTTGGTTTCTTGTACCCATTAGTTGGATTTTTCCCAACATATCTTTCCAAACTTATTCACAACCCCTAAGTTGCAATGTAAAAGTCAAAGAGCCATCCACCAAACATATGATCTGTAAGCGTCTGGCTTGTAAAGCAATAATATATGGTGGTTATATCGCTATAGATGATGCTGCAGAATAGGTACTCCATATTGGTGTATACACGCGAGAAAGGAAAAATATCCGGATTGGACAGTGTGGCCGTAAGGTCTATGCTTGCAATCTTGGTTTCCCACATTTAGAACAAAGATTGTCACATAGCATATGACAACGTATCAAATTTCTTGTTACAGTTACATGTCATGTTAACAGCTGCCATAAAAGATGGTGCATATTCCGAGGGGAATTGTTTTTGAAATTGAATGCTGGGAACTTAATGATTCCAGGCTCCGAATATACGATGTCATTTTCTTGATTTAGGAATGTTTCTAGCAACCTATTTCCATGACTTAATAGTATACTGATAATTCTTCGTAAAGCTCTGGCAATAACTATCTCGATAATTTGTTCGGCTTATGTCCAAGCTCATAATTAGAGGTATGTCCTCTGGATCAACAAAACTTACAAGCATATTCACATCCCTTTCCTTTCTTTCCTCTGTGATAAAGTCGCTAACTAGCTATTATTATGGGATGTACAACTGGAACGTAGAGCATGGCGGGCCTCACATGTAGTCAGAATCCAAGGTTCCTCTCAAGCCTTGACCTCATATCCAAAATGAATTTTATGTCTAATTCTCAATGATAATAATGGCCTCGCAGCTGAAATACTTGTCCATACATATTGTTAGGGTAAAATAAAGTAGAGCTCTATGTGATACTATGGAAACATGAAGTTAAGCAGTTGAATAAGGAATAAGGAACAAGGATCGCATGTAGTGTTTTATTGATTAATAGCGCATGACTTACAATAGGCCCGAAAGTCCTAGTTATAGTTGCCTATCTATGTAGTCGAATTGTACATAATAGTCGATCCCCCTTTCTAAGGTTTAGAAGTTCCTTTTATAGGTGTTTGTAGTCGAAATCTAGGTGAGATCCTTCCATATCCTGAAATATGGATATATCCCTCTTTAGAAGAAGTTTTCCATTTTACCCAGAGTAAGGAGGAAAACGATACCATGAGGCTGGAAGTCATCTAGGCAGAAGAAGAAGGTCGGGGCCCTACTCTGGGCAAAAGGAATGACTTCCTGTATTAATTATCACCAATAGCTTTCCTCTTATATTTTTAATTTCATGGGTGAATTCGGGAGATAACCTGTGAACAATTGTCAACTGGAGTCCTACCTTCTCAGCAGGTTAATGGATAGTATGAGCAAGAAATCGCTTCTTGGAGATTTTTCCCGGCTTATCCAGGCCACATCCATTTATAAGTCCGTTAGTAGGTGTCTTATCCCGACGGTTCCGGAGAGGCTATCTTCTTTTAAGGCGTTTTGGCACGGGGCCATGCAAGACAAGTTTATGTTGAAAGACTTAGTCATGTCTATTAAAAATAACGGAGAATACTTCTCGGAAAATTTCTTAAGAAGTCTTCTATCATTAGCTTGAAGTAATAATGAACATGAATATTGCTAACCTCATAATTATAAGCAATTAAGTTCTGAATTTTATTTAGGAACTCTAATATTGACAAATACATATGAATTAACAAGACATTTTAAAAAAATCAATTTAAATTTAGAGAAATTGCAAGCTTTACAAAAATTACAAAAGTCTTCTATTTAGGTCATTTTGCAATTGCAAATTTACAAACAAAGACTTCTTGAGAAGTCAGCTCTACTACCATACTTTGAGAAGTTTTTCTTTGTAAATATTGTCTTACTTTGTATTAGAATTTTTTTTGATAATCCCAAAGCAGACTTTTAGAGAAGTTTTGGTGGAAGACTTATATAAAAGTCTTCTTTTATAACCAAAGGTTTGACCAGAATCATTGAATAAGATTTAAGAAGACTTCTTAAAAAGTTTTCCGCCATTGCTTCTCTAGAAGTCTCCTTTGATATTATTAAAAAAATAAAAAAATACAAAAGCAATTCTATATTTACAAACGAAGACTTTTCAGAAGTCTGGAAGTCTTCTAGAGGAAAACTTTTTAAGATATCTTCTAATTACCATTAAATGTTTAATTTTTTATTGTCAACTGCAAAACTAACCTATAGAGACTTCTTGCCAGAAGTCTTCTAGTAGAAGACTTGACTGGAAGTCTTCTATGAAAAGTCAAATATATGCAAAACTTCGGTCAATTGCAAAACTGACCTACTTATCAGAGAAATCATTTTTTTTTTTTTACAAAGAAAAGTTTGAAGACTTCTCTAGAAGTCTTGTATAAGAAACACACAAATAATTCAGTTACAAGACAGAAGTCTTCTTCGCGAAACAAATCTGAAAAAATTCAAATATCATTCTTAGATCCAGTACGATTCATGTTTAGCTTCTTCAAGCACACATAACTTCTTAATGAAAGTTATCCATTCGTTAGTGACGAAGAAACATGAACTTGAGTAACTCCAATAAGCATATAAATTTTGAAATCAAATGGTTGGGATTTTGGAATGAAATGAGATATATAGAAAGTGAAAGAGAATTGGTTTGTTTCATGAGAGGCGATGAGGGTGAATGTGTGTATAAGAAATGAGGTTATGAAGATGTAGATGTCGGTTTTAGGTGCATTTAAAGCTTGAAATTGATTGTTCATGGAGGTTGTTATATTGATGATAATGGTAATTGTAGAACCTAAAATCTACACTAAGTATTTGATAGTGATCGGGGTTTGATCTAGGGAAGACAAATGATGTAGGCAACGATATCTTTAGAACACAACAATGTTAAATAGTTTCCAGTAGGGGAAAATGGACTTTATTGATGAATAAGATCGAATACAATGAATTGAACTAGATCGAGTGATACAAACGAGATTGGTAAAGAGAGAATCTAAAAGTGGGAAGACAACGAGATCGATATAAGTGTGTAGCTCTCTCTAGGGTTTTCAACGTGTCCTCCTCTGTTTCCACTCCTCTTCCTTTATAGTAAGTCGACTTCGAGATCTTTGTGGTAGCTCCGCGATCACAGCTTCTTGTTGCACGACCTCCGCGACCTCGGCGACTCCTTCTCGAGCTCATATTATTGCTACGGGCTCCGGCCCTTTAAGGCCCATGCCTTTGATCGCGGCTCATTATGGTATTGACCAAAATTGGGTCCAATATTTGTCCCCGAGCCTCTTTTGATTTGATAGAAAAGGAAAAATGGCGGTTATCTTTTGACATGGGTCTTGTCGTTTGGTAACCGATATCACTCGGATTCGGTTTTAATGAACGTTTTCGAAAAAAGTCGTTCGTTGGCGCGTTTTTTATTATTATTATTTTAATCGGTAATGGCTACTTTAGCCGCCGCTAGGTCATAGGCTAGGTCATAATTTCTTTTCTTGATAGCGATGATAGACCCGTTAAGGTGGCTTATATATACGTAGAGGATCTTCTTTTTGCCTCACCTCCGCTTCTTTTTTCTCGTCTCTTTCTCCTTTGCTCTAAATGTTTCTATTCTTTGAGCTCAAGATGTGTTCGTCTTTCAATTTCCCTCATCCGACTACTACAGCCGATGATTTCGAGAACCCTTATAAGGTGTATTGGGTTGATCGTTCTGTCGCCCTTGACTTGGTCGGTACGCATGAGACTCCCAAAACTGTGAGAGAAGGCTACTACGGAGCCTATCTTTCCTTCTTTCGCTCATGCGGTCTTATCTTCCCGATCCCGGAGCCAATACTCGAGGTCCTGGCGGAGCTTGGGTTATCGCTTACCCAGCTTCTCCCGAACTTTCTTAGGCATCTCGTCGCCTTCTTGGTTAAGGCTAGGGAGGAGGGTCTTGCTTTTCGTCGTAGCGAGTTTCGTCAGCTCGTTCTGGTGAAGCGGAATAAGCAAAACCCTGGTACTTTCCTCGTGTCTATGCGCCCAGGTCGCCACTTCATCGAGGACATCCCTTATCGACATGAGAAGTGGCGCGAGCAATTATTTTGTTTTCAAGATGGATCGAGCATCTACGGGTGACTACGACTTCTCCCAGCTTCCCTGGCATTGGGCCGAGAATATTGGTTAGTTTTCTTTTGCCTATGTGTTGATGATTTTTTTTCTTTTGGGAGTTGAAGACTAAAACTTTTCGTTTATTTTCGTTTGATTCAGTTCCTTCTGGAAGCTCTTGAATGTCAGATGAGATCCATGGTCTGATGAGGGTCCTTCGGAGAGGTCGTTCGAACTGGTCTACTTTTGATCGATCTTGGATTCAAACTAGCTTCGCCTTGCCGGTGAGGACCGACAGTGCTCCTTTGGTTGAGGAGTCTGAAGACGAGGCCGAACATTCCCAGGAGGTCGTAGCGACTCCTTCTGTTCAGACCCAGTCTTCAGATCGGCTAACTTGACAGCTTGTGAGGAGGTCGTCGTTCCGAACTTCTGGGTCAGCATCGAGGGGCCGAGCTTCCGGAAAATCTCCCTTGATCTCGATTCATGATTCCGACGACGAAGATGTTTCAGGAGAATATCGACCTCCTGTCTCGTTGAGTCCTGGCTCAGAAGACAAGACTGTGGCGGCGACTCGCAAGCGACGTCAGTCATCGGAGGGTGCCTTGCCTGGTCCGTCTCATCCTAGGCTTGTTTCTGAGGGAGATGGTTCTTCGTTTGCGGCCCAAAGCGACCTAATTTCCCTCGCTGGTCGCATGAGGTCTGCGGGTTGCCGTCTCCCATCTCTCGCTTCCTCAGTCGAGAGGGAAGCCTACGCCAAGGTTGATGTGGCAAGCTCTAAGGTTCGTTTCTCGCCTTCATTCTATTTGAAAAGCTGTTTTGTGGTATTTGCTTATTTCAATTTCATCTTAGGTGATGAAAGCTTTTAATGAATATGTTGTGACGATGGAAGATTATGTCGTGGCTTCTCGGAACGACATGGAAATCGAGAGCATTGGTTTTGAGATCAAGAGGCTTTCGAAGGAGCTTAAAGTCACCAAGCGAGAAGGGAAGAAGGATGCCGAAAAGATCGAAGCTTTGACTGAAGACTGGAGGAGATTTCATCTGGAGAACGAGGCTCTCACGTCCCAGAAGGTTGCTCAAAGGGCAAAAATTGCGGCGCTCGAGGTCGAGAGAGATCGAGACATTCGCAGCGAGTCTCGTATTGCACGTCGCGATATCGCGGCTAAGTATCGGGAAGTTCTTGAATCTTTGAAGGATAGGTGGGCGAGCAAGAAGAAGGAAGTGTCTACTGAGATCCGGCTACAAGAGGTGACCGCCAACATCGATCTCCTGACCGAGCTCAAGGATGGGGGCCTGACTGTGGATGCGGACCTTGCTCGATTAAAGGGAATGGAAGGAGACTGCGAGGATCTTGTCGCCTCCGCC
Source organism: Brassica oleracea var. oleracea (assembly GCF_000695525.1). Classification (NCBI taxonomy): domain Eukaryota; kingdom Viridiplantae; phylum Streptophyta; class Magnoliopsida; order Brassicales; family Brassicaceae; genus Brassica; species Brassica oleracea. Next base: position 33,977,402 of record NC_027751.1, read on the forward strand.
GCCGTGCCGGATTGGTCGATCTCCGAGGTCGATCTTCCTTAAGTCTTTGATGATTTGGTGGATCATGTCGGGGCGTCGTCTGTCCCCGATGATTCTGTTTCGAGTTAGTTTTTTTTTTTTTAAATATCTTTTTGTTTTTGACGATCTTTGATCTTGATATCTTGGATATCTTTTAATGGATAAGCATAATATTTTGGAATATCCCTGTTTCCTTAGCTTTTGAGATTCTTTTTGTTCAGGTTGTTGAGATATGGCGAGGTTCCGATCCTTATAAAGCTTTGGCTTTGCTCTAGGACTCGTCATAGTATTTCATTTAGTTTCGTTTTTTCTTGCTAAAGGAACATGACTTCGAGAAGATCCAACTCTCGCGATTCCGATAGGGTACGAACTCGAACTGGTAGTGCCAATGCGGAATGTATTCGATCCGGAGATGTGAGTGATGCACTCACAGAAGTTCTTCGTGAAGAGACCCGACATCCGCGGCCTTCAACCCAAGGGGCCAAAGATCCCGAGGGTGAAAAATCTGTTGCTCGTGTTAACTCGAGTAGCCCAACAGGTTCGGAGGGGCGTGATCGTCCTCCGAATAAGGCTAAAACGAATGGTTCGGACCATCGTCTTGGTGTCCCGGGTGAAGCGGCTGTTGTTAAGCCGTTTCATTGGCAGTTCGCGCGGGCTGCGGTCCTCAAAATGGCTGACCAAACCCGTACAGCAAAACAAGCCTTTGTAGATCGGCCCGCGGGACATATAATTGCAAACGGACATATGGCTCCTGAATGCTTCAAGACATGATTCAGGATGCTATATGAGTTTCATGATGCATCAGTAAGTGAGTTTAGTCGAGGATTGAACTGTATAAGGCAATACACTTGTTAGTTGAAGATTTTAATTGGATCAAAACACTAGTTTATTTACTTTTGTTAGACTCTAAACATTTTAAAAATAAATAATACTTTAGTTACTGAATCCAAATATTATAACTCATAAGTTCATAACAAATGCTTTAGTTTTCTGAATCCAAAATTAAATAAAACCAATACCAAATCAAAGATGCTGATCCCAAAAATAAATAAAAAGAAAACATCAATCACACTTCTTGTTCTTCATCTTTATCACCAACAAGGACAAAAAGATGGAGATTGATCTTCTTCACCATCAACTTCATCTTCTGCGAATAAGAATAATAGAAGTTAGTTAAAGATATATTGAAACCTAAAACTCCAAAATGTATGATAATGTGAACAAATATATATAGGAAAAACTATGAAGAACCCATTGCGGGAACTATATCTTCTTCTTCGGTGGAAAGTGAGTTTTCAAATTTCTTATGATGACTCGAAGAAGCTTCACCGATGCAGATCTAAGGCGCTTGGGAGACCAGAAGCATCATCGACCCTGAAACCACCGTCACCGGAGCTACATAACGTCGAATCACCTTCTCTCTCTCTCTCTCTCTCTCTCTCTCTCTCTCTCTCTCTCTCTCTGTTTTAGGTGAAAGAAGAAATGGGGACTTAGGGTTGTGGGTCTTCAAAATCCCGCAGGTTAACCTGTAATCCATCCCGCTTTCGACCCTTCCCGCTTTGAACACAGCCCGCAATTTTGCGGGCTTACCAAATGGCGGCCCAATCCCGTCCTGCAGCAAGCTTTTACGGGCCAGGCCCGCGGTCCAGCTCCTTGATTGACATCCCTAGTTGATCATTACTCGGGATAGTTCGCAGCCACCAACGTCGATTCGTATCACGAGAGCATCGTCTTGTTGTTTATCGAGGTCTGTGGTTTCATTTTCGTCGAAGGTGATTTCGTGATCGGGACCCGATAGGGGCTCTCTAATTCCTACGTTGTTTTCGGCTCTCCGTTGGTATGCTTTGATTGAGTTGACCGAATTGCAGAATTTAGAGTCTCCGTAAATGAAGTCGATCCGTTTTTTGCCCTTGTTGTGGGCCGGAAAATTCCACCTCTTAGTCAGTGCTAGTCGATAGTGTCTCTACCCCCCAGACATATTGCGATTGAGAGTTTTCATTATGTCTTTTTTTCTGAGTAGGTTTCTCCAGCAGCTCTCGAATCTTGGTCATTTTTTTCTTTCACTTGAAGTTGGAGATTTTTACGCAAGGAGGATTTGTGTTTGGGTTGTACTTAGTGACACGGGGAGGGGGAGTGGCTTCGTCGGAATTTTCCAATGTGTGGATCGCTACCGAGATCTCGAAGTGAATTTTCCCTTCGGTTTGACTCTTAGTTTCGTTGGTTGTGTTGTTACTTCGTCCCCACGAAATCACGTCGACTCTTTTCTTCGGAGCCGGGGGTGGAAAGCTCGGTGATTCCTGTTCGATTTCCCCGCCTCTTTTGTTTGTCGAGACTTTGGATTTTCGGTTGGATTTTGGAGTCACTGGTTCTTCTTCTTCCTCTCTGTTTTCCTCAGTGGTTTTCTTGCTCTTCGGTCTCGTGGCACTTGCGATCATGGAAGGCGCAGTACTTGCTGAGATCGTATATTGAAGACTTTTACAGCGAATTATTTATTGCATAAGAGTGCTGCCCTTTGGTGGTTGGTTCTTTAGGAGCTGTAGGTTTTTTGGCACGTTATTTTTGTTCGTGCTATACTGTTCCTTTAACGCTGCGACCTCCTCTTCATGGGTGGCGAAGTAAGAGGCTCAGTATAGAGCGTCGGCCATTGAAACAGGTGTTCGAACCGCCAGTTCTTCTCTAAATTTGGACGAGAACCAGACGTCATTCTTCAATGCCGCTTGGGCGACGACCTCGTTCGGGTGCGAAATCTTGGCCTTGATCTCACGGAACTTGTTTATGTACGCTCTTAGTGGTTCGAAAGGTGCTTGTTTGATATTCCAAAGATCTGCCTCGGTAACTCTTGTCTCTATGAAGACTGAGTACTGTTTTAGGAACGTAGACACTATTTGGGTAAAGTTGTCGATAGAATTTTCTTCTAGTCCAGTGAACCATTCTAGGGCGGCTCCAGTGAGGTTCTCGGCGAAGAAACGGCAAATCCGGCCTCTTTTTCGTCGTTGGTGAGGTGTGCTCTTGATATCGCTAGACGGAAGGCTCGCACATTGGCTTTCGGGTCTGTATTCCCGACGTATTCGGGTAATTTCAGTTTTCCAACGTGATGCAGTCATACGCTGGCAATTCTGTTTGTAAACGGAGTCCTTCTTGTTTTATTCGATGACCATGTTGATATCTGGGGCAGAGCTCGTCGCCATATGCATGACCGCATGTATCCTTTTGAGCTAGGCATCATTTCTTTCGATGTAATTCTGAAATGCTCCGGTTTCGTTCGGGATCCCTAATTCTTCCCTTTGGGGGTCGATGTTGACGTGGCCATGAAGATCGTGCCTCCGAGCTTGTTCGGCTTTCGGGGATCGACGGGTTTGGTGGTGGGATCCGAGTTCTCAGTTCCCCGTGCCTTTCAGTCGATCCATTCTAGAATTGGATTGGAGTGCTTCGTGAGTGTTGGAGCCCCGTATCGATATCATCTAATCCACTTTAGCTTAAGCTTCAGTGGGTCATGCCCTGCGGCGGTGGTCGTTGTGATTTTTTCCCGTGTAGCGTCCAGATCGAGCGCTTGGGATCTCCGGAGTTCCGAACAGACCGACATTTTGAAGGTTCGATGTACTCCTTAATGGATCGAGGGACGTTTGATTCCATTTTCGAGCGTTCACGGCTCGATGATCTTCGAGCTCCTTCTCAGCTTGCTCTAATCGATCAGCGATGGTCTGATTCGCAATCTTTTGACTGCGAATTTCATCGATTAGGTTCGAGACCATTCCCTGAATTTCGGTCATCTCTCCTCGAGTCTGGGCTAGAGGAGTCGGCGAAATTGGTCTAGATTGAGATCGAGTCGGATCGTCGGCGGATTGCCTGTCCCTGGGGCGGTTCCAGACTCGTGCTCCGACTCGTTCTGGGATCGATGTCTAGTAGATCAAAGGGGACGGATCTTGATTCGAAGTCTCGATCGGAGGAATTTGTTGCGCATGGGTCGTTCCGGTTGCACCGCTGGCTCCCGTTGGCCCAGATGGTACTGTTTCGGTCCCTGAGTCGGATCCCGTATGATCGACGTCGTTGACTCTCGAGGGTGTGGTTCCGATGGCTTGGCTAGGATCCATAGTCGTGCTTAGGAAACTTAGATCGGCTTCTTAGCAAAGATGTTTTTCGTTTAACTTCCCCACAGTCGGCGCCAAAATGTAGAACCTAAAATCTACACTAAGTATTTGATAGTGATCGGGGTTTGATCTAGGAAAGACAAATGATGTAGGTAACGATATCTTTAGAACACAACGATGTTAAAATAGTTTCATAGTTTCCAATAGGTGAAAATGGACTTTATTGATGAATAAGATCGAATACAATGAATTGAACTAGATCGAGTGATACAAACGAGATCGGTAAAGAAAGAATCTAAAAGTGGGAAGGCAACGAGATCGATGTAAGTGTGTAGCTCTCTCTAGGGTTTTCAACGTGTCCTCCTCTGTTTCCACTCCTCTTCCTTTATAGTAAGTCGACTTCGAGATCTCTGTGGTAGTTCCGCGATCTTAGCTTCTTGTTGCACGATCTCCGCGACCTCGGCAACTCTTTCTCGAGCTCGTATTCTTGCTACGGGTTCCGGCCTTTTAAGGTTCATGCCTTTGATCGCGGCCCATTATGGTATTGACCAAAATTGAGTCCAACAGTAATGTTATAAAAAGAAGAATACGAGGATGATGGAGTAAAAGAACTATTTTTGGAAAAAAATATAATAGTATTTTTGTGAACAATTTGAACTGAATATGACAAATGAAAATTTCAAAAAAAGACATGTTACTCTTGGGGTTAACTTAAAGTTTTAGAATATATTTGCAAAACACCCAACATTTAATTACAAAATAACTTAATAAACTAATACAAATTTTACAAATTTTCTGTGGCATATAACAAAGGTTAGTTTTAAATTTTACATCTCTTTCAATTGAAAGCATAAATTTAACAATAAATGAGTGCGCTATGTTTTTTTTGGTGTTTGAGCTTAGACCATAATTGGCGTAGTTTTGTTTTTTTCCTCCTATGCATCTGTGTTAGGTACTTAAAATACCAACATTATATTCGCACGTTTTGATATTCATAATTCATATAGATAAAAGGAGGAAGTTTTACACCAAAAAAAGGAGGAAGTTATAAAACAGAGAAAATGCAATTCATTACCAAAGAAGACAATACAATTAAACAGTCAGTCACTGAATAAAAAAAAAAAAGAGATGGTTCTGCTTCCGAAGCCTCTCATTTTCCTACACGATTTATCTCTTGCCCTCCTCACGGTAATGGTACGCCAGCATCTCTCCATCTTTTTTCTTTTCTTTTGTAACTTAGGCATTCAGCATCTCTCTATCTTTGTCTCTCTCGCTCTCTGTTGTTGATCATAAAGCAAAGATGAGTAAACTTAATAATGTAAATTGTAGTAAATGTAAAATGAGGTTGTTTGGTGAGTGGAGTATTATGTCCACATATCATTCACTATCATTTCTTTATTTAGTTAGTGTATGGGAGCCTCTCCTTAGTGCAAGGGAGCCTCTCTTTCGTGCAAGGAAGCCTCATTTAGTGCATGGGAGTCTCTTTGTTTTTGGCTCCCCATTTGATGTATATATAGGCACTCTTGATACATGAAACAAGTAAGCAATTCAATTTCTCCTTTCTCATTATCTTTCAAGAAAATCTCTCATTATTTTCTATGTTCTTCATTTAATTTCTCTTATCTTTCTTAATTCTCATAAAATCTTATGGTATCAGAGCGACAAGCTCTTGAACCCTAAGTCTTCCGCAATCTTTCACTCTGTTTCTATTTACTTAAAAAAAAAAAAAAAATTGTTCTTCTCATTGTGCTTGAACTGTTCTTAATGGATTCTGGAGGAAATTCAAAGATGGTTGTGATTCCAGTTACTCTCAAGGGAGCTAACTACTTACTTTGGGCAAGGTTAACTAAGACAGCTCTTGGAGGCAGAGGTCTCTGGGAAATTGTTGAAGAAGGCAGAGGCCTTAAGAAGAAGACTATCCTAAGAGAGGATGGTAAGGAGATAGTGGTGGCTGAAGCTGGTGATAAGAAAAGAGTTCAAGAAGATCTCATGGTGTTATCTATCATCCACAACAGTCTTGAACCC
>NC_027751.1:33986003-33997291 GCF_000695525.1 Brassica oleracea var. oleracea
AAGGTGAGGCAAGCTGTGGAACAGAAAATCATCCTCCCTTGTTACACAAGAAGTGAAGATCAGCTGGCTGACATCTTTACCAAGGCTGCAAGCACTAAGGTTTGTGAATTCATACATTCCAAGTTGGGACTTGTGGATCTCCCATCACATTGATCCTTAGCCATGAAGTGGTCTACTCTTTTTTCCTTAGCTTGGTTTTTATCCCATGTGGTTTTTCCAAGCTAAAGGTTTTAATGAGAGAATGCTTCATGGTTTCCAAGCTTGATACCTACATGTGTCAAGCTTGAGGGGGAGTGTTGATCATAAAGCAAAGATGAGTAAACTTAATAATGTAAATTGTAGTAAATGTAAAATGAGGTTGTTTGGTGAGTGGAGTATTATGTCTACATATCATTCACTATCATTTCTTTATTTAGTTAGTGTATGGGAGCCTCTCCTTAGTGCAAGGGAGCCTCTCTTTCGTGTAAGGGAGCCTCATTTAGTGCAAGGGAGCCTCATTTAGTGCATTGGAGCCTCTTTGTTTTTGGCTCCCCTTTTGATGTATATATAGGCACTCCTGATACATGAAACAAGTAAGCAAGTCAATTTCTCCTTTCTCATTATCTTTCAAGAAAATCTTTCATTATTTTCTATGTTCTTCATTTAATTTCTCTTATCTTTCTTAATTCTCGTAAAATCTCATCTGTTTCCTTGTAACAAGCCATATATCTCCCAATATTTTTTTTTTTATTTTATACGCATCAATTGTCTTTTTCATTTTCGTTTATATATATATATTATGTAGCACGCTCCTGCCGGTTTGGTTTTTCAGCCATGGTGTTTAGTTTATAAATTGAAGTTCACATTAAGTAAATGTATTGTTCTTAAATCAAACCCAACACCTTAAACATCGTTTTTCTTTAAACTTAAACGTACAAGTCAAACGCGAAATGAACTAAGAAGTTCTCATTTGCATTTGACAATTATACTTTAAACAAATATAATTTTTAACTTTTATTTTCCCATATAAACGCAGTTTAAGAATATCGTTTAAAACAATCAAAGCGATGATATATAATGTGAATCTCGTTCTCATTGGAACAAAGCGAAAAAAATTCTCATACATTTCATACAAATTTTACGCTGAGATTGTTCCTTTCTTGTTAATATTATTTGTCTATCTATAGTTCCACGGAGAAGGTCTTAAAGCATCCGTGGATGGTGTGGGGCTAAGCATGTACACTATGTGGAATTCTACGAGGAGTACACTCATAGTTCCAGTGTTCAGGTGTTTAGTAGCTTTGTGTTTGATCATCTCACTCTTAGTTTCCATAGAAAGTGTTTACATGAATCTCGTAATCCTCTACGTCAAGATGTTTGACCGTAAACCAGAGAAAGTCTACAAATGGGAGGAAATGCAGAAAGATATGGAGCTAGGTCACCAAAACTACCCAGTGGTTCTTATCCAAATCCCAATGTACAACGAACGAGAGGTTCGTAATTTACCAATACCCGTCTATTACTTTATGATTGATACATATATATATATATAATAAACTACCCAGTGGCTCTTATCAAAATCCCAATATACAACGAACGAGAGGTTCATAATTTACCAATACCCAACTATTACTTTATGATACATATATATTATATATGCTGAACCAAAAAAAAAAAATATATATATATATATATGTATATTATATATATATATATGGCTCTATAAATATTCCTACGTAACAATATAACATGCATTAACTTAGGATTCCGGACCAGAGTCTATGTTACCGCCTAGACTCTATTTAGCCCGTCTACTCACTGGACCTCTTTATCAAACGCTTAGTTATTATCTAGAAGTTGTTAAATATCTTTTGTTACTATTTAGATCCAGAATACACCACATAAATAAATAACATATATTACTTTATGATTGATATATATATATATATATATGTTGAAACAAAATATATACATATTATATATATATTCCTATCTAACAATATAACATGCATTAATTTAGGAGTCCGGACCAGAGTTTCAGTTATAACTTTTGCGGGAACACGAAAAACGAATAGGAAAGAAACGTATAGGAATAAAATTACAGGAATAAAAAAGAATATTTGTTCCTTATCAAATTTAACAAAAAATGCTTTTGTTCTATATTTTTCTACAAAAAAAAAGAATGGAAAGGAATAAGAAAAAAAAACTATTCATTGTGAATGGTGATTTTTTTGAAAATGATATGGAATTCGGTGTTTTCTTTTGTTTTTTGGTCATCATTCAAAAAGTCTAAAATTAAAAATCATTAATGGCGAAAACGTTGGCTCCACCATTTGAGTGGACCAGCATAATCTTTCCAAACTGTCTGGTATTATTTCCAAAGATTCATGATGACCAAGGCGACAATGAATCAGCTTGGACTGCATACAACAGCTAATATTTTTTTTTAGAAGTTAATAAATTAATTTTGAATAAATGGTTCCAGTATTTTGTTCACATGGTTCAGTATTTTGTTGGTTAGATAAGTTTTTTCCATACATTCCAGTAATAAATTTCAGTTAGGTTATTGCACCATATTTTTAAATTCGTAAAAATGTCATATAACCATTCGCTTCTAAGCATTCCATGTTTTAGAGATTGTTTCTAAGTATATTATTTACAGATATTATGATTTAGAAGGGAATATATAGGATTATAGGAATATTCTCTTTTTCTCTAAAGAGAAAAAGTTATTCTAAAATAGAATTAGGAAAATATAAAAGAGAAAATAAAATTTTATTAGAGATGGTCTAAGTTACCGCCTAGACTCTATTAGTCCGACTAGTCACTAGACCTTTATCAAACGCTTAGTTATTATCTAGAAGTTGTTAAATATCTTTTGTTACTATTTAGATCCAGAATACACCACATAAATAAATTACATATATTACTTTATGATTGATATATATATATATATATATATATATATATAAATAATAAACTACCCAGTGGCTCTTATAAAAATCCCAATGTTCAACGAATGAGAGGTTTATAATTTACCAATACCCAACTATTACTTTATGATATATACATATATACATATATTATATATGTTGAAATAAAATATATATATTATATATATATATATATTCCTATGTAACAGAATAACATGCATTAATTTAGGAGTCCGGACCAGAGTTTCAGTAAAAAAAACTAAGATTAAAAATCAGCAATGGCGTTGGCTCCACCGTTTGAGTGGACCAGCATAATCTTTCCAAACTGTCTGGTATATTTTCCAAAGATTCTTGATGACTAAGGCGACAATGAGTCAGCTTGGACTGCATACAACAGCTAATACTAATCTCTCTCTCTCTCTAACTTAACTAATCATTATCTTTTCCTATTTTATTAAATTATTTACTAAATCAAGTTTAGCTAGTTTTTTGTGTTCAAGATATTTCCTAATATTAGTTAGCAAAATTTTAGAAAAATTCAAATTTAAAAACGATTTTTAATAATATTATGTGATATAATCCCAACTTGTAGAGAGAGAAAGAACACTTTCAAAAGAGAGCACTTTCAATTTTATTTTATAAATAGTATAGAATATAACAATACATTAAAGAGGTAAAGATGGAGAAAAACAAAGATGGTGATAGGGAAAATAGATATAGAGACAGATTGCACAAATAGAGATTGTATAGTTACAATTCTATTTTATGTTTCTTAAATAGGATAGAAAAAATCTTATTATAACGGTACATAAATATCATAGGCTAAAGATTATTATGGTTATGTAGTTAATTTTAACAGTTTGTTATGTGCATAGTGCCTAATTCTCCAAAAATATATTAACGAACTTAGCTGAAAACAGTTTAAATTATTTTGCTACTTTTGGGTGGAATAAACATTTACTCTGATTTTTCATTTTCTGTTCATTCTCTTTTTTTTTTTTTTTTCTATGTTAGTCTGAATTACGCTATTAATATACCAGTCATACCCTTATTCTTTGTGCAAATCACATTGAGTCCACTCATTACTCTCTAGCTATGTCTTATCAACATATAGATCCAACACTAGATGTTCTCTCATATGTCTTTTACAAGACCGTTGACTAAGTAATTCGACTCATTAACATCACCATCACGAATGTTTGGAATATTAAGTGGATCGTTTTTTCAAATGTGTGACATTAACTATGTTTTATAGCAAATTATTTTGTAACAAAAAGATTAAATTATTTTGTTATTAAAAAACTTATTTTTGAATCTGCAGGTATTTGAATTATCTATAGGTGCTGCATGCAGACTAATTTGGCCATGGGATCGACTAATCGTTCAAGTTTTAGACGATTCCACTGATCCAGACATCATGGTTCGTTCTTAATCGTATATGATATATCTCATCTATTGGTTGCGAACCGGTGTACTTGATACAGGGTGCTTCGTGGGGTATAATTTGGCATGAGTCTTTCATGTGATGTGTGATGTACGCCTGTACCCAATTACCTTGCGCACCTTGGAATTTGTCAGGTTTTAACTCGTCTTATCTGAGTTAAAAAAATGCATTCTCAAAATTTGGGAAGAACTAACCTCATTTCCAATTTATTTTTCTTGTATTTTTAGCTAGGATATCAGGTTTATGGTTTTGTTATGAGGGTTTATTGTTAGCTTTAGATTGTTTAAAATAAATTCCTAAATTTGTCATAAAATAAAGGAAATATCTGAAGAATCCCTTGTATGATGAGGAAAAACACATTTCTTTGGATATATGATATTAACATAAAAATATAACCTACATTTTAAATTATAGATCATGAATTATACCATTGTTAAATATTATTGAGTCGACTCTTTCCATTGTATATGGGGAAAAAATATCAGGAACTGATAAGCAAGGAGTGTGCAAAATGGGCATCAAAAGACATAAACATAAAATATGAGAGGCGAGACAACAGAAATGGCTATAAAGCTGGCGCTCTGAAACACGGCATGAGGCACAGTTACGTCAAGCAATGCAAATATCCAGCCCGAGCCGGATTACCTTCAGCGCACTATCCCATTTCTTCTCCACAACCCTGAGCTGGCTCTTGTCCAAGCCCGGTGGAAATTTGGTATGTACACATATATGACAATAACAACTACAACAAACTTCTAGTATTATTAATTTGATAAGGAAAGAAACAAAATGGCGCATAATTGTTTATATGCATAACATCAATTATATGCACATAATCATAATGCCCCGGTGGTTAAAAACATCATCCATAGATTCCAGGGATTGGACTTGACTTCCGTTCGGAATTTTCCGCTTATAAAGAAAACTAGATCTCGATGGCGCGGGTTTTTGTTTTCAATTCTAAATTGGTATATATTATAATATATACGTGTCTATCAATTTTCTAAAACATAATAAATTTTATTATTAAAATCGTAACTATATATATAAAGATTAGTAAAATATTTTTTTATTGTCATATTCAAAGATATTGTAAAATTTCACAAATTTAGAAAGTTTTTAAAAAATTAAATTATTCGCTTCATAGATTTATATTATGGAGTGGATAATTAAAAATTTAGTTTTTTTTTAATTTTTAAAATAAACTATATAGTTTAAAATTTGTTTTCATTGGTTTAAGGTATTAAAGATTAATCATTGTTAGATAATATGATTTTTGTTATTTAAAAAAAAATCTTTATAATTTTAAAAGTTAACATCGACAAATATTTAAATATTTAGCATATAGAGGTATAATATTACGACATTAAATTATATCTATTTAATTTATACTATATATAAATCCAATAGATTATCTATTGTTTAAATCCAATTCTTGATAGCTCAATAAAAATTTCTGGTATGCCCAAAATTTAAATGATAAGATTAGATATTAAATGTAATATGACTTTATAGGAATATGTCCATTAGGTTTATTTTTTAAAAAATCACACATGAATCAAGGTTGTGACTTCTGTTTTAATATATAAGATTTTGCCCTTGGAATTTGAGATAAACCTTAACGTGAACGAAGTTTGTGATACATGATTCGGTCATGCAGTGAACGCAAACACATGTTTGTTAACAAGGATGCAAGAGATGTCGCTCAACTACCATTTCATGGCAGAGCAACAATCTGGATCCACGAGGCATGCTTTCTTTGGCTTTAATGGTAAACAATTTTGCTTAAAATATCTTTTTTTTTGTAACTTTGCTTAAAATATCTTATACAAGGGTATTTGTATTTGCAGGAACGGCGGGAGTATGGAGAATCGCAGCGATGGAAGAAGCTGGAGGATGGAAAGACCGGACGACAGTAGAGGACATGGACTTGGCAGTTCGTGTTGGTCTTCTTGGCTGGAAGTTTGTTTTCATAAATGATGTCGAGGTACTTTATTTTTTCTCTTTTAATTTATATTGCTGCAATATTTTTACTGGAATCTCTTTCAATTTTTTTTTTACTTCAATGCATTTGCTTAAAACGCCAAAGTTGTTTTTAGTTTTGCGTTTACATGTCACAAATTTTATATAACATTTTAACATTTAAAAAACAAAACAATTTAAGTCTTGCTTAAAATATTCATTAAAATTATACATGCTAATACATTTCAGATAAATATTAAAATAGAATAATAGCTGAATAATTTAACGGTAGAATCAATCAATGGAACAAGGAAATCTCAGATGCTGAATAGATTTTTAAATTGATATTTGTTGTAGAACGCCAATAAGTTACTCGTTAGTAGATTATTAAGTTTTATTTATATTTTGCGCATTTGCATATCGCTATCTAAATAAAATGCTTATACTCATTGTAAAATAAAAATAACTGCGGTTGTAGGTGAAAAGCGAGCTACCAAGCCAATTCAAGGCCTTTAGATTCCAGCAACATCGGTGGTCTTGTGGTCCAGCAAATCTCTTCCGGAAAATGACGATGGAAATTATTCACAACCAGGTTTTTTTCTTTTTATCTGAAAAACTACGTCAAAAACCAAGCGTTCGTAGCTTGGTGGTAAAGGAGGTACAGCTGTACTGTCCGCCACCCGGGTTCGAGCTTTGGTCACAACGGATTTAACATCCCTTTCGTTGGGGCGTTGGACCCCTTACAAAGAGATAGTTAGGAATGTAACTGCCCAGATACCAGAGTTACCAAAAAAAAAAACTACGTCAAAAACCAAAACCAGGTTTACATACTTACCAGGTTTGCATACTTACCAGGTTTTTTCATTTTACTTTATTTTATCTTTTGGGTGTACGTTTTGCCACAAGTCCCAACTACCCTTTTTGTTTTTTTTTTTTTTGGCTGGCTTACCACTAGGACAATTCTTTTTGATTAACCTAGATGTATATCGAATTTATGAAAAAAATCTACACTAATCCTGAAACAGAGGTGAAATTCACGGATTGAATAAAGATAAAATATTTAAGTGATTGGTCACATTATATTCTAATGTCAATGGGGATAGATAGGGTTTTCCAAGTCATTATATTCTATTTAGGATTATGAGATATACTGACATTGACAAGGGTTAAGTTTATTCGGTTTTGTATAGTCTGGTTTTAAAAGCTATTAGTGGTTGGATTTGTTTGATACTGTCTAATGGTGTTGGGTTCATGCGTAGCCCGTTCTAGGCACATGTATGACATATTTCTGCAAACAGTTTGGGACACAAGAAACGAATTTTATATTTAGGGGTACACAGCAATTTTAAGATATTACTATATGGTTGCAAGGATTTTTGTTTTTATTTATTTTTATATAAACATTTTGTTTTCAATTCTAAATTGGTATATATTATAATATATATGTATCTATCAATTTTTAAAACATAATAAGGTTACGGTATATTTTTTCATTGAATGGATTGTTTCACATATATTTATATCTTCTTCTATATATATATATTTTCGGATTATTATTTCATTATTAAAATCGTAACTATATGTATAAAGATTAGTAAAATATTTTTTTATTGTCATATTCAAAAATATTGTAACATTTCACAAATTTAGAAATTATTTAAAAAATTAAATTTTTTGTTTCATAGATTTATATTATCGAGTAAATAATTAAACATTTATTTTTTGTTTAATTTTAAAAATAAACCGTACCATTTAAAATTTGTTTTCATTGGTTTAAGGTAGTAAAGATTAATCATTGTTAAATAATATGATTTTTGTTATTTAAAAAAAAAAATCTTTATAATTTTGAAAGTTAACATCGACAAATATTTAAATTATTAACATATGGAAGTATAATATTACAACATTAAATTATATCTATTTAATTTATACTATCTATAAATCCAATGGATCATCTATTGCTTAAATCCAATTATTGATAGACAAATGAAAATTTCTAGTAGGCCCAAAATTTAAATGATAAGATTAGAGATTAAATGTAACATGACTTTCTAAGAATAGATCCATTAGATCTATTTCTTAAAAAATCACACAAGAATCAAGGTTGTGACTTCTGTTTTAATATATAAGATTTACCTTTTACTAAAGACTATTCTCTCAGATAGTTATTTTTAAGTTTTTGTGACAAAAATAACTTTTAAGAAAGGAAATGACCAAAATAACCCCTTTTTATTTTGAAAATTTTAATTTTAATTTTTTTTTAAATTTGAAACTCTATCCCCAAAACCTCACCCCTTAACTCTAAACCCTATGTCTAGATTTAGTTAACTCTAGGGTAAAATTTTTACCTTTTAATAAAATTTATTTTAGTTATTTTTTTTTCATTAAGAACTATTTTGTGACAAAAACTTAAAAGTGCTATCTTAGAAAATTTCTCATTCAAATTATTGATCACGTTAAGAAATAGTTTTTACTATTGTTGAGTCAATTATGAATTCAGGGTTGTTAATTAAGATAAATTGAACCAATCATTGATTTTCTTTTATATTTCTATAATATCATTTTAAAACTCAGTTTTTTCTTACGTATTACACTACATTTATACTTTAAAAGTATTATGACTAATTGCCATTATTAATATTTCTATTTTTTTAATTAGTAACATTTAATATCATTTTTCACCAAAAGTATTTGTTTTATATTAAGACTAATATATTACTAAATAATAAAATTTAAAAATATTGGATGTGATATGAACTGTACATTTTCAAACTGATGTAATAAAATTATAAGTTATTAATTATTATTACATTCTAAAATTCTAACAGATTTTTTGGATTTTCAATAGTTTACAAGTTAGATTCGTTTATGTAATCTGACCTAATTTTAACACCAAACCAACATATATTAAATTATATGTATTTTTAAAAATAAAATATATAAAACTTTAGTACCAAAAACAAACTAGACTAAATGAATAATTTTTTTAATCAAAAATGTATAAAATTAATCAGATTTAGCCTAAGTGAAACCCATAAACAATTGTAGCTCGATTTTCAGAGAATTTTTGGAATTCAATATGCGTAAAATAAATATAGATATATGTGCATACACTTTCAGAATATTACTAGTTACATATGCTATAGAGTTTAACTCTAATTTCATTAACACTTTAATTTTTATATTAAATTAACGTATATGTATTTATATAATATTTCTAAAAATATCTGTAAATCTAAGTAGATGAACCAAAATTAAAATAATCAGATATTATCTAATTATAACCAAAAACTTATGGTTCAATTGTTACGAGTAGATGTAACCAATAACATACCCAAAAATTAACTAACCATACCCGGATCATTATACCTAAAATCACATATTTAATTAAGATAAAAATGATATTTAAAATTTTTTATTTATTTTCAATATATAAACTAAACACAAATCAAAATAAAATATAAACCAGTTATTAAAATTTTATTATTTTGTAAATATATATATATATGCGTGAACATGGAAAAATATATTCAAGTAAGAAAACTGTACGATTTATAAAAATAATCTTTTCAATTAACACGTCTGGCCGTCTATGTAATTGATCTCTTGTAAAATATGAATACCAAATTTGTAAAATCTCGAGTTGTGATATATAGAAAAGTTTATGAAGATTGTTTTGGCTACCTATGTCATCAAAGTTAATTTACCTTTTTCGTCACACATCCGTTTAGAACTTTAGAGTTAAGCGTGCTTGGGCTGAAGTAGTGAAAGGATGTGTGACCTATCGGGAAGTGATTCGCGATACCATGCAAGTGAGGCCAAAGCACGGAGAAAGGTCGGGTGTTGATGGCAGGGTCAGTAAACACGACTTTCGGACCTTGAAAAATTAACGCACCGCCCGTCAGATGGGATGGGGCCCACGGGCCGAGTGAGCAGGCATGAGTGGTGATACCATTCAAATTACCCTAAAGAGTGAATTACTCTCTCAAATAAGAGGTTCAGTTGCAGTACTTAGGGATCGAATCTACAAGGAGCTAGGGAACCTATTAAATCTAGTCAAATTATTAATTCTAAGTGTTTGTTGTTTTATGGTTTAAAAGTAAATAACAATCCTAATTGAGCAACAAGATGATTGGGGGTGTAACTTATTGGAAAATATTAGATGCAGAGTTTCTATTCAGGTGTTGGAGATTATAATCCTATAGATGCCTAACAGTTGCATCCATGATATATTAGAACTCAACTCCTTAATCACAGTGATCAGCGATGGCAAAGTTTCACTGGTTAACTAACTAGATCTTGGATCTCAACTGTCGTCTTTCGATCACAAGAAAGTGTCGATCGATGATCGTATAGGGATATCCATCGATACACCTTTCGCAATATCGATCGATTGTCATAAGAAAATATCGATCGATGCTTCTAGCTAAACCCTAGACGCAAGTTGATAATGCTCACTAGTCTCCTAGATCAGCGGTTAGCATCTCTAGCAGTCCTAGCGTGACATATTAGATTCAGGATATGATGGTCAAGGATGCTTGACTCATGCTAATTCCTAGGTTCATGTTCTAGTTAGCAAGGCTAAAACAAGCATTAATGAACAATCAATCAATGAATATCACAACTTAGCAAATCTATAGTTGGGGCTAATCCTTCTAACCTATTTGAACCCTGAATCTAATAAGTGAACTACTCAGACATAGCTAAGCAATTTATGACACAAAATATAGATAAAAACTGCATAGTATAGAATAGATGAATCAATGGAGTTCCAATCACAAATCTCTCTATGATGTTCTCTCTTAAAACTCTCAGCTGAAAATAAAAATACAATGGTGGCCAAAATCTCTCTTACCTCCTAACACTTAGGCAAGTATATAACTATTAGGTTAAAAACTCATCAGGGGTAATCTTGTAATTTGGTGAAGCCTTGGGTTTAAAGTCGGCTGGAACCAAGTCGCGCATCTCGC
>NC_027751.1:33998496-34000566 GCF_000695525.1 Brassica oleracea var. oleracea
ATATCAGTAAACCTCCCCCCAGACTTAAATTACACTGTCCCAGTGTAACACAGTCGGAGTTATGGTGGAAACTAAGTCATAAGTACTCAATGTAACGAGTTAGGAAGATAAACCTGACCGGAGTGGGAATCGATCAATGTGCATCGGTATGCATCGATCGTCGTATGTGATTGTAGGTCGATCGATGTCGACGTCTCGTCCACGGTCGATATAGTGATCATCCTACTTGGGTCTTGCAAGAAATCTGAAATAATGAAAACGAAAGTAAATACTAGTAACTAATAAAACCAATTAAAATTTCCTAATAGTGGGTTGCCTCGCACTCAGCGCTTTGTTATAGTCATTTAGCTTGACTATGGAGGTGTGTGGCTAGTTGGTGGAAAGACAACTTCTTGTTCGGAAACAAGCATCCACCTCATCTCTGCACATTCTGGACCAAGCAGCAATGAAACTTCTTGTGGCCTCATCATTTATGGTCCATCTCTCATCCATCTTATGTATTGCATTTGAGATGTTCTGTAGCCTTTCTTGGGTATTTTTAATGCTGAACTGATGCCATCCTATCTTGTCATAGGTGTATGCTGATAGCTCGTTCAGTTCCTCATGAATTTACTCCATTTTGTTTTGTATCAGTTGCTCGGCGTCTGGTGTAGACGTGGTATCGATCGATGCAACCAAGTGTTTATCGGTCGATGCTGGTGCCTTACTGTCGATCGACTTGGAGCAATCTCTGTCGATCGATGTTGATATCTGGTGTTGAGATGCGAATTGCCTCTGAATGGCTTTGACTTCCTTCTGTAACCACTCTGCATGGCTATCCAGTCCACTAAGTCTGACGTCGAATGGAATGTGGATGTCATCACACCGCTTCTCAAACCAGTCCTCCATAGTGTCTATAGCTGTGTAAAGCTTTGATGTGATCTGATCAACTTCTATTGCTGTGTATGGAAGATGTTATGTAGGTTTCTTGTCGTCGAGCGATGCCATGCGGAACCTATCGATCGATGTTGAACATTATTCCTAAAAATCATGTTGATCATTAAGCGTGCCAATGTCCCTCTAGACATTCATCATCTGTGTAAACAAGGTGTCCAAGTATCGCATGATAGGTGAGGTGAAACGATCGTGCATATCCTCGTATGTTTGTAACCTATCTTCCATGGTTGCAAACTTGCTGTCGAATGATGTGATGGTGCAGATATCGATCGATGTGGCTGGTTGTTGGTCCTTCTTGCGAATGGTGCCCAAATCTTGCTGTAGCAGATCAATTCTCGTGCTTAACCAGTCCACGTTGTTGTTGAGAGTGCTGTATACGTCGTTAATCTTCGTGTTGATGTATGCGATCTCCCATTGATCCTTCTTCTCTGCCAAAGTTTCCGGTTCTGCAGGAATCTGGGATGTCTGTGGCTTGACGTCGATCGATGTTGCTTTGTTGGCGTCGATCGATGGTGATGTCGTAGCTTCTTTCTCAAGAATGTGCTGCATACTGTCAATCTCTGTCCTCATCTTTGCCATACTTTTGAAAAGCTCATTGTAACCTCTGTCCAAAGGTTGATAAGTCATCTACCAATGTCTTGAGTTCATCTCCTAGTTTGCCTGAGCTCCACAAATACCAGTCACCATCTCATTAATCTCATCCTTGGTGTAGATTACTGGTGCCAGTTTTGTAGGTGTGAAAGATGTGGCATGTTCTGGAAGACATATGTGACTCTCCTAATATAGGGATGCTCTCTCCAGAATTTTTCTGATGTTGTCCTTGGTAACAGGGATCATCTCACCAGCTACGCTCCTTGCATATCCAGACTCATCTCTGTAGACACCATATTCATCCTTCTCTTCCCATTTGAACTTTCTGGCTCCATAGATGTCATAAGCGCGACGTCCATATTCGTAACGTCTGTCGATCAATGGTGAAGGTGCCCTGTCGAATGATGTAAGAGCATCCTTGTCGATCGATGTTTGGCCTATTGGTTGGCACAATTGGTGTGAACCAATTTCTGTTGTGTCGGCCCTTGGATGTCCGTCTGGAACAGCTGGGATGTTGTCTAGATTGTTGCGTTGTTGCATAAA
>NC_027751.1:34000666-34002114 GCF_000695525.1 Brassica oleracea var. oleracea
GAGTTAGAAAACCGTAATCAATACTCATATTCTTCTTAGTAAATAAAGAAAGTTTAGGTTTAGAATGAGAATCGATCGATGTTGATACTGGAGTATCGATCGATGGTAGACGTTTGTCTGCTGAATTAGGGTTTTTGGATCGAATGTTCTTCCTTGATGTTCCTTCTGATTTGTTTGTGGGAGCATTCATCGTTTCTGCTATGGTGTCGTGAGAAGTAATCTGGGGTGCAAAACTCCTTTTATAGGTATTGGTAAACCTACTTGGAATTGGAATATTCCTTTTTTCCTTTTCAAAGGCGGCGACTTTAATATCGATTGATGTACCTGGAGTGGTATCGATCGATGCATAAGATCGTTTTGTTGGATGAGGGTGGGTATCGAACGATGCTGAGTAGACTCTGTCGATCGATGGTGGAGACGTGTTGTTGAAGGAATGACTTGAATATCTTTCATCATGCATAGCAATCTCTATAGCTATTTCCTTCCAGTAATCCTCATCATACTCCTCAGTAGGACCTCATTGGATGAAGGAATTACAGTCTCTACTGCAAAACTTTCATGGAATCCACTGTCTGCCCATTTGCCTATTGAATAGTCATCACATCCTCTTTTGTTGGGTTGTTGAAAGACAAAGTCGGGATAAAACTGATCTGGTGATGTGAAGTGGTATACCGGATGCTTCCCGTCGATCGTCGTGGGATAGTGTTCATCGGTCGTCGGTGACTCATTAGAATCGATCGATGAAACATTGTGAGATACAATCTGTTGTGTTCATGTCTCACAACTCGAACTAGGTCATAGTGGACGTCTGAATTTATCAGTGTCAGATACAATCTGTTGTGTTCATGTCACATACAGCTCTTACTGTAGCCAGGAAAGCCCTTCCAAGCAGAAGTGAAGAGTTCCAGTTAAGCTTGATGTCCAGGACATGAAAATCTACTGAGACAAAGGCATTACCAATCTGTACCTCAAGGTCTCTTATGGTGCTTCCTGAGCTTCTTTCTGAAAGGTCCACGAAGGTGAAAGATTCTGATGAAGGCTTTATTTTTAGCCCCAGCTGGTCTGCCATAACCTTAGGTAGTATGCTGACTAATGCACCTGTGTCACAAAGCGCATGGGGAAATTCAATACCTTTCACCACACATGGTATTGCGAACTTCCCAGGATCACTCTTCTTCTTCAATGTGATCCTTAGTTTCATCCTTTCCCTGACATGATGAAACATTCTCCTAATGTCCTCCTCAGTCTCCTTAGTCTCTCTGAAGAACATTCACAACCGATGTGTGTAATAAACTTCATCAAAAGGTTTCTCCACTGGGATTCTGAGGACTCTCTTAGTGAAACCATCCATCTCCTTCTCATTAGCTTCCCTCTTAAGGTTTTTAGGAATCTTCTCCTTTGTTTTCCATAACCTTCTTCCTTCAGTTGCCTCATCAACTTGCATAGGC
>NC_027751.1:34002197-34004466 GCF_000695525.1 Brassica oleracea var. oleracea
TAAAGGTTTAGGTGGTGGTCTGAGTGCGTTGATTCGGTCATTATCAATAGATGGTAATCTCACTCGGTAGGTGAGAGGTGCCCGTCGATCGATGAGAGGTGAGGGGGTCGATCGATATCAGTCTCTCTCTGTCGGTCGACTGCTGGCTCATGCCTTCGATCGATTTTGACGTAGAAAGAGGAGGGTGGGTGAGGATGTTTTTCTGCGAATTCCTCATGAGTCATGATCCAAACTGCACTACACTCCGCAGTCGATTTAGCAGATGACGTCGATCGATGGTTAGAGTAATCCGTCTATCAATCTTCGCCATGGTCTGTCGAGCGATGTGCATCCATTGACATCGGTCGACACTAAAGTGATCCGCCGAAACTCATGGAGCTTTCAACTTTGAAGTCTCCTTCTCCAAGCTTCTCATGCTTCACCACTTGCCAGAAATCATCATCTATGATGGCATTTACGTGGTGTTTTGCTTTCTCAAGTCCTGCCTCTCTAGCCAAGGCTTCTTGCCTCTTTACAGTGTCTTCAGTCTGAACCACTTGCATTTCAAGCTTCCTCACCTTAGTCCCTAAGGTCTCAATTCTCGTGTTCAGACTGTTGTAGGCGGAATCTATCTTCCCATCGAAGTCCACAGTAAGTTGTTGTTGTCCTTCCAGAACTCTGTCAAGCATTGCTTCAATCTTGCTTTCATGAGTCTGTGGTGGTGGATTCTGGTAAAATGAGTTTCCATAGCCTCTGTTGTTATTGCTGAAAGGTTTCTGGAACTGTGAACTCTGGTTACTCCTCTGACCATTGCCATAGAAGTTTCTGTTTCCACCCTGGTTTCCAGACCTCTGAAATCCAGTACCTCCAATGTAGTTCACATCTTCTTCTCCTTCCATGTCTAAACCACATCTAACTTTGCTCTAACTTCGTCCATCTGCTCTTTCCCTAGGGATGCAACAGACTTCTTCCTCTCAAAGTCAGTGTTCTTGGTGCTGCTGTTGTTTGCTATATTTTCTATCAGTCTCAAAGCTTTCACCGGATTCCTAGTGTTGAAGTTTCCCTCGCTAGTTGTATCAAGAGCCATCTGATACCTCAAGGCGATACCTCTGAAGAAAGTGCTCAGCAGTTTCACTTCGTTGAATCCTTGGTGTGGACAGTCTCGCTGGAAGAACTTGAATCTGATCCACACATCTTTGAAAGACTCTCCAGTCTCCTGCACGAATGTAGCAATTTTGCTCCTCAAGTCTTCAGCGCGTGCCTCATCGAAGAAGTTTCGCAAGAAAGCATTCTTGATGTCGGCCCAGGATGTTAGAGATCATGTGGGTAGCTGCTTAAGCCAGTGCATCGCTTCTTCAGTCAGAGAATACTTGAAGAGCTTGCACAATAGGTAGTCCTCGGGGACTCCATCCATACGAATAGCAGCGATAAGATCCTCGAACCTCTCTAGATGGTCCATATGATGCTCGTGCGGTAACCCAGAGTAGGATATCTGCGACACGAGTGTGTAGTACTGAGGCTTCAGCTTGAAATTCTGCTTCTGAATCTCTGGAAGTCGAATAGCTGATCTGTTGGCGTAGTACTCATCTGGACGATTGTAGTCAGCCAGTGCCCTTGGTCGAGCAGCCTTTTCTACAGTTTGAGCAGCTCCTGTAGCATCAGTATCAGGGATTACATTCTCCTGAGCGTCTAGTTTCTTACCTGTTGCATTACGCAGATGACCATCCTGGTCATACAGGTTTCCATTCTCGTCCTGTCTGAGAATAACAATCGCAACCATGTTTCGCGACTGATGATCAATCGATGTACGCGGTGTAGTATCAATCGATGTCGAGCGATGTAGATCGGTCGACGATGAAGGTCGGGTTTCGGTCGACGGTTGGGTGTGAGAATCGATAGACGTGAAAGCTGCTGCGTCGAGCGATGTGGAACATTGGTCTTTGGGGATCGTTCATTCCAAGTGAGCAGGATCTTCTGAGAATATCAGGTGTTTGTACTTGTTGCTTCTGGTACTGCTGGGCATGCACCTGAAAAGACAAGAAATTTTTTTTGTGTCAGAATGGGGGTACAGAAAAGAATAAGAATCAATAACACTAAATCTAATGGCGATCAAAGCTCCCCGGCAATGGCGCCAAATTTGATATCACTCAAATTACCCTAAGGAGTAAATTACTCTCTCAAATAAGATGTTCAGTTGCAGTACTTAGGGATCGAATCCACAAGGAGCTAGTGAACCTATTAAATCTAGTCAAATTATTAATTCTAAGTGTTTGTTGTTTTATGGTTTAAA
>NC_027751.1:34005106-34022045 GCF_000695525.1 Brassica oleracea var. oleracea
AATAGATGAATCAATGGAGTTCCAATCACAAATCTCTCTATGATTTTCTCTACTAAAACTCTCTGCTGAAAATAAGAATACAATGGTGGCCAAAATCTCTCTTGCCTCCTAACACTTAGGCAAGTATATAACTATTAGGTTAAAAACTCGTCAGGGGTAATCTTGTAATTTGGTGAAGCCTTGGGTTTAAAGTCGGCTGGAACCAAGTCGCGCATCTCGCGTCTCGACATTGATCGATGGTACAGGATGTACATCAATCGATCATAATCTTCAATCGTCGAGGCTTCTCTTCTGTATCGATCGACGGCACTGGATGTGCATCGAACGATTGCTTCTTCTTCGTATCGACCTCTAATGGCCAGCTCGGATGAAATCTCTTTTAAGCTCCTAAATGCTCCATAATCATCACTTTACTCCAAGATACTCCTGAAACTGAAAGCATACCTAATAGGATAGAACATATAATATATAGATAGTAAAATACTTATATACCATGGATAAAAATGGGTTAAATTCATGGTATATCAGGTGGCCCATTAGCCGTGGATGGGTCGGGGCTTTATACGTTGTATCAGAGCTGGTTAGGCATCTCGGTGCTGACCCGAGTGGCGTATTGAGACCTGTCGTCGGCCGCAACGAGTACGGTGCGTTCTTTAAGAAAGGGTGAATTGTAACATCCCGAGTTGTGATATATGTAAAAGCTTAAGATGATTGATTTGGGTACCTATGTCGCCAATGTTAACTTACCTTTTCCGTCACACATCCGTTTAGAACTCCAGAGTTAAGCGTGTTTGGGCTGGAGTAGTGAAAGAATGGGTGACCTATCGGGAACTGATTCGCGATACCGTGCGAGTGAGGCCAAAGCACAGAGAAATGTCGGGTGGTGATTGCAGGGTTAGTAAACAAGACTTTCTGGTTTTGAAAAATTAATGCACCGCCCGCCAGATAGGATGGACCCACGGGCTGAGTGCGGACGTGGGTGGCCCATTAGGTGTGGGCGGGTCAGTGCATTATAAAATTGCTCATAATAAATGAATACACTACAAATTTTGAAGCTTTGAATACTACACAGATTATGACACTTAAAACTGATGTTATATGAGCTTTACCTTCGAGTTAGTCTTGCTAACTAACATTGATGATACACAGAGAGTAAAGATCTGGAAGAAGTTTTATGTGATCTACAGTTTCTTTTTCCTACGGAAGATCATAATTCATTCCTTCACTTTCTTCTTCTACTGTGTCATTCTTCCTACAAGTGTATTTCTTCCCGAAGTCAAAATTCCAAATTGGGCAACTATATACGTTCCTTCTATCGTCACCCTCCTCAGTGCCATTGCCACTCCGAGGTTAGTACTATTTCTTACAACCACCACATATTTTTTTTTTTCAGTTCAACCACCACATTTATTCACTTTATCTATGACCTTAATTACCTTTTACACAATAAATTATCTGTATATGCCCACAGATCATTCTACCTCGTGATTTTTTGGGTCTTATTTGAAAATGTAATGGCTATGCACCGGACCAAGGGAACACTCATTGGCTTATTTGAAGGTGGGAGAGTTAATGAATGGGTTGTCACCGAGAAACTAGGAGATTGTGTTACCACTGAGCTACTCCCTCAGTCGCGAAAGCCTCGCTACGGATTTCTCGAAAGGTAAATCAATCGAAAGAAAAGAAAGATTCTATTAACGAACTTAAATTTTTACAAAATTATTCTCCATGGTTTCCATCTTTGTTATTTGTTCGCAATGGATTAGCAACCTATTAAATTTATTCGGGCAGTGCCATCCACATACTTGATGCCGGTAAACAAAATATGTTGAACAATTAGATAAAAAGGCCTAATTTAAAGTTCAAAAGAATTATCCCGATTGTGGGCTTTAGAGTTTTCTTTTGAGGTCAAGAATTTCCGATTTAGATTTCAGATTTTAGTGTTAATGATTAAAGTTCGGTATTAGATTACTGTATACATTTTTATTTTTTTTAAGAATTGGTTACACTTTTCTTAATAAATATGGTGTGTTTTGTGTTGCTGCAGAGTAAATTCGAAAGAGATGGTCATGGGTACATACATATTGTGTTGTGCATGCTACGACTTATTCTTCGGAAACGCATTTTTATATCTATATCTCTTGATGCAAGCCGCTGCCTTTCTCATCTCCGGAGTTGGTTTTGTTGGAACTTAACGTGTTTCATTTGAAAATATTCTACTCCTAGACACTCATAGTCAAGAAAGAACGTGATAGTCATTCTGATCATGTTGATATTTGTGTATTAATTAACTTGTCTAAAATGATGATAATGAATAATATTATTATTTGGTTTTCAACAACATTTGAAGTTCCAACTGATGACTATCGAAATAAACAATAAAATGAATAAAAATAGATGAAGTGAAATAAACAAACAACCATAGTCTGGTGGTGATCATTTGAGGGCAAAAGCCTAATACAGTGAAGCCACCAGAGTTCGAATTCCGGCCACTGGGAAAATAACATTTTGACATTGCTAGAGACAGAAGACCAACACGTGACAACATGTGACTAGTCTGAACCACTTTTGTGGGATCAGGATACCTCTGTATAATTAAAAAAAAAACAATAAGTGAAATAAAGAAAATTGAGGAATAAATATGAATTTTGGTGAATAAATATTCATAGTGACTAATGATGATTATAAGATGAATAAGTTTTTTTTTTTAAATAATAATAATTATTAAACAACTAAAATTGAATTTTTTTAGAATTTTTTTCTAAAAGATATATAAATAACAAAAGATTTTTTTATCTTTCTTCATAGTTTCTTTTCAAATTTGATAATAAAAATGAAGATATATATATATATATATATATATATATATATATATATATATACCACCCGGAGGAATTAATTTGGGGGAATTAAGACGAAAAATTACGTTTAAACTAGGCTTGAGCGTCCGGGTGTCCTACCGGGTTCGAGTCAGGGTCAATTCGGATTCAGGTTCTTAGGTTGATATATCATGGATTTTACCATTTTTAGACCATGATATGACCTATTCTGAGTATATTGTATAGGTTTAGAGTATGTTTTAGAGAATTTTCAGGTTCATGTACGTTTTGGAGAACTTGGTATTTTGGGGCTTTTTGAAGTACATAACTGCACAGCCACATCAGATGTTTAGCTATGGATGAAGACTTTCCCACACTCCCTGTGGATTTGATCCCTAAGTACTACAATTGATCCTCTTATTTGAGAGAGTAAAATCATTCATTAGGGTAATTTGAGTGATATCATGGGTGTACAATTTTTAGCCTCACTTCGATAATGGCAAGTTCTATGTCACAACGTTGTACTTTGGCCAAAACATGACTAAAAAAAGGGGTTTGGACAGTAATTATTTTCACATACGGGGCACAAAGGTTTATTGTCAACCAAAAAAAAAGTTTTCAAATAAAGAAAAAACATGTCTTAGTAGTAGTGTAATAACGTACCTGAGAAGTATGGTCTTCAACCTCTCAATCTTCACCACCTACAAACCAATAGAAGTTAACACAAACACCCAAAATAATTCTTTAACGCTAATCAAAGTGAACTTGAGTGGAAGCGATAAGTACTCATGATCTCCTAACCCAGATAAGGAAGACTATTATATGCTATTTCCCTTTCTTCAGCTTCCTGAAGAGCTCTAGCTTGGACTTAATCATCTGAATTAGCAGCTTCTTCGGTGCAGCATTTCTACCATCATCTTTTCAATCGTCACATTCACATCGGGCACATCTTCGTGAGTACCATCGTATGTTAATGTTCATTTTCATACTTATCCTCATCGCATACATAAGTTTCCAGCTCCCATACTCACTGTCTATGGTCAACATCATATACCCCCGCTCCTAAAACCCAAAACATACAAAACAACGATATTCAATAATCCACAAAATCTTCAAAGAAATCAAGGAAGGCGAGAACCAATTACTATTCTTCAAATAGAGAAAGCTCTTGTTGTGTTGATGTAATACATATTGTCATGAAGATGAAATGAAGAAGGATGCATTGAGTTGAGAGAAGTGCAGTGAATCAAGTTAGTCAACATATGCAAGCTCCAAAGGTGCATCATTGGAACATGGTCTACAGGATATTGAGATACTTAAATGGACCACCTGGTCAAGAAGTTTGGATGGGATGCAATGAGAGTTCTGAGGTGGTTGGATATTGTGATGCTGAGTGGGCAGGTGATAGAGTAGACAGAAGATCTACCACAGGGTATTGCACATTTATTGGTGGAAACTTGGTTACTTGGAAGACTAAGAAGCAGACGTTGGTTTCTTGTTCAAGTGCTGAGGCTGAATATGGAGCAATGTTGAAGCTGACAAACGAGTTGGTCTGGATCAAAGGTATCTTGAAAGATCTGGGTATTGAGCAAACCACTCCTATGACAATGCACTGTGACAATCAAACAGCTATTCATATTGCTCTAACTCATTCTTCCATGAGAGAACGAAGCATATTGGGTTGATTTCCATAAGGTGAGATAGATGATAGTGAGTGATGTTGCCATGTTATACCAGAAGTGAAGATCAACTAGTTGATGTGTTTACTAAGGTTGCCAGACAGAAGACAATTGAGTCCATTCATTCCAGACTTGGGCTCATTGATCTCAACAGCTGATTTCCTTAACCATAGAGTCTCCAATCTTTTTTTTGTCATCAAGGTTTTGTCTCAATAGGTTTTCTTTGGTGAAGTTTTTAATGAGGGAGGTTTTCATGGCTTCCAAGCTTGACCGGTTCCCTTGGTCCCTTGATCAAGCTTGAAGGGGAGTGTTGAGTAGAAGTAATAAATATTGCCATGAATACATGAAAATGAAATGAAGAAGGATTCATTGAGTTAAGAGAAGTGAAGTGATATGTGTGAAGTGCAGTGAAGTGAATTGCAACAACTCCATGAACAGTAAATCCTGAACAATAACTTCGATTGTGGTTGGCCTAAATAGATAAACCTATATATATCTTGTACTCACACCATTAATGAGATCAATGGAGAATTGGTGCTCTCTTTCATATTTACAATCTCATTCCTCTCTAAACATTCTCTCTTACCATTCTTAATATATTTCTAATCTCTCGTGAGAATATGAAAGATGACGAAAACAGATTAAATGTTGTCACCTAAAGGGTTTCATTTGTATTTGTATTTGATTGTTGGATCTGATGTATGATTTATTGTGCCTCTCCATTAGCATAGATTTTGCAGATAATTAACAAAGCCATCGAGGTGGATCCTACATTGGCAAGAGCTTACCTTCGAAAGGGGTATGATATTATCATCGTCTCTTTGTATTAAATTTGAAGACACAGTGATGATGATAAATTTAAAGATGATTGGAATCATGATATATCACACTATTTTTTATTTGCAGAACTGCTTGTGTGAAGCTAGAAGGATATTCTACAGCTAAAACAGTCTGAGAAAAAAGGTGTTTACATCACACAAAATCATACCAAGTTTAAGAAGATGATAGATGAATGCAATCTTCGCATTGCATGTGTTATTTCAATCACATAGGCTTAACTTAAGAAAAGATTCTTAATATTTTTTTCTCTGTTCAGAGCAAGATAACATTTGGTTCAGTAGATGCCACCAACAAATTTGGTTATCTATCTTTTGGCATCAGTACTTCCAGAAAAATATTATTAAATTGTTAGTTTATTTTTCTCCTCTCATATCTCATTCATGTTCTATCTATTTGGTAACTGAACTTACTGAATAAATTGCAAAGGATAAGCAGAGTTGCTTCTTCTCCAGGAAACAAGTAAGCATCACTTCCTCTCTGAGAAATGTTCCATTGTTTCTCCGACATTGAATCAATTTTTAGTGAGGTTATAAACTTTCCATTAAATTTTTATGCTAGGCTGATGTGTTTGTATTGCAAAAAATACACTGACAAGTTAGTGCCAAACATAGCTCGAGAAAGTATGATCTGAGGAAAAGCAAAAGAGGATTTCCTTCTTATGGTCGACAGATTGATGGGGATCTTGCGCTTGCACGCTCTAAGAACAGGTGGATATTTCTTTTTGGATTTCTCCGTTTTCACATTATTCGATGTTTTTAGGGCTATAAGTTTATGAGATATGTGAGTGTAGATTAGATAAACAGAGAGAATAAGAGTTTGGTGAATGTAATATGTAATTTCTATTTTTATTTGCGAAATAATTTTTTTTATCTGAGTTATTATGTTAAAAGTTAAAGTGGCTAAAGTTAAAAGTTATCATTCTCTTAACAATAAAATTTATTTTGTTATAATTTTTTTATCATTCTCGTAACACACATTCTCTTAACAATACAAAATTTGTGTGTTTGTTTGTATGTGTTTTTTCTTACATAGATTTTAAGAATCTTATAAATATAAGTGGTATTTCCAAAGTTGAGTCTTATGTGTAAAACTAAAGAGAATTTGTGTCCTAATAACAAGAAATTTTAATAGGATTACAAAATCAATGAAAACTAAACTTTTTGAATAACAATGGATTTTACATGGAATTTTAAAGTCCAATAACCAATAACAAAGGAATTTAAGAAGATTTTTAAAATCCATAAACCAATTAAGAGGAAATCTCTAAATTTTTAAATTCATTTAGAATTCAATCACCAATAAGCCCCCCTAATATTTAATTGGATAGTATTGAAAGAATATGTAATTGTACAATATTTGAAACTACATATATTAAATCCTATTCATTTATTTATTTCTCCTTCAAAAAAATTTAAAATATATGAATATAAGGATAAGTCTATGTAAACCAAAGAAATATTATCATAAATTTTTAAATTTTAATTTGAGTTTTACTTACGTTGTTCTTATTTTGCTTTTCTGTTTTCAAAATAACATTGGTTGTTTCATATATGTTTGCAGTTTTAAGTGGTAAAAGGTGTTAAAAATATATAAAAATTTTACATTTTTATTTTATAAAATATTTGATATACGGTAACGTTCTCATAGTTTTAAAGCTTTAGTTGATATTTAAGAATATGAAAATGAGATGAAAAAAAGAAAAAGAAAAATTGGACAAAATGAAAATGACTAAAGTATTAAAATAAATTATAATACTCATGGTCTTTGAATTATAAATGTCTAATTACATAAATACTTTCATTATTATAATATATTGATGATATAGGTTGTTTATTTAAAGATCAAAATGTGTTACTCACTTATTTTATACCGTTCTTACTCGACTGGCATCGGTTTGGACCATGTTCTTACGAAATATTTTTATCATATTCTAAATTTAATAATTGATTTTATAAATATTTATCGTGTGTTTATTGTAAAATAACACAAAGAGTTTTATAAATACATGATAATTTCTAATAATATAAGTTTTAAAAATTTGTACTCGATTTATTTATATTTGAAGTTTTTAAAAGACATGTGTAAATTATTTATATATTTAATTTTTAGTTGTAAAAAGAAAATTTAATAGTTATTTTATATGTTTAAACATGTTAATTTTTAGAAAATAATAATTATGTTTTAGTATTGGGCTAAAATATGTTTATACATGTTAAGTTTTAGAAATTATCAGACGTAAGAGCCCATATGAAAAAAGATTAATCAGCGTATTGGGCTCAAATAATGTTTTCGTAAATTTGACCCACCCAAGTCGAGTACTTGGTCGTTTTTTTGTTGGCCAATTTAGTACTTGGTCGTAAAGACCGTTTACGTGTTGAAAAAAAATAACAGAAAGGAAAGAAAGATAAAAAAAAGGACAGATTCTTAACCGAAGAAAGATGGTATGAAGACAAATTGTTCCCCATGGTGAAAATCAAAGATAGTCGACTATTGCCTGAGTAAATAACAACTCAGAAACTCGAAATCAAAAGGTATTACTATCGTTTCCTCATCTGTTAATTGTTTTTGTTAGAACTGAAATACAGATTCGTAATGAGATTTTTGACAGATCGTAACATGCAGATGAATCTGTTCTTAGATCTGAAATATTATGAAAGAGAACAGACGATTACCATTCTATCATCATACGTAATCTTTTTGGTTCGTTTCTCTTGTTTCCAGAATGGTCACCAGTCCGAAAATCTTTTTGGTTAATGTGATAGCAAAAATAGGATGTTGTTAAGCTAAGTTAGAGGTAAAGTGGTTGATTTTGGCCACATTTTATGGAGCTGATTAAGATTTCATATATCTTCAATCAAATACACTACTAACATTTCACATACAGTATATATGTCTCACGCTTTTCTTTTAGAAAAATATAGTTAATGTCGGGTATATTGTTAGACAATATGATTTTGGTTGACTTAGTTAAAATTGTGTCTATATTACTATATTTTGTATTTTCCTGAACGATTGTTTTGTTTGGTTTGTCTATAACATTTGGCTTGGTTTGGTTAATAATTAAACATATATACTATTACTATACACAAAACCAAATACAATTTTAACAATTTAATGTATACACAAAACCAAAAACGTACAGACATAATTTTATGCACTGAGTTTATTAATAGATGTCTACATTTTTATGCAGATAAATGAAATTATAGGCATGCTAAAAAAATGAAACTCTAACCGCGATTAGACCGAGTAAACAAATGCAAATTGGGTCTGTTTTTCGATTGGTTGATTTAAGAGTAAACCAATGATTATTGGATACATACGTTGAAAGGGCTTTTTAACTTGTGATAAATTACGAATAGACAATAATGATCAATCGAAGAACTAATGTTGTTCCCAGTGGCAAAAAGTGTAATGTTAGTTGTGAATCAAAGGTTATTTCCTATTTGTACTTCAATTTTAATACAATAGATTAATAAGTATCAGTAAAAATTATGATGTCCGCAACATGGACAGAACACATTATATATATATATATATATATATATTATTTACTTTGTAGAGTATATTGAAATTATTATAAAATTTATTTTCTTATTTATAAATATATATATAGGAAAATTGGAATGCATATACATAGCAACACCAAAAATTAAGTTTATAACCATAATAACTTTTTGGCTGTGATATTCTTTATATAATATGTATAAAGACAAAAAATGTCATTCATCCCAATGTTTTATTCTCACTCTCACTTACATCGTTGATCTCATTCTTCTAAAGCTATTATTTCTTTTCCAAAATGTATATTGATCTTTGTTCTCTTTCTTTTATCCCATGATCATTTACAAATTTTATGAAATTCTTGAAAAGTGATACTTCAAATGATCTGCAATCATCTGATCCAACAACTTTGTCTGATCACTTTTCTTCATATCTTTTTTTTGGATTTACAATGTTACTACTTTTCAATATATGTGGATTGAGAAACAGAAGATGCGTAGAACTATTTGAGAAGATGAACAGTACATGTTACGTTGTACTATTTCATTTGATAAACATAAAATAGTACAACGCAACATGTATTGTTATATCATCTCCACGTCTTGTCCTCCTCCTCATCTTTCTCGTCCTCCTCTTCCATCACCATTAGTTGCTATAAAAGATTCCACATGTAGCATCGCCACGTTCAGTTGTTTCATCACCACCACCATCTTCTCCTTCTCCACCATCTCCACCCGTAGTCTCCTTACCTCTTCCCAACATATCTTCTTCTCCTCTTCCACCTTTCGTGGTAATTCTTCTACTCCATCATTCATGGCAACACGCTTCAATTCCTCTGCAAATTGTATTTTCTCATAAGTTTTATGATTTTTAACATTTAACTTTCACACTTAAATTTAGTAGTTTTTGATTTATTCTATTTGAAAAATAGAATAGAACTGTCGTTTTACGATCTCTCTTTCTGAATTTAAGAAAAATGCTCGAAAACTTTTATATATTTAAGACTAACTCTCTCTCTCTCTCTCTCTCTCTCTCTCTCTCTCTCTCTCTGTTTCATCCCTTTTTTCTGTTCATCTTCTTTTTCATCTCTCTTTTCTTTGTCTTTCTATTATTCTTCCTCCTCGTGATGTACTATTGGTGTAAATAGATCATTCATTCAGATCTATTTAATAGATATAGTATAGTTTAATATAACATTCCCAAGCTATCGCACTAACTTTGACCCCTCAATTAATTAAGAATTATGGGCATATACACAGAAATGAAAAACTTATGTGTTTGTGTCGAGTATTCCATACTATATCATAATCATATATATTATAGTCACGTAATGGGTGAAACTCAACCCCGTAACTAAATTAATCATTTATATGACTATAATATATGGTATGTAGTACAGTATAACAGCTTTAGTTTTGGAGTATCAATATCACACGTTTAAATGAGAGTTTGGTCACGTTTGTACGCAAATTGTTCCGTGTGCTGCTTTTAACTGTAGCATATGTATATTCTTAATTCTTTCCTTTCTTATGAATATAGAACAAAATTACCCTATATATATTTTTCAATGTATATACCTAATATTTACTTACAGCTGATATATACCATTTTTTAAAGTTGTAACCAGCCAAAAATTTATAGAAATAAAATCTAATAAAATAGTTTGCAGCTATAACTTTAGCAGTAAATCAAAAGATATAAATAAGCCCACAATCAGGCCTAAAAACTAAAAAACTAGTCGTCTCAAATTCTCTTGCGTGCTACCATTTCTCGCTTCCCAGCGCCGTCCCTCCTACCGCTCTTTTCCTCGTAATCTGATTACTCGTCCCCATATGTCTCTCTCGTCGGAATTATCCGTTCCTACTGTTAGAACCGTCACCTTATCCTACTCCGAGCTCAAGGTAAATCCAAAATTCTCTTTTGACCATAAAGTCTTCTCTGCGTTGGGTTTTGTCCTCTAAAACTCTTCTTTTCTCTTCCAATTGATTGTGTTTTTAAGGACAGCAGCATAGATTTGTCTGCAAAGATTGAACAAGGATTCGGACCTAATGGACTTGGAATTCTTACGGTTAAAGACGTATGAGTTCACTTCTTACACTATAGTTTGCGTACACGCTTTAAAGATCGTTTTTTATTTTCAGTTGTAACAAGTTTATGATTTCAACAATTATTATTATTTTCTTAGGTTCCAGGGTATTCTGCTTTACGTCAGAATCTACTTCGTCTTGCACCTAAGTGAGTTCTTGAGTTTGTGTCACTGTTTGATTCAGTTAAAGGTTGAATCTTTCAATTGCCCTTAAGTATTTGTTCTCTCTGTAAAAGGTTAGCTGGTCTTCCTGAAGAGGTGAAGAGGGAGCTTGAAGATTCTCATAGTAGGTAAATAATACGCTCTCCTTCAGGTTTCTTTTGATACTTATGATCTTGCTTAGTGTTTTTTTTTTTCTTTTTAATTTCTTTTATTTTTGTTTGTTTCTCTTCTTAGGTACAATTTTGGTTGGAGTCATGGCAAGGAGAAGCTTGAATCTGGGAAGCTTGGTGAGTTTCATAGACTATTTTATTGCTACAAATATTTAGACGTTTATCATTCCTTTGGCTTGCTCTGATGGGTTTGTTCAGACATGTTGAAGGGTTCTTATTATGCTAATCCTTTACAAGATGTGCCCACAAGTGATTCCTCTGAAATGCAACGGTACATAACACCAGTATCCGTAGTTTGTGTTTACAAGTTATTTGGCTTATTCGGTGTTATGTGTAACATGAACGATCTGTTCTTGTCTTCTATCATTCCTTATTTTTCTTCATTTTTTTTACCTCGATTTATCATGTAGGTATCCATGGTATTGTGGATCAAACATATGGCCAAGAAATTCTTTACCTGAACTGGAAGGAGGTAACAATGTGATGCTTTAATATTGCATGTTGTTAGTGTTTTGGATCTCACCTTTGAAAATGAAGTGCTTTTTTGTAATGACATATCAATGCTTGCGTTTGCAACCTTAGCTTGTTTTCATTGTTTCGCTCTTCTTTTCACTTTTCCCTTGTTATGTTCCTCCAAATAACTGAGTTTTGCTTTCATACATGATATACATGATAGCTTTCAAAGCTCTTGGTAAACTGATGTTCGAAGTTGGGCTGATGGTAGCTTACCACTGTGATCTATATGGTAAGTAATTTCGTATTGGTGGATCCATATTATCTATTTTACTGGTTGCCTCTGCATTGTTCATCATCGGTGAAGTGTATCAGCATCATCTGATTTGTAATGTTTACTTGTTATTCTTTCATCGGTTTGTCATGGTGCTAAAAAGTTATCCTGTTTTGCGTCATTGTCTGTTTGCAGTGTCAAAGGGCACAAAACAACATGAAATGCAAAATCTTGAAAATATACTACTTGGCTCTCGGTGTCATAAAGGACGTCTGCTTTACTATTTTCCTGCACAGGATACGTAAGAGTATATCTGCCTCTTTAAAAGTAGAATTTTCATTTAAATAATAAGGGCACATATATTGTCTTGGTGCAGCACTACGCAGAACAGCGATTCCATCTCATCTTGGTGTGGATGGCATACAGACCATGGTTCACTCACAGGTTGCAGATTTTTCTTTTTCTTTTGTTTTCCTGAGTTGTTAATGTTCACCTAGAGTGTGGTTGGCTCCTTTTTAAGGCGGTTTATTTAATATAAAACTCTCATCTTATCCCGCCACGGTTATCCACAGGTCTTACTCGAGCAATATTTTCAAGAAATTCAGTGGAAGTACCTTGCCCTGATCCTGCTTCTGGCTTATACATAAGAACACGGTCAGGTCAAGTCGTTAAGGTAAAGTACTAGTCCTTTCTGATAACTGGCATGCTTTAGAATTTGATGCTTTATGAATATGAGCGAGATATACTGTCCAAATGCATCTTTTTTTATTTGTTATGATTATGCATTTGATTAAGGTTGTATATGGAGAAGATGAAATAGCATACCAAATAGGCGAGACAACAGCAATTCTGTCAAGGGGTTATCTTTGTGCTACACCTCATTGTGTACGGGTAAGGAAATTTTGTTCATCATGGTTACTTTTGAGTGAATCAAGCTTTTGGATCTTTCTTTTAAAAATAGACACATGATTTCTTGTTTGTTTGTTTAAGGCGCCACATGGAGAGGAGGCTCGTGGTCTAGAGCGATCGACATTTGCATTGTTCATGCAACCTGACTGGTATTATTCCTTATGATAACTATAGAGTCCTTTGATAAACACATTTGAAGATTAATAAAAATGTGTTTTTTTTTGGTGGTGTATCAGGGATCAAAAGCTTACATTCCCAAAAGAAGTGACAATCCATGAACATGTACCTCTTTCTAAT
Organism: Brassica oleracea var. oleracea; assembly: GCF_000695525.1. Taxonomy (NCBI): domain Eukaryota; kingdom Viridiplantae; phylum Streptophyta; class Magnoliopsida; order Brassicales; family Brassicaceae; genus Brassica; species Brassica oleracea. Next base: position 34,018,300 of record NC_027751.1, read on the forward strand.
GGCGTCTTGACGTTTGGAGAGTATACAGAGAAGCTGCTCAACATATACTACGATACAAAACCATAGGGGATGGGAACCTTTTAAGTCGCTGTGTATATGATCGTTTCCATTGGTGTGAGATACAAAACATAAACAAATCTCACCAAATTAGTATTTTAGGTCGTTGGAAGTGAAACTTGATATTTTTGATATTTGGGTTTAGGTTGACCATATATAAATTTACAGAAACTACACAATAATTGGTTTGCGTTATGTTATGTGTCATGATCGCATTTGCTTCCATGTTTAGGGAAAGCTTATATAGGTAGGTCTGAACATTGTTTCGTAATCAACACGAGTTGATGCTTTTCTTTAAAAGACACTACAGAACAGGCTTTGAATAAAGCCGTGTTCGTTTCTTGACCGCAAGAAGCTCCTGCTGCGGCAAGAAAAAGCACAGTGATAATGAACAAAATGATAGAATCTGAAGCTAAAGTAACCGCCAACGATTTCTGGAGACACATAAAACGAGACGCCGGTGACGTTAAAATTTTCAGCGTCCCTTCTACTGCCGCTGCGTCATCGGTGTCACGTGTTGTTAATTGCCGCTGCGGTCATCGGTGTTGTGTGTTGCCGTGATTCCCGTTTAATTTTTGGTCGATGCCGCTGCGTCTTGCGGCTCAAAAACGAACACGGCTTAAGTGGATCAAGGCCGAACAAAGTGGATGAGGTTTTCTAAAATATATGTTGAATGACAAAAAGAATGATGCAAGTGGTACAAAACAAACAAGGCTTATTTGTGTAATAGCCATATTTAAGAGATAAATTACGTGAGTAACATTGATTTGACATAATTCAATGTTAGACATTTGTATCCCATTTTATCCGGTTCTACCCCGTTGATTAAAAGGTTTCCAGTTGCAAGTGAAAAAGTAGGTAACGTCTTTCTCTTTGTGAAGTCATCCACGTATACATTTATTAACCACATACATATACACCGAATATTATATTCCATATCAATGAAATAGTATAAGAATATAATCACACCTACAACTTTTAAATACTAAACATATCCCAACTCTAGTTATCCCTAATCCCACCAAAACCCCTAAATATTACACCCTAAGCTCTAATCAGTAAACCCTAAATCCAAGTCTAAACTCTAAATCCAAATATAAACCCTAAACCCATATAAACTCTAAACCCAAATAGAATGGAACAAATTAGTGAAATTATAAAATGTATGTAATTGCATGTAAAAAATTAATGCTGACCCCAATCGTACCTGTTCCTCTTCTAAATACTAAGTAGGGATTATTGGTTGTTGTATTTTAATGAATTTGAAAATCCGAACTAAATCTAGTGTTATTGGTTCTATGATTTTCAAATCTGTATTAAAATCATGTGTTATTGGTTTAGTGATTCATAAATTCTATATCAAATCAAGTGTTATTCAATCGTTCGGATTTACTAATATATTTGATTTAATAATGGATTTGAATGGATTTTTTAGTTAAAAATACAAAGACTCAAATCCGAGGGAAAACCTCCGGATTTACATATTTTACTTGGATTTATAAATACTATATGGATTTCTAAATCAATCAAAATATATAAACCAATAACACTTCCTAAACCCAAATCTCTAATCACTAAACCCTAACCTAAATATGAACCCTAAACCCAAATATCAAAATCTAAAAAGTAAATAACATTATGTAATATTAAACTATATAATATAGATCACAATACAATTTTTAGAGATACATGTAAAGATAGTTAAAATTTAAGAAAATTACAAACTATATTTCTAAACAAAATAAAACACTTTTTATTAACCAACAAATGAAATGTAACATGATAAAATAGTATAGTAACAGAATAGAACACATAAAAAAATATACATTTCTATTTTCTATGCATAGAATAGAATACAATAATAAAATTGTTCATCTTCTCCCACATACAACAGAGATTTTCTGTAAATTCAGATACTTACATGTTTTGGTGTCCTCGCTACTGTCGCTTTTAGAATCTAAGAAGCATCTCCTTTCCATCACCGACAAAGCCTCCTAAACCGGTTTCTTCCTCCACAAAACTTTTCGGGAACATAATCCGTAACGTCTTCGTCGCTCAAATCTGTTTTGGAGAAATATATTCACTTTTCCAAATATCAGCAATAAAACTTATTTTATGAGTGTGTGTGAGCAACAAAGAGCCACGTTTTATCCTTCATAATCAATAATCATTAATTAACGTCACAACAGTGGATGAGGTATTTCATGACACGTGTCGATACACCAAGGTATTTTCGATTTTTGCTTCCTGTCGGTCTCTACATCCTTTCATTTAAACTGGGCTTTTATTTATTTTGGCCCAAACTTTTGCAAACCCATTAGAAACCAAAATGGGATTAGGGTTCCCCCTCCGTCTTCCTCTGCGCTGCGACAGAAGCTTAAAGTGACGATCCGATCTACATAACGTCTGCACCATCCATAACTCAGAGGTTTTGGAAATGGCGAGATTCAACACCGGTAGATTCCTCACACCATCGAGGCAAGAGAAAATCACAAACACAACCATTACATGTTTCTGTTTTTGAACAACAATTTTACTTTATGTTTTAGGTTCAACTAACATTTAAATCGGTACTATCAGTTATTCTTTCATCTAGAAGCTTTTATGTATTTTTGTGTGCGTTGTTCCTATTATGTGCGCCTATGCCTTGCTTTGACGTTTTATTCCTTGCTTTTAGGTTCAAGTTTGGTACCATGCATGCTGGTACTGGTCAGTAGGAAGGTCAGTAATTTCTGTTCTATTCTTCAAGTGTTGTTTTAATGTCAACCAAGACATAGTAATATTTTCAAAAGTGGACGTGTTTATATAACAGACTTTGGACGCTATAATGTTGTTGATGAGCTCGAGATTCTGAAACGGCCGACCATGAATCCTTTGGTGTTGGGTGCCACATCTGGCAGTGACCGACAATATAACGCAGTACATTGGTGTTAGGAAACTGGAGACTGTTACAGTGGCGGAGGTGAATACCTACGTTCTGAACTCGCCCCTATAAGATTTACTGATCCAAAGGGGTTAGCTGGTAAGGAAACCCAATAAGAAAGGCCCGAAGAGCTTAGTTTCCTTCATGGAGCACTGTCATGAAACCACTCTATCGTTCCCAGTGCTTAATATTATTTCTATAAATCTTATGCTATGCAAATAAGGGATTGGGCACTTAGGCGTTTTTGTCTCACTTCTGATTTTGATACTTCCTGAATTTTTTTGCTTTTTTAAATATGAATTACTTCTTAGTTTCCACATAAATTCAAATGTTCAGCCTTTGTTATTTATCTACTTACACTAGGTTAAGATTCGCGCCTTGCACGAATTCAACATTATATAAATAAATTATTTTATGTATTAAATATTTTTACATATTATGAAATAATAAATATATATTAAATAATTAAAAGTCAGTAACTATTAAATATATAATTAAATTGGTGTGAACATATAAATAAATTTTATTAATCCAAAAAATATTTTTTTTTTATATTCGATAGGATATGTAATTGAATTTACATGATACTAACATATATAATATATTTTAGAATATTTTTAATATTAATATCTATTAAATGATGATTTCTACTCATATAGTTTTTTTGATCATTTGTATCTTTTATAGAAAAAAAATTAAATGACTGATAACAAAAATTTTAGGGCTTTTTGCAAGATTGACTCAAAACTCAAAGTCAAACCTAAAA
>NC_027751.1:34022145-34058278 GCF_000695525.1 Brassica oleracea var. oleracea
ATTAAACTAACTATTATTTTAAAATTATTTTATTACGATATAGTACAGGTTAGTTAATAGAATAACTATATACACTTTTCGATATTTGTACTAAAAATCTATGTAAATCTAAAATATGAATATATTAACATCTCAAATTGATAGTAAAAGAAGACATTTCTTGTAAATTATTACATCTAATATTTAAATATTAAAATTAAGAATATATTTATAAAATACTGATAATAATATTTCCGAAGTTCAAAACATAACTTTTAAAAAATTAAGTAAAATAATTAATGTACACAAATTTAATTTTTTTTTATAAAACATAAATTATCTAGTTTGTGAATATAAATATAATTTCTATCTAAATATTTTTTTTGAGGATAATATTGCACTCTAAACTAAACTAAACTAAACCCGGTTAATATGAATTGCACTCGCATCCAAAATGTGCAATTTTCCTATATATTTGTTTTAGTTTCAAAATCATAATAATCCCTGTATAATATACTACATCTATTTATTATTATTATTTTTCTTTCCCTTAAACTAAAATCTAAAACATATTATAAGCACATTTTTTCCTTTATAGTCTAATCCACTATTACAATATGTAACAGAAATCGAGTACTATTTTGTATCTGTAGACATACTTGTTTAATATATATGCCTAAACATCATATACAATCAATACTAACAAACATATAATCTCTGAATACAAATACTTTTCAATGATGTTTGGATGTTTTACAGATACATAAGCAGAACGAACCCGATGTCAGGCGGCGTAGGTAATGTTAGATGCACTCGTGACTGAGCAAGGATGACGACGTCTTATGTTACTCTACTATCTACCTGCAAGTTCAGCCTTTCGTCTGTTTTATCTCTTGATCATAACTAAAAGTTGTTTTAAAAAGATCTTAAAGTATTGTCAGGATATGTAGTGGTTGCGATGAATCTCTTTATATACATATAAGCGCTTGTTGATGTACATGAAAATGTCAGTTACATAATACTTGTATGTATGGAAATTCGAAGATATATATTAATTTAAAAAGTGATGTGTTTTGAATGCAGGGACACGTGGCACGACGACAGCCTTCGACTTTCTGACGTGACATCCTATGTGGATGACCTAGGAGTGAAGAAAACTCTTCTTTATATATATAGATAGATAATTAATGATTACAACATTTTCAGGGCTTGCCTCTCGGTCCTCTCTTTAAAATATTCTCTATCATATTATCAGAGACAATTGATCTCATACATTAGTTAAATTTTGTTTGATAATTAAACCTTTTCAATTCTCATATATAATCAAACAAGTAATAAAAGGAGAATATGAGTATCAGGGAGGACGTCTACGTCAGCTTGGAAAATCGTCCAATAGAGAGAGATTGCTTTTTGCTACGTTACACACGGATTTGGGTATTATTGGGCTTCTCCTCTATAATATTCAATTATTTGTTTCAATGGGCCTGCCAAATCAAATATATCAAAGTGAACCAAACCTCTTACGAAGCCCACTCCAGCTTCTTCCTTCTTTGACCGTTCTCATCGTCTCTATTCCTCTCTTTCCAGTTTCCACTATAGAAACCAGAACGATATGTTACGCCTTCTTCATCACTGACACCATCTCATTAAGTTTCACCATTAACTCGCTCGGTGAAGTTTTCCCGTTAGGTCGAATTTAATTATTCTTCTCCCACCTCCTTTGCAAATCCCTAATTTTCTATACAATAAATAGTGATGCAACCATCTCCAAATCTCACTGCTTCACCAGATTCATTACCATCGCCATTACAAATATATCCTACAACAATGGTGGGATCTCTTATGTTCTTTCCGATTTGAAGGCCGTGGGTGTTCTCAGACGGTGGTGACGCGTCTCCTACGTTGAAGTGCGCAATATGAAGAAAATCGGTGAGCTGATGGGTGTAGACATGCTCCTCCTTGATGAAAAGGTTGCATCATATTCCATCCCGTATATCTTCCAATTTTAGGCTGGTTACACTCATAAACTTGATCCCCTTCTTCATGCTTTTACCAATTTTCAGTCAACGCTTCTCCAAGGTTCCATCTTTGTTCATCGCCTTAACACTTCTAAACATATGCTGAAAGAGGGAGCTGGTGCAAGCTCAGTGGGTTTTATGTTACCTGAGGAAGGTAATTGAACTGATGCCGTTTTAATTTTGCATAATCATGGTCTCAGACACTATACTGTTATTGATTTTCAAGAGGTAATAAAACTATCTTTACATTTTTTTTTTAATTGAATGTTAAATTTAATTCAAAAGAAAAATTCTTTTCTTTACATCAAGTTTAACTATCTTTACATTGCTTCTTCCATGTTCTTACTTACCCTCAAAATGATTATAGGGAAACTATAGCCTCTAGCTTCAAGACGGTGTGAAATAACTGCTTGCTTTAGCCTAAGAATATGATGTTAACAGAGAGCAAGTCCAAGAACTCATTAGGCAATATCTTGCAGTTGAGAATCCACCAGTAGATCTTTTGTTTTTGTATTTTGATTGATATTCTACAAATACAATAGATGGATTGCACTTTAGGTGACGATGGTGAGGTTCATTCTACAAATAATGAGGCTTTATCTACTGTTTCCTATCGCATTGAGTGGAATCTGAGACATACTCTCAAGCTAGGTTGCACGGGTATGCCAACTTGGTGCCGTCTCACGTACCGGGTTCATTGGGGGGACGGGTACGGCTCGGGTACGCCTGGGAAACGTACCCAACACGTGTAAGGTGAACCCGGGACGGCCTGACTCAGCGGGGGCGGGCTTGGTCAGAGATTGGAGAGTCTCAAGTCTACATATGAAACTCTCTTTGAGATGTTAAAATACTCATCCTGGAGGGTTGCAGTTTTTGTCCATCCTCTGTGTTGATCTTCATTAGTCATAGTCCTGCTACTTTAAGCTTCATCAAATCACTTGGGATGATCATGCTTCCTTGCTTGAGAAAACTGTTGCTTATGAGGTAAGTACTTTTCATTACAATAATCTCCAATAACAACATCGTTTTTTTAATCTAACATTCTGTTATTTATAAGGCGGTGCATCAAATCAGCAACATCTTGGATCTTAAGAAAGATTGGGAATAGGTCGTTGATGCTTTGGTTATTATCATCCATCTATTCATGGTTAGTTAGTTTTATACACACATGTTTCTTTGATCGCTACTAGCTTAGCCCTACTGCAACTTTGGCATTACATGTTAACAAACTCTTTCTCATACTATGTACTTTTCCTTTTAACATACAGTCTAATATCTTATAATGCGTTTGGACAGGGCAGGGACAACAACCTAGGTGACGATATGCCAGGAGCTACATGTGTGTCCTGCATCTGCTCAAAACGCCACAAGCTGTCTGAAACTGATCAGGCCACCGGCAGTTGTGGCGTCCACTTACTGAAACAACAGGAGATGAGGAACACACGGTCGGGAGCTCAGCAAAGGAGCCACATGTTTCAACAACAGAGAGGGAGCTTAAGAAGGAACCCAAAGCATATATGCTTAAGATAGCCAAATGAAGACTCATCTACTTTCTCGCAAAGCTTTGTTTTCATTTAGTCTTTTTTAATAGAAAATATATATGGTTCTATCACCATTCCTATATAAAAGCATATTTCATCTTAATCCACCCCAATCTTGGTTGACATTTGTTTGCAAGCTCTGGGTATTAACGTATTTAGATAACATTTACTGGTGTCACAAAACAAAACACACTTCGATATTATACACTAATGAACAACTACTCGGACAAGAAAGGGGCAACTAAAGAAAAACTCCAAAATGTGTATAAGTTTTGTATTGAACACTTTTTTGTTGTTTGCCAAGGAGCAGAAGGGAGGAAGCAAGAAGCAGAAGGTTTAACAATACCAAGAAGCATCTGTTCAGAGTTTCAGAATCTTTGTTAAATCAAAAAAATTATGGATGGATGTTGAGCTATTGTTTTTTTTTTACTCCTCAAATACCGAATTGACATTCTACTAAAAATGAGGTCATTTTCCACTAAAATCACATAACATATTTCTCCATTTTTGCATTGCTACATGTAGATATTATATTGTTGATTCAAATTATTGACATCTCCTTCTCCCTTTATTTTCCAGTTTTGTCTTTGAACTATATATCTTACATATTTATTGAAATGATCTAAAGAAAACCATATTTAAAAGAAAAGGACGGGCACTCCAGCTGGAGTACATGTAGATATTATATTGTTTGATTTCAAATTATTGACATCTCCTTCTCCCTTTATTTTCCAGTTTTGTCTTTGAACTATATATCTTACATATTTATTGAAATGATCTAAAGAAAACCATATTTAAAAGAAAAGAATCAAATGTTTGCTTTAAATTAAAACAAGTAACAAAGCTTAAACTATCTGAGCAACAACAATCACTGTAGATGATGCATGAATATCAAATAAAAACCAATATGATATTAGATTGAACTTATAACAAAATTAAATAATAAATATTGATTTAGTGGAAAACAGTAAAAAGATTGTATGAGTAAGGAATATATTTTTATAAGGAATATAAATTTGATTACAATGTTGTAGTGTAAATTATTGACTTTTGAACTGAAAAAGTTTGAGAAACCCTAATAATACTTCAGAAAGTTTATCCAATTGTTTTTAAAATACTAATATGTATTTATCTCACACACATATCAGTTTCAAACATTAAAATAATAAATTCAAATATAAAATTAAGCTCTTAATTGTTTTTAAATGTAACTAAAATTAGGATTAAAATGTCTTACCAGTTATCACATATTAAAAACAGTAGATTTCAAAAAGAAAAAGAAAGATGTAGTTTCAAAAGTTAAATAATAAATAGGGATTTATCAAAATATCACTTTTTATGTTTATATAGTTTATATGTAATGTTTTATATATGATATGTATTTATATTTTAATTATATATCATATTTACTATCTTTACTTTTAAATTTCTTTAAAAAATATTTAAACAGATTATTAAATTAGATTTGATCCGGTCGAACCATATTGAATTGTCACCCAAATAATTATCTGGTTTCAGCTTCAAATCTATTTTAAAAACAAAAACTTGGCCGGTGTGTTGGTGTTCGTTGAAAAGTGACCAATCCACCCTCACATATATAATAGACTTTTTTTAAAGTTATTTAACTTGCAAGTGTTTTCCTTTTTGTAACAGAAGCAAGACGTGTTGTGAAGAGTAAATAGATTAATTGGTTGGAAGATAAAAACCAACAAAAATGAAATAAGTTTTTTTTAAAGTTAAAATAAACAAACCAAAAGGTAAAAAAATGTATTAGTTATAAGAATAATATTCGTCATCGGTTACTTCTCTTCAAAACAATATGTATTATAGTTTGTTCCATGCTTTGGAACACTATCACTGTCACAACAAACTTTGTAACCAAATAAGGCTAATAGGCTAATATGTTGTAAACAAGTTATGAAATAAAAAACAAGAGGAAGATAGGAAAAATAGTTGTGCCTAACAAATTAAAGCTGATAAGTATGAAAAATGACAAAAGAAGAGTTCATCTTATTCCAAATGATGATGCAAAATAAAAGATAAATAAAGAATGCAGCTTATCTAACTATTAGGAATTTATCAAATTTAAGATTTTGGGCATGTTTACTATCATATCTAATTGTTGATTTATATTATGTGCAAAAGGTAATATTTTCACAATATATATACATTGCTTCATCATATATGTATATAAGAAAATTTGATACAATGATTAATACATAAGAAAATTACAAACTAAAGTATATACTAATGAACACAACGAAAAACATATACTGCATTATAACCTCTTTACCGGATATAGTATAGTCGGCGAGTCATCGTTTACACATTCTATCCCTTTCTCACACGCCAGTACAAACTCACTTGTTCACTGTGGTTAGCATCTCACCACAATATCTGTAGAAAACATCTATTACATTATGATTGTCAGTTACTTGGCGGTCATAACCCGACTAGATTCATAACTCACATTATCTTTGAAATTTTTTTCCATAACACATACTATACTATTAACATAATAATTACCATACTATATGTACTACTCCATTTACGTACAAAACTATTGTCCACCACCATAGAGTTTATATATTATGCAGACATACATTTGTACTACTCCATTACTTATAGGTAATATATTCTATTTACAAATTTATACAAAGCAAAAGAGGTTCACATAAGAGGTTCACATAGTTATCTTCATTGAATCTTCTATTTATAGATTCAGTCAACTATACTGACTTTCACATGACATATTAACATTTTACTTCAAACAAGAAAGACCCAAACTTCTTGTTACCTTACTTTATAAAATCAGATAATGATATACAACGACATATGAATGCAATTTCAGAGATTATAAAAGGAGAAAATCAATTGATTGGGGTGATGTGTCCTCCTATAATATGCGTTGCCAAACTTGAACCGGAAATCGTGACTTCAACTCACCGATAAGAACTGTATCACTTTCCTCGCAAAATTCGATTTTGGAGGCCCATAATATTCACACGTCTCTCGCTGCACGAGTCTCTTCAATAGCTGCACGATTCTTGTTGCTCGCTGCACGAGTCTTCCAAGCTCTTGTATTCACTACAACCTTATCAAAAGTCTCTTATATCTAAGAATAAATTGATTCACCTTCCCTAAATTAAAAAAAAAATTGTTTTTAGTATTATCTGTGAATATTGAGTAGACACGATTTACTTTTGAATAACTAATTATTTATCGTAAATCATTTTTGGCCGGTTACATCTGTTGTTTGCAAAGATTGAAATTCATTATTACACAAAATACAAAATATACATTAGGTATCTAAGTTTACTTTTTTAACGCTGGATAATTATGCTATTACAACTATGAGAAATATTACTGACGATTTTACAGCCGACAATTCTACCTGCCGTATGAGAATTCACGCCTGACTCGCAAATGTAGAAGCATTAATGAACTATTGGTCAAACCACTAGACCAAGAGATTTTTAGATATTTAAATTAATTAATATTAATTTTTTGTATCAATTTCTCTAAAAAATCCCAATTAAATGGGCCCGGAAAAAAAGTATAGGAGCATCTCCAACGGGAGATGTTTATTGGATCTCTAAGCATTACAAGAAAATCAATCCCCTATATATTATTTGAGAAGCATTACAACTTCTTTTTGTAGCCACATGTCATCACTAAGATGATTCTTAGAATCATTAGAGATATATGTTGGTCCATCCAATTATATAATAAGTTTTTTATTAAACTAACAATAAATTCATCATTAATGTACTTTATTATTTCCTTAAATAAAATTTACGGAATTGCCTAATGTGGCTAAAGTATATATGGCAATTAATGATTTTGAATAATAAAAGATTTTATTAAAAAAATAGTGTATTTTCTATCATATTTGTTTAATTTTAAACTATTAAATAAATTAAACAACCACAATAACCATATAATAAAAATATAGATTTTTATGTATATGTTATATTTTGAATTTTTATTACTAAAACTGTTAAGAGTCTCACATTCAAATTTTATGATCCATGGTTTAAAAATTTTGTTATGAAAAAATATAAATGATTACAAAATTTATATAAGTAAAAAGTCTAATTTAATTTATTATTAAGATTAATATATATATCGTTTTAAATTAAACTATAAACCATATCAAATACAATATTTTAGTTTCAAAATTTACTTTGAATAATATTTTTGATAACAGTTTTGAACGATCATTGACAACTTATTTTTTTAAAATTATAAATTACTAAAACTATTAATCCCACAATGAAAATTTTGTTATCAGTAATTTAAATTTTTTTCTATAGAAGATATAAATGATCGAAAGTACAATATGAGTATAAATCATCATTTAATAGACATTAATATTAAAAATATACTAAAATATATTATCTATGTTAGTATCATTTAAATTTAATTACATATCCTATCAAATATAAAAAAACAATATTTATTGGATTAATAAAATTAATTTATATGTTCGCACCAATTTAATTATATATTTAATAGTTACTTAACTTTAATTATTTAATATATATTAATTATTTAATAATATGTAAAAATATTTAATACATAAAATAATTTATATATATAATGTTGATCCAGCGCAAGGCGCGGATCTTCACCTAGTATACTATTATTTATGAAGTGATTTGGCTTATTTATCATATTCTCCATGATTTTAGTTAATTTGCTTACTTGTCATATTTTCCATGATTTTATGATAAATCATTAGTTTAATTAATATTATTATTATTATTATTTTATATCTATATATTTATCATGATATTTAAAATCATGATAAACATGAACCTATTTTACCGATATATATACTAATATTTTTTAAAAATATATTTTAATATACAATAAACGTGATATTTAGGACATTTAATTAATAAGTAGATATTAATAATATACACCGATAATATCATCATTACTTTTCACTCATTTATAATTTTAATGACTAATATTTTAGAATAACTAATTTTCCTGATTTTTACTGAAAATATTGATCAAATACAGATTACTATAAAGTTTATATATAAGTATACTAATATATCTGAATTAATCAGTTTATTTAGTTAATTTGCTTATTTTTCATATTTTCCATAGTTATATGATAAATCATTAGTTTAATTAATCTTATTATTTAATTTATTTATTTTGATATCTATATATTTATCATGATATACTAATGTTTTTTAAAAATATATTTTAATATATAATTATCATGATTAATAAATAGATATTAACAATATCTACCGATAATATCATCATTACTTTTCACTCATTTATAATTTTAATGACTAATATTTTAGAATAACTAATTTTCCTGATTTTTACTGAAAATATTGATCAAATACATATTATTATAAAATTTATATATAAGTATACTAATATATCTGAATTAATCAGTTTATTTAGTTAATTTGCTTATTTTTCATATTTTCCATAGATTCATATACTGATGTTTTCTAAACATAACATCCTCGGTACTTCCGAATCCATACTATTTTCTCTATTTCGGTTTGGTTCGGTTTTGAATAGTTTGGTTTTACCAGATTGAACACTCCTAAACTATTGTTATTTGTTAATGTTTTATATTTGTGATTTTTTATAATCGTTATAGTACCACATGATTTCTTTTTAGTCCAAATACAATATGTGTTAATTTCACATACAAAATTTTCTAATTTAGTTATTACTATAAAAAAGATTTTGATCCAAAATCTGCATCACATAAATAAAAATATGAAACAAAATAATACAATTTAATAAATTGATTACCAATATGAATATTGAAATTTTATAATTTATCATAATTTAAAATTTGTATCTAATTTAATTATTATTATTTTATTAAAAAAAAAAATAGAATTAAAAATTGTTAGATGTATTTATATATTAATCCGCACAAGTTGCGGGACATCAACTAGTACAAATTAAAAAAAAAAAGAGAGAGGCACAATAGTTTTTTTAACACTAAACTTTAGATACTAACATAAAACCTACATGCCACATGTTTGCTTTTAAATGGCTGAATTCCCCAAAACCATTAAAACATAAATTCAATAATTCATTAACATTAAAATATAGATAAAATTTCGCTTAGAGATTCTGGTCATTGATTAGTAGGTCTTTCCTTTAAGATCGAGTTATTGTTGGTTGCTCGTATGTTTGTTGTTTTGGTTTTGTTTCCAGACATTATTGCTTTGGCAAAAAAAAAAGAAAACCCAAAAGTAAGAGATTTACCGTTGGGGTTGCTCTAAGTCGCTGACAGAGAGAGAGAGAGTATTTACTATTGCGATCTTTGTCACTGATGACTCGATCTTCGTTTTGTGGTGCTGTGTGATGTGGAAGTTCCAACACTTGGCGAAGAATCGATGATCAAAGCTTTTGCGCTAGCTTCTTCTGCCCATCGCATACTTTGCCCCAAATACTCATCGACCTTCTCTTCTTCCCATCACATCCTCAGATTCTCAATCTCCGATCGTCGGACCTTCTCAGCAATGGCAGGAGCTGGCGGCGACGAGTTCGTCAAAGGAAACGTTTATCCGAATGGTGTTGCTGTCATCACACTCGATCGAACCAAAGCTCTTAACGCCATGAATCTAGGTAACGTTTTTGCTGTGTACTAATTTCAAGATCGTATTAAAAAGTTGCAGAAACTGTGTTTCCCTAGTTGCTGCTTTGATTGTGTTTTTTTTTAGTTCCCAAATTTGTGAATTAGAATCATTAACATCTGTGAGATTTATGAATTTTGTTCAGTGATGATTACCCTTTTGGGATTGTTCAGATATGATTATATGAACTCAGTCTGACAAGTAAGCTTAGGTGGTCATCTTTTTGTAATGATATTACAGAAATGGATCTGAAGTATAAAAGCTTCCTTGACGAATGGGAATCTGATCCAAGAGTCAAATGTGTCATCATTGAAGGCAGCACACCTCGTGCCTTTTGTGCTGGTAAATGCAAATCTTTTGCTCGTTTCTAGTTTGTATCATATAATAGAATTTGTTGTTGCATCTGGCCTTACCACGCCTCATGCGAAATCAGAAATCTTTGTCATTGGAGTGACCACTGTTTATGAATGTTGAAGGGATGGATATTAAAGGCGTTGCTGCAGAAATCCAAAAGGACAAAAACACACCTCTTGTGCAAAAGGTTTGTAAATAAATCATGTTTAACCAACTGCAAATTATGATTCATAATCATTTCTAAATAAATAAGTCACGACTTCCTCCAAATTCTTAGTATTTTTATTAATTTTTTTAGCATGTTTCCAACTTTGAGATTTTGCTTCCTCAGGTATTTACAGCAGAATATGCCCTGATATGCGCAATTGCTGGTTACAAAAAGCCATATATCTCCCTAATGGATGGAATAACAATGGGATTTGGCCTTGGCCTTTCTGGACATGGTCGATACCGTGTGATAACAGAGGTAAAAAACAAACCAAGACTTGTAGCGAGTGATTGGAATTACAGTCTGAACTCTTTTTCATATTTTTGTTTTATATTTCAGAGGACGGTTCTTGCCATGCCGGAAAATGGAATCGGGTTGTTCCCAGATGTCGGGTTTTCATATATAGCAGCTCATAGCCCTGGGGGAGGATCTGTTGGTATGTTCATATGAAATTGTTAAACTGGCTGCTATTTAGGTGTTGATTGCTCAAATGAAACTTTTGCTGCCCAATAATATCTGCAGGTGCTTATCTTGGTTTAACTGGAAAAAGAATCTCCACGCCGTCGGATGCATTGTTCGTTGGTCTTGGGACGCATTATGTGCCTTCTGAAAAGCTTGCTTCTTTAAAAGAAGCCATTTTGTCAGCCAACCTGTATGCCCTCCCTTTTTCCATTTTCTTTCTTTATCTTTCTGTCAAAACGGAACATTTTGTCTCATTTCTCTTATAGTAATAGGCTTCATGGACTCTGTATAACTTCTTTCTTCGCATCAATGTGCATATCTCTGTCTTAGAACTCATACAAAGTCGATCGGTGCAGGTCGGCGGATCCTAATCAAGACATCCAGGCAACTTTGTCGAAATACAGTGGCAATACTGAATCTGAGGCTCATCTCAAATCGCTTTTGCCTCAAATAGAGTCAGCCTTTAGCTCAAACAAGTCTGTTAAGGAAACAATTGAAGAGCTCAAAAACTATCAGCAAAGCACTGAGCCTGCAGGTATTCATGGGCATTGTAACAATGCACATAGAGCCTTACTATTCCGTGTTAAAAAAAAAAAACAAAATCGCTGCCTTACCTTTTGTTTGGATACAGTTGTAGAATGGGCTAAAGAGGCACTCAAAGGTTTGGAGAAAGGAGCACCGTTTTCTCTTTACCTAACGCAGAAGTACTTCTCAAATGTTGCATGTGCCAAGGGTAAAGCTGAGAACGAATTAGCAACAGTGAGTTTCAACTCTTTGAGTTCTATTATGTTTTCCCTCATCTATAAGAGACTCTAAGACGAATATCGAATAATATTAATTTCCTTCGTGAAGCTTAATGGTGTGATGAAGACTGAATATCGCATCGCACTAAGATCGGCCTTGCGTGGTGATTTTGCTGAAGGCGTTAGAGCAGTGTTGATCGACAAGGATCAGGTTAGTTCATTTGCCCTCAAATTGATGTCATCCTATTGTGACCAGAACATGTTTTTGCCTATCAAGTTCAAACAAAACTGATACTATTTGAGAAAACTCTATTGCAGAATCCAAAATGGAACCCGGCAAGCGTTGAAGAGGTAGACGAGAACGAGGTGGAAGCTCTCTTTAAACCATTAAGTTCAGAAGTGGAAGAGTTAAAGGTCTGATTCTCATTTTGCTTTCCGTTCAAAGTGTGTCCACACATTAAACAAATCTTTCTTTTGGCCCATGCGTGTTTGAAGATACTGTTACTGTATTTGCTTAAATAAGTTAAAAGAACTTATATCATAACATAGTTGTAGAATTTATCTTTAAAAAGCCAATGTATTAAAACGTTGAAGACAAAAGTAAAAGATAGAAAAAAAAAATCAAGAAGCGGAAGCCGAGTTGTCATAAGTGGATCCCACGTGGTGGATTACGAATCCATAGATTTTGCGTTTCAGTCGCTCGATCTTGTCGGTTAGAGGCATTGTTGTGATCTGGTTATCTTGGTCCGACACGACCCGGTCCAACCACTCGTTAACTTGTTTCAGATGAGACAGAACAGCAGCTATGGAGCTACCGTCTAAAGGCTGCACTGCTGCGTTTTTCTTGTCTAACGACTCTTCCACGAACCCAATGAACCACATTTGCATTTCGGATTTTACGTTCACTGCGAATTTAGCCGTCTCCTTCATGCCTTCTACTTCTGTCCACATCCCAACAATATTGTCTGAAACTCAAACAATAGCAGAAACTTAACAGTTGTATCTTTCTAAGTTGACTGAAAATGGAAATCTGTTTCAACTGAAGAATACAAACCTGTCTTTGTAGAGCATCCTGGAGAGAGGCGAGTAGGAGTTGATTTCTTCAAACGTGATTCGAGGTTATTCTGGCTTTTCACCAGTGAGACAACGTCGAGGTTAGTAGCCAATGCAGCTTCAACCCAAAGAGATATTGGGTTTTGTTGATCAGAAGACAAACGAAAATTGTCTTCTGAAGTTATTGAGTTGACGATCTGACTGAGTTTTACAACATCTTCGTAGATTACCAAGAACTGGCTGATGACCAGCAGCGGATTCCCAACTTTAGTGGCAGAAGAAAGCTCCGAGAATTTACTGAAATGTTCACCAAAGGGACAGCGTCAAAGACCAATTGAAAGTCTAAATAATATTGATTGACAAAGTTTCTATGTTTTAACCTTAAACATCTTATGATGCACTCATTGGCATTAGCTTCCTCCAATGCTCGAGCTGCAGCTTTCGCAGCGAAGTTTCTTCTTTGCATAGCCTCCTGTAAAAGAGTCAGCATACAATGAATGAGGATACTACACTAACTCAAGTTGTTTTAGTCTCAATGTAGCTAAAACACAAAACACTTACCTTTGCAAGTTTTGCAAGATCTCCTGAGATGCTATCTAATGGTACACTACCATCTGTCCATTTCCGATCATGATAAGTGATGTCTGAAACTTCTTCCACTAAACTACTCTCTGATGAACATGACTTCACTTTCTCTTCACACGCGGAGGAATCGCTCTTCCGCCTGTTTGCATCACTAAGACGTCTTGACATAGCAGCCTGCAGCAAGGCGTACATTATCAATTTCAGCTTATCATACAGAACAAACACTAAGGTGAGATTTGCTTGTTACCTGAGTACGCAAAATTGCTTGAAGATGAGGCTTATTCTTAACATCACTACGCTTCTCCTTCTGCTCAGTTTGAGCATTTCCATCAGCGGCGGAAACGGGTTCATCCCAATTCTTCCGGTTACCATGTTTAGCTGAAGATCCCACAAGAGCCTCGGAGACTTTGGGAATCACCGCCATCTTCTTCTTCCCGGAAGAGTCTCCAACCATGGGAGACATTTTCACACCACTCGAAAGCCTTCTCCCTGGAGAAATCGACAGTCTCCTTCCGCTAGGAGATGGATTCACCTTCCTTCCGTTAGGTGATGGCTGTCTGTATCTTGAAGGCACAACAATGGATGGCTGCTCTCTAACAACCTTCCTGCTCTCCTCACGCGCCGCCGCAAGACTCGGCACCACGCATTTTGACGGAACCGGAGACGCCGATCTCCTCGCTTTTCCCGAAACCGCCGGGGATGGATCTCTCTCCACCGTACCGGAACTGTTTTTCTTCCCTGATGAGACGGAACGTTGCTTAGCCGATGCTGGTGACGAGAATCTTTGCGGCGTCTGCTTAGGTTTCTGGTTGCGTATTTGGCTACGATTCTCTTCGTTTTGGTTCACCGGAGCAAGCGCTGGCCTCCCATTCGGAACCACCGCCACGTCATCATCATCATCGAACCGTTTATTGTTTAAGTAAACGGCGATAGGGTCAAGCGAGTACTCAGAAGCGGAAACCGGCTGGATAACGAAATCTCGTTTGGATCCAGGAGACACGCGCGCGATTAACGGCTCGGGAGTTCCGACGAAGGCGTGACGGCCAGCGACGGGGCGGATTCCGGCGGCGCGTGGGACGGGGGTGGAGAATTCGAGGCGTTCGAGGTAGATAAACTGGCCGAGCTGAAGACGGTTGGTGAGGATAAGATCCGTGTCGCTTTCGGAGAGAGAGACGTAGGTGGAGTTTAAAGAGTCGGAGATCTGGACGAAGAAGCCTTGGTTTGGCCATAGATCGGAGCCGGCGAGGGCTGGTACTATTCCAGTCACTTGAAGGATTGCGGATCTGTGGTCTCCCGTGGGGCGTGTGTTGGAGTTCATGCATTGGAGGAGCTTCAGGAGGATTCCTCGTGTGAGAGACGCCATGTTTTGGGTGGGATCTCTAAGTGTGATGTGAGAAATGGGAATGAAGAAGGATGAAAAGAAGTTATTGAAGATTTCTGCCGTTATCAAATTCAAATTTTGAAATCAAATAGTTTTCAAATGTATTTTAAAGTTTTATCACAAAAATAGACCATAGATACAAACATGACCAAAATATTTCATTTAATAGGTAAAAAGACCTTAATATTTTAGATATATAAATACAAATAAAATAAAAAAATTTTATAGTTTCAGATTATATGTTTTCAAATTCAAACTTATTTATAATTTTTTTTTTAATTTTTGTTTTTAATTTATTTTTTCAAATTTTATTTTTGTAATTCGAAATATTTTTAAAATTATTTTTCAAATTTTTATTTTAAAATTTTTAATATTTATTTTTTGTTTTATAAAATTTTAAAACTTAATCTCAAATCCCGACCCCCATTTTTGTCATTTTGATCTATAGAATCTATATTTGTGACAAAAAAAATTTTAGTGTTATCGTAACGTACTTCTCTAGTTTTTTTCTATTTAAAATTGTTATTTGAAATCTCCCCCTCCTCATATCTACGAGACTATAATGGTTTAAAAAAATATCAAAGCGACAACAAGGGTTGGACTCGTTCAGTAGGTACGACTTGTAACGAGAAATTTGGATGCATATAAACTTGATTGGTAGAGCATTAGCATTAGCAGTAGCCCATGTTCGAAATTGCGCTAGGTGCGAGTCGAGCGGTCGGCCAACGCCTAGCGAGTAGCATAAAAATCGGAGATTAATCGGGGATTAGTTTTTATAGTTTTAATAAATATATAACCATATATTATTTGTTTTGCGGAAACAAAAGAGAAATCATGACGCGGTCTGGTGGTTTGAGTCTGTCTTCGTTGGTATAAAGTTCATGGATTCGACACTAAAGGTGCGTAGGCTTTTTTTTTATATATTTTTTGTCATTAATGACGGGTTAACTGAAAAAAATACCCCTGTCTTTTTCCTCTCAATTTTTTTCTGCAACCCTAAATTTCGCCGTCAACAGGTATTCTTCACATATCTCTTCATCTTTCTTGTTTAATATACTGATTATTACTGAAATATAACAAATCTATCAAGAAAACATTGACTTCTAGCACAAAGAGTAAAAAAAAACTATCTTTTTCGGAGGGCCGAGTTTTCAGCCGAATAAGACCAAATCGATGCATTTGCTTGCCGCCGAGCGTATATCCGCCGTAAACTCGGCGAGTTGTTCGAATTTTCGAACATGGGCAGTAGCAATATGCTATAGAAGTAGTATGCTTTTGCTAAACTTTTTAATAGGATGATTGGTAGAGCAGTATGAGTATGCTATTTAAAATTATTATAAAAATTAGTACATAATATATAATATATTTATTTTTAATGAATATATTTCTAATATATATATATATATAAATATATAAAAATATAAAATTAAAAAGATATATAATTAATTTATTTTATTTAAGAATTTAAAATTATTTTTATATTTAAAAATATTATTTAAAAATAAATTTTATAATTAAAATATATATTTTAAAAAATAAATTTTCACATTTAAAATTAATTAAATTATATAAATTAAATTATATCTTAAATGTGAAATACTATTTTTTTACAAAAAATATTTTTATTGTAAATTAATTTTAGAAATCAAAATTTTATTTTCTGGAAATAAAAATAATTTATGATATTATTAAATAAAATAAATCAATTAATTATTTATTTATTTTTCCTAATTTATAAATTATAAATGCAAATGCTCTTCTAAAAGCTTCATATAAAAGCACTGACCAGAGAGCATTTGAAGAGCATCTGCATTTAGTAAATGATTCTCTAATTGTTTTTTTAACTATTGTTGATTGGATAATGTAGACCATAATACTAATGTTAATGCTAACCATAACAACAACTAAGCTATGATATTTATGTATTAATTGTCATATTATCCTTTCTCATTTTCATCTTTCCTTTTTATTTTGCTTTCTAAGTTTTAAAAATTATGATTTGATACTTTTATATACTTATAAAAAACATAGGCTTTTTTTGTATATGACATGTTTTGAATTTTATAAAACTGATATATATTTATAAATTGAATATATATAGATATAATAAGACTTTGTACTATTCTATTTACGAAAGACAAAACGGTATAGTAGTGATAAAATTTACCTTTCTTCCATCTCTCTCTATGTATTTCTCCTCAATCGCCATTTCGCCTTCTATCAGTGTCCTCAATCTCCATCTTTATCTCCGTCTCTTTTCTCTCCTTATTTCACTCACTTTCTTCCATTTGACAGCCTCCCTCTGCCTTCCCTCCATCCCTCTTTCTCTCTCTTTTTCCATCGTCTTCTGTAGATTCTTCCTCCAATTTTTTTCTCTATAATCTCTCTTTGCATATTTTTTTCTTCTCCTTTTACTCTTCTATCTCTTCTTGTTTTTTATATATCCGTTCATATACTATATTATATAGTCATCAAACATAGAATTATATATTTTTATTCTTTGTAATATATCATCTATATTGTTTCTTTACGTAATGTATTTTACACCAAAAATTTGGCCTACGAATAAATATGTTTTTAATATTGTTCACTGCTTAAACTGCATTAAACCCTATAAATAAATAGTACTATAGAACTCAAATTATTTTCTACCATTATATTTTATGTTTGGAATAATCTATTCTATATGTGTTATACGTAGAATAGTATATGTTTCTAATGTATGGTAATACACACCGCTTACGCGCCGTGAAGGACTATAATGTCTGATTATGTCTCAAATTGACACATTTCTCGAAGCATGACTATATTCTTAGTTGTCAGGCTTCATAAAAATACTATAAATCATTTTAAACTATTCCAATTTTTTTAAAAATTAAAAAACTGGTTCCTATTAACGTTTGCGGGTGGTTGCAAGTGAATACAAAATAATTTAAAATTATTTTAAATTTTTAATTAAGATTTTAACATTGATATATTATAAATATAAATATAAAATAATTTTTCTATTTTAATTTATATTTAGTAGCATTGTCATAATCTATAGAGATTATAAAAGTTTTAAACTAAAAAAACTCACTATAAGTTTTAGGGAAATTGCACCCTATAACTAACAAAAAATAATCATTCACAAAATAAACAAATTAATTTTAGTTTTTCTTGTGGTTATTTCACGAATTCACCCTAATTTTTATGGGTGAGTTTGCATACTAACCATTATATGAAGAAAAAAATAAAGAAATGACCATTAGATTTGGATTTGACAGGTATGTACATGAATGGACGTTCTTCTTCTTCAGAAAATGGATGTGTAAACCATGGGTTGGTGAATTTTGCAAACTTTTACGTATGATATTATATTATTCTTTTTGCATAGAAATAGAATAGTTTTGTGACACAGTAGAAGAAAGAAAGAGAGGGAGAGAGATGAATTACATTTATGTTCTATGTTTACCAAATAGAATTAAACGCAAAAAAATGTTGTTATATTTGAATATGAAATTAAACTATACTATATGAAATTGTAATATAGTATAGATTTAACATTGAATTCATGTAATATTGTTTAAAATTTATATTGTTTTAAAATTCTCAAAACATGTTATATTTAAAAAATATTTTGTTTTTAATATGTAAATTATAAAACTGAATAATTGTTTTTAAAAACACTAAAACAATTGAAATTTGAGGGAGAAATATAAAGAAAAAAAAGACATTACACATACGTAGACATATGTAAGAGTATTATATCAATTAATATATATTATATAGTCTATGCTCTAACCATCACCTTTCTTATGTGTATTTGCTTATTTATAAATTTTTTGTGTGTTATACAATCAAATTTCCCAACTTTCAAAGGGCAAATTTTCCAAATAGTACTTAAAATGGTTTTTAACCAAAAGAATACATGATGAGAAAAATAACCAAAATATGTTTTATTCAAGAGTAAAAACATTTGTATATCAACTATGTATATATCCCCTAGACATTATTTGAGAAACGATTTGTACATATGTCATCACTACATTCACTCTCAATAAAAATGATGACATGACTTATAAGAAAAATGACATGGCATCAATCTAATTGTGACATAAAAAAATTTTATATTAAGATTTATGTTTTTGGTAAGATTCTTTAAATATGGTAATCACTATTTTCTATATATAGATTCATGTTTTCGGCAAAGTTTCATAATATGGTAATGACTAATAAATTTTATATAACAAAATCTCTACAAAGATTCATTTTGGTAAGAGTTTAAGAATATGGTAATACCTAATAACTTTTTTATATCTATTAAAATAATATATTTATATATATAAATATTTTACATCAATTTATGAATCGTATTTATTATTATTATATATTTTATCGAAATAAGTGTAGTTATAATTATATATTTTGTCAACCTATATATGTTATTTATATTTAATGCATTTATTTATTAGAATTAATTTATCTATTCACAAATACACATATTTAAAATAAAAGTAATTAAATAAATAATAATATGAGTAAAATATATTTATAAAATGTAAATTACTTTTATTAAAATTTTAGTAAAGTAAAATTAAAAAGTTAAAGTAAACTTGATTAAGAAAACTAAAATAATTACATTATTAACTAACAAAATTAAAATATAAAAATTGAAAATTGAAAAATTGAAAAATTTACATTACCCATCAGAATAGAAGAATAAGTAGGTGGATTGAATTGTCTACACCAGGAGTGGTTATATTAACACCACTTATACCGTCAAAAGTCATTTGTGTAGAAAATAGAAATTCAATTGCTCCAACATCCAAAAAAATTACATTACCCATCAGAATAGAAGAATAAGTTGGTGGTTGAGATAAATAAAACATCGCTAAAGCGTAATATGGATGATAGTTTGAAATAGCTAGCGACATGAAAAAACTTGGTGAAAACCCATAATTTGGTATGTTTTGTGGTTGGTTGGAAGATTGATTTTAAAATGGATAGTTGTTGGATTTGGATAAGTGTTGGGACTTGGATAGTTGAAAAGGTAGTTAAAAGAATTTAGGGTATTATTAGAATAATTATTGTTGGGATTCATTTTCTCTGAAGATAGAAAAAAAAATAAAACGAGAGTTTACGAGACACTAATTTGAAAATTCTTGTTGAAAAGATAATTTTCTGCGTTCAAATCTAATAAAATAAATCTCTATTTATAGAGTATGAAAATGATAAACTTTGATATAATTTTTAATTACATAATTTAGTAAACAATAATGGAATTAAAAAATATAGATTAAAAAAATTATTCACCATTAATCAAAAAAATCTCACTACCATAACTTTTTTCCCAATTAATGGCTTGGTGCCCTGTGGAACATTTTTCTCTTCTCCACCAAAATTCAACTAGTTCAATTTATTCAACCTCATTTTCAACCAATTATTCAACACCCCGTTATATTTAATCAACTACTGAAAATAGAAATTCAATACCTCATTGTGTCTAGTCATAATCCACATCATCTTTTTTTTCCACTCATTAATACAAAATCTATATAAGTTTTATCTTATACAATAACATTTTACCTCACTATTTTTATACTTATATATTTATATACGAAAATGAATAAAATGTAATTCAATTAGAATAAATAATATTTAAATAACTTTTTAAAATAAAATATATATTTTTGAATAGTAAAAAATATTAAAATAATTATTCTTGAAATATATTTTATAAAAATAATTTTTTTAGTTTCCAAATAAAATAAACAAATCTCTATTTATAGAGTTTATAAAATAATACATTTTGATATTAAAATAATAAATGAAAAAAATATTTTACAATCAAATAATTGACTTTATATAAGTAGGGTGAACAAATAAATACCAAAAAGTTATAGATAACCAATTCAAAAATATCATATATTCAATTTATATTTAAATAAAAATTACAATGTTTGACATGTGTCTTTGTGATCTCATTTTTTCCGTTTTCAACTAGTTGAATACTTTCAATATAATTGAATCCATGTAAACAATTTTGAATTTTCAACTCAAATCATTGCAAGGATACAACTGTTGAACTAAAAATTCAACAAACCCACTGTTAGACTATACACAATGGGGTGTTGAATTTCTATTTTCAATAGTTAATTAAATGCAATGAGGTGTTGAATAATTGGTTGAAAATGAAGCAGAATTAAAAATGTTGAATAAATTGAACTAGTTGAATTTCGGTGGAGAAGAGAGAGGTTGTCCACATGGCACCAAACCATTGGTTAAGAAAAATGTTTCAGTGGTGAGATTTTTTAATTAATGGTGACGAGTGTTTTTCCATCTACATTATTTGATTCAGTTATTGTATATTAAATTATGTATTTGAAAAAATTACTAACCACCGTGGTTGTCCACGTTGCATCAATCCACACATATTCTCCTCTACTTCCACATGAGCCTTTTTCTCAACCAATGGTTTGGTGCCTTGTGGACAACCTCTCTTTTCTCCACCAAAATTCAACTAGTTTAATTGATTCAACATGTTTCATTTCATCTCATTTTCAACCAATTATTCAACACCGCACTGCATTTAATCAATTATTAAAAATAGAAATTCAACACTTCATTGTGTCTCGTCTAACAATGGGTTTATTGAATTTTTATTTCAACAGTTGAATCTTTGCAATGACCCAGTTGAAAACTCAAAATTGTTTACATGGATTCAATTATCTTGAAAGCATTCAACTAGTTGAAAACTGATAAAGTGAGATTAAAAAGACACATGTCAAAACATTGCATATTTTCTTTTAAATATAAATAAATATAGACACAATAGATCACCTCTTTTTCGAGTGCAGCTACTCTTCAGAAATCTGGTTCCTTCTTATGTGTGGACTTCTGCAGTCTACATATACGACTAAATGGTCGGAGCTTATGGCTATTATTCTGTATGATAGTGGGGATTTTCTCAAGACTTCCTTATACGAGATACGTTACAGGCAACATTACATGCCCTATGGAGAGAAAGAAAAGAAAGAAGGCATGGCGCCATTGCAAGACCAGCAAAAGACATCGGCAAGGTTCTGGATCGTCAGATCAAAAACCGCTGCCTCTCTTTCCGCCAGCTGGGAGATCAGAATAGAAGAATAAGTAGGTGTCTTGAATTGTTTGCACCAGGAGTAGCTATATTAACACCAGTTATACCATCAAAAGTTATTTGTGTAGAAAATATAAATTCTGTTGCTTCAACATCCGAAAAAATTACATTACCCATCAGAATAGAAGAATAAGTTGGTGGTTGAGATGAATAAAACATCGCTAAAGCGTAATATGGAGATAGTTTGAAATAGTTAACGGCATGAACAAACTTGGTGAAAACTCATAATTTGATATGTTTTGGGGTTGGTTGGAAGATTGATTTTGAAATGGATAGTTGTTGGATTTGGATAAGTGTTTGGACTTGGATAGTTGAAAGGGTAGTTAGAAGAATTTTGGGTATTATTAGAATAATTATTGTTGGGATCCATTTTTTCTGAAGATAGAAAAAAGATTAAAACGAGAGTTTATGTGACACTAATTAGAAATTCTTGTTTAAAAGATAATTTTCTGCGTTCAAATCTAATAAAATAAATCTCTATTTATAGAGTATGAAAATGATAAATTTTGATATAATTTTTAAATACATAATTTAGTATACAATAATTGAATTAAATAATATAGCTGAAAAAAAACTATTCACCATTAATCAAAAAAATCTCATCACCATAACTTTTTTCTCAATCAATGGCTTGGTGCCATGTGGAACACCTTTCTCTTCTCCACCAAAATTCAACTAGTTTAATTTATTCAACCTCATTTTCAACCAATTATTCAACACCCCGTTACATTTAATCAACTACTGAAAATAGAAATTCAACACCTCATTGTGTCTAGTCAGAATCCACATCATCTTTCTTTTTCCACTCATTAATACAAAATCTATATAAGTTTTATCTTATACAATAACTGAATAACATGTTACTTCACTATTTTTATACTTATATATTTATTTACTAAAATGAATAAAATGTAATTCAATTAGAATAAATAATATTTAAATAACTTTTTAAAATAAAATATATATTTTTGAATAGTAAAAAATATTAAAATAATTATTCTTGAAATATTTTTTATAAAAATAATATTTTTAGTGTCCAAATAAAATAAACAAATCTCTATTTATAGAGTTTATAAAATAATACATTTTGATATTAAAATAATAAATGAAAAAAATATTTTACAATCAAATAATTGACTTTATATAAGTAGGGTGAACAAATAAATACCAAAAAGTTATAGATAACCAATTCAAAAATATCATATATTCAATTTATATTTAAATAAAAAATACAATGTTGACATGTGTCTTTGTGATCTCATTTTTTCTGTTTTCAGCGAGTTGAATACTTTCAATATAATCGAATCTATGTAAACAATTTTGAATTTTCAACTCAGATCATTGCAAAGATACAACTGTTGAACTAAAAATTCAACAAACCCACTGTTAGACTTTACACAATATGGTGTTGAATTTCTATTTTCAATAGTTGATTAAATGCAGTGAGGTGTTGAATAATTGGTTGAAAATGAAGCGGAATTAAAAATGTTGAATAAATTGAACTAGTTGAATTTCGGTGGAGAAGAGAGAGGTTGTCCACATGGCACCAAACCATTGGTTAAGAAAAATGTTTCAGTGGTGAGATTTTTTAATTAATGGTGATGAGTGTTTTTCAATTAATGGTGATAAGTCTTCTTATATAGTAGATCTTAAAAATAATTTATTAATTTTATAAAAAGTATTTTGTTGGGAGAAAAATGAAATCATGTAATTATAAACATTTGTACATGATATAAATCAAAATATAGTAAAATTGAATCGTTTTCAACATAGATGAGTGAATGTAGTGAGTCATGGTATTCTTTGGTTTAGGGTTTGGAAACATATGTTAGAGTATTTTATGTATTCTTAGGGTTAGATTTTGGAAGCTTACCAATTTGTTTTTGAAACATTAAACTTTGACCTATATGTGTTTAGTTTTGTGTATATTAAACACTTTTAAGTTGAATTTAAGTTTAATGAAGTCTTTGTTTCTATTTAGTTAGTTAATTGAGCTTATGATTTATATTTAAGGTCTAGACTACTTCATAGAAGTGTTTCAGGAATCTTCCAAACCGTTTGAACCTTTAATTTTACCAAAGTACATTAAACCTGATCAGATAATTTACAGGACATGTAAAAAGTATTTTTTCACTTTTTGCTGAAAAATGCACGAAACCCTCGCTGTTTCTCTCTGATACAATTTTGACGGTGATTTCCAGCGAATCTCTATTTTCCGCCATTCTCACCACCAGTAATCTCATTTTTACGATGAATCTTGTTTATCTTTCATGATGTAGAGTATTTTAGTAGATTAAACTAACCCTTCCTTTTCTTCAGATCTGGAACCGCATTTCGTTGAACTCTACCGCCGGTAAGTTCTTCCTCTTTGCTGTCGAGTTCAATGTTTGACTGAGGGCGTTTAGCCGCCGTTAAACCCTAAAAGTTGTAGTATGACTTTTTCTTTCCCATCGATTTTTGCAAATCTGTAATCGTTGGCGACCATAACTTCTCCGACTCTAAGTCAACCATTTTTTTTATTTATTTAGGTGTTTTATATTTATTCAGATCTTTTTCTTCAGATTTGTAGGTTTTCAGATCTGTAAGATGTCGATTTTATTCTTTTTAGTATATAAATATATAAGTATAAAAAATAGTGGGGTAGAGTGTTATTGTAAAGATAAAATTTATGTAGATGTTGTATTAATAGATGGAAAAAGGAAGATGATGTTGTGAATAAATGTAAACTAGATCTTAACCCGCCCGACTGGACGGTTTTTTTTTACTGATATATATAAACATTTTAAAAACTACAATTTAATGGTTCCAGCTTTATTAATTTATTTTACTGTTTAAACTATGTATTTCATCACTGTATTATGTAACAGGGGCATCGGCAAAATGTTGTGAGCCGTAAACACTTTCCTAAGAGTTTTACAAAGTTATATACCTTTACCAATTTAGTAATATTTCTGAGTGATTTTTTTATGAGGAATTGGGAGGCTAGTATATCACTGTTAAGAACTCTTGACAATATAAAATATAAATTATATAAATAAGTTATATAGTATTCTTGATTTCCATGAGTGAAGCACCTTGACATGTACTCTCCAATTGTCTTTGTAGGGTTTCACTTCGTGAAGGAAAACAAAACTTTGCTTGTTAGACATTTTATTCTTTGCTTGAAATTCTGAGTATGACGAATAAGAGCTGAACGGTGATTTATATTTATAGGGTAATGTGTATATATTGGGAATAGTATTAATTTTAAATTTAATACCTAGATTTTGTGGAAGCTATATATCATGCAAAAAATATTCATAAGATTTACATTATAGGCGCATTTAGGTAAATTAGTTATGATACTTGAGAATATTCACTCAACTACTTGATGACAAACAGGATTTTTTAAATATATTAGTCAACTACTTGATGACAAACAAGATTTTTTAAGCTCTGTCTTTTGGTTCATCATGTTGTGAAGCTCTGTTTTTTTTTTTGTTATATTAAGACGATCAAGCAGAGTGAGATATCGAAGTCAAGTTTTGTATAGGAAAGAATTTAATTAGATGTGTAAGTAAATTAATGGCATGCATCTTTTTAATAAAAAAGTAATAATATTAATTAGATTGCTATTCATGTTTCCAAACAATTTTTTATATCTTTTTATCCATATTTTCAAATAATTATCATTTGTTCTTCACCTTTAATAATACACATTACGGTGTTGAATCTTTACCACCATTGTTGATGGTCTCATTCAAATCACATTTGACTCATCAATACAAATCACATTTTTGGCTAATTAATTATTTGGCGAACAATCACTTAATTATGTTCGCAAATAATAGTATGATACTTTAATGATAACAAAATAAATTATTGTCTTAAAAAGCACAAAAGTTTAAATTCAAAAAATAACATTCATTGAAAAGGAAAAGACTAATAAACCCTTAAGTTTTAAAGTTTAACTTTTAGGATTTAGATTAGAGGATTTATAGTTTAGTTTTATGGTTTGTAGTTTCGGTTTTAGGATAATGAAATAATTTTTATTTTTTAATTAAATATTTATTAAAATTTTTATAATAATATTTTTGAATTAGATTTATTATTGATAAGAATATAATTTAAAATTTTTTAATGAATGTTATTTTGTAATTTTAGTGATATTTTGTAAAAAAAAAATCTACAGTTGAGATTTTTCATACTTGTGACTGTTTTTAACAAGACAGTTGCAAACATTCAAATTGATATTAAAAATATCCAATAAATATCCATTATACAATTTATCATAGGTTAGTGTACATTATTATAACTGAATGGAATTACTTTAATGGTATTTTCTTATAAATAGGGATTACTTTTTTTTTAATCAACAAATGGAATAGCAATGAAATAGCAACATAATCCAATAAAATTACGAGACGATTTTTTTCTATAAACAAATTAAAAATGCAACAAAATTCAAGATCTTCTATATATCTCATCTATGAGTTACTGATTAACTTTATAGTAGTTAATTACAACATAACCGTATTACTCTTCAAAATATTGTCAAGAAGTGTTGTGGTGAATCATTTTCGGAAACTTTTATTAGATATTTGTTTGGGAAATTGGGTTGTATGACATGAAAAAAAAACTTAATTCACAGAGTAGGCAGTTTCCCTAAATGTAAACTTAATATGAAAAACGTATATATGACATTAATGATTATGAATAATAAATATTTGATAACAATTTTTGTATCTTAGTTTTTTTGTTTAATTTTATATTATTAAAATATATTAAACAATCACATTAACCATATAATAAAAAAAATTAATTTTTTTATTATATGTTATATTTTGAATTTTTAAAATGACTATAAATTATTAAAAACGTTAAATGTTTCACACTAAAATTTTGTGAACAATGATTTAACTTTTTTGTAATAACAAGATAGAAATGATCATAAATCGTATGAATATGATATCTCATATAATAGAAATTCATATTATATATTAATATAGTTTAAAATTAAACTATATAACATATAAAATACATAAATATTTTAACTTCTAAATTTGTATTGAAAAAATATTGAAGCCTTAGTATTTTAATTTTGAAATTTTCATTGAAAAAATGGCACATTAAAAATTTTGTGTTTGTCATATGAGTATGAACTCTCAATAATAAATATTTATATTAAAATATACTATATATCTATCGTCCATATCATTGAAATTTAGTTATATACTATATTAAATAAATAAATTTTTTTTTTAATTTGTTTACCAAAAAATGTCGTAAATAAACAAGAGGCATTGTTTTGATTTATGTGCTTACTCTAATTTAATTATATATATATGTAATACCTAAATAAATGGAAATAAATAATAATAGATAAAACAAATATTTTTATATATGACTTTCATCCCGCACAATCTAGTTATTAATTACAACACATTTATATTCAAATAAAAAGGTTTTGATATAATCTGAGCAGATCATATATCTCTAGAACCAAATAACCGGAACCGAATCAGAATAGAACTGAAACTGTATGGATACTTCAATTTCTATTATATAATTTGCATACTTATAAATATTAACAATATTTAGTTTTAAAATAATTAAATAATTTAAAATACTATTTCTAAATGGAAATCCCTTTGTTAACAAAATAATAAACACCCAAAAAATGAATTACCATAATACTTTTATCCAAATTATCTAATTATCCAAATTATCTAATTTTTAATAAAAAATCTTATATTTGATTAAAAGTCCAATTTTCTTATTTTTTAACCTGAATTAATCGAAAAAGCGGAACCAAATCAAAACTTAATGAGATCCAAGATTATCTCGGATATTAGCATGTTCCTAACATTGTTACCCGAACGAAACTGAAAACTAAAAAACTGATCGAAAAACAAATCAAATTTTCTAAATAGCCGAACAGATCCTAAACCTCAAGAACCGAAAAATCGAACTGGAACTAGAACCAAAAATGGAATGCTCAAGGATAACGTGTGGTTTGGTGCCGTAACAAGGTATGAGTTGTTTTGATTGTTTACTTTAACTTTAGAAAAAAATATACATATTTTTTTTGTACTATGCAGTTTCACCAGTTTATTGTTTATACTAAAATGAATAAAATATAATTACATTACAGATATATATATATATATATATATATACATGTCTATTTAGTTCATGATTTTTTTTATAATTCATATCTTTTTTAAAAATCACTCTCTCAATATAAATATTTTTAGTAGAAAATGACAAATTTGGATTCTTTACCAAGAAAAAGATTTTGAGTTAATTTAGTGATAATTTTTTAAAAAATTTATTTTTTTCCGACAGTGAAAAATTTAATCAATAATTATAAGACAAAAGAATTCACATTTGATTAGTCAAACATTGGAATCTCTATTTAGTGATATTATTAAAAATGATATATCTATATTATTAAAAGAGAAGTACCTATTTGAAAATGTTCTTAATTCATTAATTAAACTTCCTTTTTTTTTGCTTGTCTTTTTCAGTTGCATTTATGAAATATCTTAAAACGAATAAACTGCCTAATTTATTACTCTTCTTTTCAGTTACATTAATGAAATATGCTTAAATGAATTTAAACTTCCTACTTTATTGTTTGTCTTTTTCAGTTACATTAATGAAATATCCTTAAATAATTTGGACATAATGTCATTTAATCAACCAAAAAACTCATGAGTTATTCTTACGTGCATAATTTTAATAATGGAGATTTTTAAAAACGTGCATCATTAAAATGTTACCTAAAACATGCAGCACTAATATATAACATGCATCAATAAAACTAGAATTTGACTCGCACATATGTATGGATATTATTTTCAGTTGATTAAATTTAAAAATAATTATTTATTCAAAAACTATTTAAGAATGGCTATGTCTTTAAAAATTATATGGTATTATTTGCTCATAACTCATTTGTCATTTGATAAATTGTTAGAAATAAAATTTTAGCATAATATAACTAAATTGTCATTTGCTAAATTTATGCTTTTTGTTTATATTTTTTATTATTTAATTATAATATTTTCATTTTATATTTTAAAGATAAATGAATTTTCTTACAAACAATATTTTTGTAAATGTATTTTTTTAAATAAAAATCAATTAAAATTGTTATTATCATTGAATATCATTATTTTTGACATAATTTGAGTTTTCGTTTACATCAAAACTTCTCATATTTTAGGATAATTTTAATTTAAAATATAATTTTCAAACAAATTTTAAAAATATTTTTTAAATATTTTGTTATAATTGCTAAAAAAATATTGAGTTACATTTCAAATAAAAAGGTAAAGATATTAAAAATATTCTAATTAAAATATGTAAAATTTAATATAGTTTTAAGGAAATTGTCAAAATAAAAAAAATTACACATAAGATAATCATAATTTTTGTTAACTGGGCATATCATTATTTATATGATATCGCACAAGAAAGAAAAATTTCTGTTTTCTCAATTTTGTATATGATATCACATATTCGTAAAAAAATAGATAGTTTAAAATGCAAAAAAAAATATATTTATTTAATAAATATAATATGAACGAATATTACAAATATATCATTTAATAAAATAAATAATTAAAAACTAAAAATTCATGTCCGTGCTCTAGTAATTTAATAAAGCAGAAAACCAAGAGCGGATATGGTAGAAGGCACACCACCCCTAGTTTTGACTTCCCTTCTCCAACTATATATAAGTAAAGACAATTGTTTAAGAGAAACAACGAGAACGAGAAAGAACGAGAAGATTCGATTTAGAAAAAGTAATAAGAATGTTGCTGGTGACGGTATTGGCCGAGATGCTGAAGGACTACACGGTGGTACTCGCCGGAGCTTTGGAGTATCTCTTCTCTCAGGCGCCTTTTCCGAGGAGAATTCGACTTCATATTTTATATTCTCTTCCCTTCCATCGCTCCAGTTCCTCTACCCTCTTCTCCTTCCTTCTCCTACTCTTCCTTACACTCCTACTTTGTAACCCAGAATCTTGATGTGTTCTTTCTTTCTTTGACTTTATGATTTTTCTTTGAGTTGAGTTGTGTAATCCAGAGACTTCGTTGTAAATAAGATCTTTTCCATTAATGCATCCTTTTGTTGAAAAACACAAAAGAAACAAGTTACAGAGCTTTGTTGGTATCTCCTTTTGTTATATTTTCTTGAATTGATCTGTTAAAGAAGATTCTTGTATTGAAAACCATCACGAGAAGAAGACTGTTTTTTTTGTTTGACGAGAAAAACTTCTTTAGTAGAGATAATATCAGAGACAGTATTTTATTGAGAAGGTCTTGAGCCACGATTTTATTTTTGAATCTGGAGATCTAACTCTAAAGACTTGAATTCGTCATCATTTTTTTTTGTCAAAGCTCTAAACGGCCCTGTCCGCTTGGCTCAGTATCTCGCACTAGTGAAGGGAAAGTAGGGTCGAACCTTGGGTGCATAAGAAGAACCTTGAGATGCTCGACTAAATGGACTACCACGATCGCTCTATCAATTCGTCAGCAATTCATCCAAAGAACCAAGCGGTCTATCAATTCGTCAGCAATTCATCCAAAGAACCAGTAGGGGAATTGGCAGAAGAGGATAAAACCATTACATGAGACGCTAGGGCTTAAATAGGAGAATCAAGTCAACAATCAACTGGAAAAAAGGGGAAATGAATATCTGAAATCTAGATAGAATAAAGATCCGAAAAACCATAAGACAAAATATCAGTTTGCTTAGGAGATTGCTGAGTGTTCTGATGGATGGCCAACTATGACTTTTATGAGCTACATTTTCTGGATATATGGATAAAAAGAACTTTTACATGGGTCCACAGAAGGGATAGAGGTGAAAGGTGAGGATTTGACCGGTAAGTCCAGAGACACTGAGCCACGTATGAGAGCGAACTCCCAATATGCAATTTTTTTTTGTTCTACAATCTTTTCTCTTATAATAGAAGAGTTTTGGATCTTTACCAACAGAGTTCAACAGCCTGATCTGAGATGAATCTCCAGTTTCACCACTCAATCCTAGATATGAGTAAGGACATTTTGGATGCGGCTGAAGGATGATAATTTACCCATAAAATCTCCATGAAAAAGTCTTGATGTAGCTAAACAAGTCTACGGAAGACGGAGCCCCCCAATCAAAAGAGAAACTAAAGCTATTAATTTTTTTAGCTTTTTGAGGCTTGAAGTTTAGAGGTCCATTTGTTAACATGAGTTTGATAAGATTTTAGCGTATCACCCACTTCTTGAACTGGAGAAATGAGGAATTGGGATGGATTTACTGACCCATTTGGGATTGGTGTAGATGACTTCACCGAGAGAATACTAAGCACTGATGGAGTGGAAGAGGCCATTCTTCCACGGTCAACGGAGACAAGAACCTTTTTCAAAACCAGTGGATATTATCTAGAAGCAAATTAGTTAATAGTAGCGGGCTGAGTCGTATAAATGGATCAAATGAGATGATGAGTAATTACTAATTTTGTAGTGCGGAGATAATTCATTAGTAATTACTAACTCATTGTGTTGTCTATCCCTTATATATTAACCAGATGGTAATCCGCGCGCATCCGCGAAGTGATTTTTTTAAACTAATGTTTGTTCATTATATAGTTTTAACATTTTGTAACACTACAATTTTTATTGACTGTAAAATAACGAATACAAATGTTGGTCTCTTAAATTTATCATCGTTGTTGAAAAGTTAACGTATTACAGCTCATTTTAATTATTTTAAGATTTTATATGCACAAAAAAAAATTAAGTTTTGTGGCTGAAACAAATCATAAAAACCAAATAGTCAATACTGATTGTAAAATAACGAAAAGAGATTAGGTTTTCTACTCTTGATTTGTTTACTATTGATTCTCCATAAGTGATTTTATTTTCTACCTCTATAAAATTGTACATTCATTCTCGTTTATGTTTCACTAATATGAGTTTTTTTTTTAACTTTTTCAGTGAATTCAGTGAATTACATAAGTGGCAATTAAAAAAAAATTGACATATGTAAAAATTAGTTTCACTCTATATACATATCTAAAAATCAAAATTTTGAAGAAAATCATTGGCAAACTCTGTTCACAGGTTAGTGTTCAAATTTAATATATCAATCTATTATAAAATATAAGTGCATACTCGAAATATAAATGCATGTCTAGTAAATATTCACCATTTCGGTCTAAAAATCATCTAATTCTTAAACAACAACAAAAAATTATTTATTTTATTAACCTACGCTTTTCAGGTTTAGTTACTTAAGAGTATACCCATAAAAAATAAATAAATATATATATATAATCCTTTACCATTTTAGTATATGTCCATTTTAGTATATGTAAACTATGTATAAACTAAGAAATATTTGATTTATTAATGATAAATCAGAAACTTATAATAAACAGTTCAAATCTCTCATTCATACATTTTTTTTTTGTTTTTTTGTCATCAACTTATACAGGCTCTGTGAATCAAACCGGGAGATATTGATTCATGTGAACGACGAAAGACGGTTGCTTCTTGGCACTGCGTGCTAGGCTATCCGCCTTTGAATTTTGCGTTCTTGGTACATAGATGATCTCTGATCGAAGGAAACTTTCTTTCAGGGCCTTAATATCTTCCAAATAACTTGCAAAAGCTAGTCATTCTTCTGGTTTCGAAACCATCTTCACCAATTGAGAACAATCCGTTGCAAACGTAACTTGAAATTGACGTAAGTTCCTCATACATTCCAGTGCCCATAGTAGTGCTTTTATCTCCGCATGAAGAGGAAAGAGACTAGCCCGAACATTCCTCGCCCCCATCAGCCCATCAAGTTCTTCTAAAGTGCTGAGTCAACCCTGTCCGGAGAAAATATCATTCTCTTTCCAGGAACCATATGTGAAACACCATCTTCCGGGAATTGACGGTAAAGTCGTAACCTCTACGTGTGGTACTGTCCTCTGTTCGTTCAATATATGTGTCTTAGCCCAGAGTGTTGATTCTGTTTCTGTCAATTTAAGCGTGTCCCTAGGATCAATATCCATATTACTAAAAACTTTATTATTTATTCATTTCCAAATGTACCATACTCATTCTTACTATTATAATAGCTAAATATAAATGAGTTAAAAATCATTAAATAAATTAACAAAACTAGAGATTGTGATTTTGGTCAAAATAGATCCTTTTATATCGGAATCTGAAAATATACATAGCTTAAATTAGACATATTTTAATTTGTGATTCATCTATAAATGTACTTCTCTGACTTTTTAACTTTTAAAACACCATTATTTCATTATCAAAGATGAAAGTTGCTTTCAAACATAGGTTTATTGGTTTCGTTATCCTCACAGTTCTTCTGCTTGGTTTGTATTAACATTTACAGTTTTATTAATATATTATATAATCATTCTAAAATTATTTGATGCTATTTATTTTATATATCTACATAGATTATATGTTTAATTTTATAATATTGAATTTAATGATTTTCCAAGAATAATCAATAAATAAAAAGAAGATATTTAAAATTTCAGTTTTTCTTTTATTTAAATATGCAGAAAACTCTCTAAATATATGTTTTACAAAAAAAAATGATTTTCTATTTTAAATATAAAAACTAAGATTATGTTTATTATAATAACAGGAGAAACGACAATTGCTCAGAAAGGAAAAGGTGTTAACCAATGTAATGAAACATTACAAAACAAAAAAGGAACATGTGATGCCAACCAATGTAAAGCCGCATGTACCAAAAAACATAAAGTAGGGCAAGGTATGTGCACAAATGGCGAAGACAACAACAAAGGAAAAATTATATGCATATGTCATTATCAATGCCCTGGCTGATTTTTTATCTACGTCGAAACTCAAATAATATTATAATAATATTACGCCTTTGTCAAAGAAAATATAAAGTTTTTGACAAATTGTTGCTGGTGTTTTGGCATAATAAGATGTACTATGTTACTGAATACAAATATAAATAACAAATATTGGTATGCCCATCTTCATTTTTCTTTTTTTCGTACAATTGAGTAAATTAACAAAAAAAAAAAGGGTATTATATTGGAATTTGTTGTTAATTTCATATAAATTTGAAATAAAAAAAAGTAAAAGTTACACACACTTCTTCCTCGGATGTTGTTCGAGGAAGAGGAGGAGGAGACATTCGAACTCAGGCGATATATGGCGGCTTGTTTCGTGGATCCCGTTAGGAGAGAGAGAACTCGGTCGAGCTGTCTTTGGATTCGTCTAGGTACTTTGTTAAAAGCATGGACGACAAGTGAGGGAGAGGAACAAATCATTTGATTTCAATATGGCATTGTCGGATCATGAGAAGTACGTGAGGACTGAGGAGGTAGAAAGAGAAGGAAATATGGGATACGAGTGAGTAGGCCT
Organism: Brassica oleracea var. oleracea; assembly: GCF_000695525.1. Classification (NCBI taxonomy): domain Eukaryota; kingdom Viridiplantae; phylum Streptophyta; class Magnoliopsida; order Brassicales; family Brassicaceae; genus Brassica; species Brassica oleracea. The sequence continues at coordinate 34,056,641 of NC_027751.1, forward strand.
GGGAATTTGAATCATATCCCGCGGCCTGCCCCGTTTGACCCGCCGCGGGGTGGGTGCGGATCGGACGTTTTGAAAAAATTGAGTCGCGGGTTAAGACTATTTTATGTGGGGCGGGTGTGGGTTGGTGGATTTTGATTTGCGGGTATCCGCCAACCGTAAAATTAAAAAAATGATTAAAAAGGGTTTTTATAGAATTTTTCTTTTTGAAAAATATGAATTTTCTTAAAAAATAACTAAAATTTTTAAAATAATATAAAAATATTTATAAATATTATTTTATAGAAAAACTAATTAAATAATTATTCTTTTAAATAAAAATATAATCTGCGGATCCTGCGGATTACCCGCAAGATAAAGCGGAGCGGATGTGGGTATTAGTTTATCTCCTTGCGGGTTGAGCGGGTCGAAATTTTAAGTAAAAAAAATAGAGTCGATCCGCGGGTTGGCGGGGCGGGTTGACCCGCGAACCCAGGCCTTACGAGTGAGAGCGACGATCTCATAATTTGTAATCGAAGAATAGCCTTCAACTGAGTCACTGTTGGTTCGGTTCAACTGGTTTAAATAACCACCCTTGATTAAAAAAAATCGTGAACACCGGTTAAATATTTTGTATCAATAGAATTTTTGTACAGAGAACAATTAATAAGTGAAATAGTTTTTTTTTGGTGTAAATAAGTGAAATAGTTACAAACATGTACAAAGCAAAGGCGTGGAAAAAATGAAGAGAACGTCTATTCCTTCTTTTTCCCTGCAAGAATAGGTTGAATCTGAAGCCTCCTGTTAAAAGCTTCGTTGAAGAGAGACCGCATCTGAAACGCAGAGATGATAGGAAGCCAAGCTAAGATAGCCATTGGTGCAAACAAAACCACTCCCATTCCGTAATCATTAGCTCTAACTAGAACCTGTGTGAACTCCCAGACTGATTTCAAAGTTGTTTTTGTGAATCATTTGTTAGTAGTTAGTGATAGTACTGTAAGTGGTTCTCATTGATCGATTCAAAAAAGAAAAAAAAATAACTGATAGTACCGATTTAAATGTTAGTTGAACTTAAAACATAAAGTAAAATTGTTGTTCAAAAACAGAAACATGTAATGCTTGTGTTTGTTTTTTTGATTATCTAGTAGTGACATCCATGCGGAATGTCATTATATTTTTTTGCAAATTATTTTTTGTTTGGGTTGGTTTTGTGTGTTTGTATTGGTGGTTGTGTGTGGTGAGATATTATTCTCTGTAAAAAATTATGGTTTAGATACAATAAAACTATAAATTTATAATAATGGCACTATGAGATTTTACTAATTTAAAAGTTATTAATTTAGAAAAAAAAAATATTTTTAAATTTTTCTATCTTATTCAATTTTTTTTAGAATTTGTTCATCTTAAATATAATATTTTAAAAAAATAAGAAAATATTTTATTTTTGTATATAAATTAATTAATTTTTTGAAATTCAACATTCATCTTGTTTTTATTATATTATTTGGTGCATATAAAATATGTATCATAGATTTTAAATGTGGTTTTAGATATAGTTTTACTAAATCTCATCAAAATATATTAAGTGTTAATTTAATATAATATTTTATTTGTAAATATAAAAAATATATACAGATAAATTATTAATTTATAATTTTAATG
>NC_027751.1:34059719-34062937 GCF_000695525.1 Brassica oleracea var. oleracea
TGGTTCTCATTGATCGATTCAAAAAAGAAAAAAAAATAACTGATAGTACCGATTTAAATGTTAGTTGAACTTAAAACATAAAGTAAAATTGTTGTTCAAAAACAGAAACATGTAATGCTTGTGTTTGTTTTTTTGATTATCTAGTAGTGACATCCATGCGGAATGTCATTATATTTTTTTGCAAATTATTTTTTGTTTGGGTTGGTTTTGTGTGTTTGTATTGGTGGTTGTGTGTGGTGAGATATTATTCTCTGTAAAAAATTATGGTTTAGATACAATAAAACTATAAATTTATAATAATGGGACTATGAGATTTTACTAATTTATAAAGTTATTAATTTAGAAAAAAAATATTTTTAAATCTTTCTATCTTAATCAATTTTTTTAGAATTTGTTTATCTTAAATATATATATATATTTTTTAAATAAGAAAATGTTTTATTTTTGCATATAAATTAATTAATTTTTTGAAATTCAACATTCATCTTGTTTTTATTATATTATTTGGTGCATATAAAATATGTTTCATAGATTTCAAATGTGGTTTTAGATATAGTTTTACTAAATCTCATCAAACTATATATATTAAGTGTTAACTTAATATAATATTTTATTTGTAAATATAAAAAATATATACAGATAAATTATTAATTTATAATTTTAATGCGACTATATATTTACCTATAATTTTCTTTTAAAAAAATACTATCTTATTATTTTATCGATTTGTGTCATATTTTGAACCAGTTTGGACAGGAAAAAATTATTAATTTATTGCGTATTAATATATCGAGTATTAATTTATACAGTTTCTAGTCTATGTTGTTTTTCTGTGCAACTCGATGATGTAATAAGGTTATGGAGTTTTAGTAAATGCTCGGTTGTACAACTTATGGATGTCCTGAGGGGCTTTGATTAGTAACGGCAAGGACGGATTGACTTTTGAGTTTCTTTTAACATTGATGTGACCATGCATGCACTGTAATTAAAGGTACACATATGAACCTCATCAGACAGAGTATTCTTGTGCCGGAAGTTGTTCTACACAAAAAAAAATTGTCACAGAAAGTGTGGTGTGTCTGGTGGTTTCGTTACTTCTTAGTTGAGTGGTTTGATCTTAGTGTTTTGTTACAAATTACTAAAAATGACGAGGAGCTGGAATATTTGCATCTGTAAGATGTAGTGGACGTATGGTTCATAAAGAAAGGGCAGATGCACTTTATAACGTGCAAAATTGCTCAGCTTATGTTTTCTCTGGTCATGAAATTTAATAAGACATTATAATGAATCAGGAAGTAGGAGTTACAATATAATTTAGTGGTTTGTCTGCGAGTCGATAACTTGTGTAGCACAATGATTGTTGAGTATCTTAGTGGCATTGCAAATTAACACTTGGACGTGAGGTATGGAAAATGTTATTTATAGTTTTCCAATAGTGGTGTGATTTCTTGTTTTTTTGGTTGGCAGTTCTCGTCTGATTTATCTAGAAAGAAGAATTGATTCAGGGAAAGTTGCAAAGACATTGATCAGTTCTTATTTTCAATCATTTCAAGGATTTCAGTTACATATTTAGATGGTTTTTCTAAAGTACAATTTGTTTTTCTCTCTTTCTTGTAATAGTAGCATAAGTTGCATCAATTATTTATGTTATTGGATGACATGTTATTGTCTGTCCACACTGTTGTCATGAGGGTTGTTATGTAACATGAGAGCTGTTTTACATGTATTCCGTGCAAAGATGTTCCGATTTGTTTATAAAATTGATCTTTTATGGTTTTATTTATTTCCATTCAAGTATGTCCTATATCTATCATTCTCTGCATAATATGGTTATGCCATATAGGTAAACGATAGAGATACAAACCTTCTTCTAAGGCTAATTAGAGATGTTGGACTCATAAGTCAGAGTTGTTTAGTGAAATTTATATACACTTTTGTAATAACAAACAATCTCATTTTTATAATGAAATTCATATACTTTTAAAACGAAAAAAGTGTAGAACATGAGGGTGTTTTTTTATCTGCTATTATTAACAGATAGCACTTTGAAGCAAATTCTATTAGCTGAGATGAGAATATTGACTCGGATTACGGGAAATATCAAGTCGAATTAGAGCAAGGCTACTAAGAAACATGTTGCGTCAGATGTTTAAATATTAGGTTTTCTTCGGATACATTTCATTCTTAGAGCATCTTTATCATATAAAAAAAGGGGGTTCTTGTGGTCTGGGCCCCACAGAAATTGGAGATATACGGCTCTTCTGTATGCAAAATAAAGAACGTGCTTTGTTCGTTTCTTGCACTGTTCGTGGACCCCACTGACACGTGACGGTCCGCGATTGGTTTCCATTTTTATTTTTTTATTTTTTATTTTTAAATCAGACCAAAAAAAAAAAATCAAGTAACCCTTAGTGGGTTTCAGGGATAATGATGCTCTTAGTGCGGTCAAGGTGGCTACTTTGACAAATAACGTACGACATATAATCCCCTACATATTATTTGAGAAGCATTACAATTTTTTTTGTAGCCACATGTCATCACTAGGATGATTCTTAGAATCATTAGAGAAATATGTTGGTCCATCTAATTATATAATAAGTTTTTTATTAAACTAACAATAAATTCATCATTAATGTACTTTATTATTTTCTTAAATAAAATTTACGGAATTGCATAATGTAACTAAAGTATATATGGCAATTAATGATTTTGAATAATAAAGATTTGATAAAAAAATAGTGTATCTTCTACCATATTTGTTTAATTTTATACTATTAAATAAATTAAACAACCACAGTAACCATATAATAAAATTTTAGATTTTTATGTATATGTTATATTTTGAATTTTTACAAACGGCTATAAATTTCTAAATCTGTTTAAAGTCTCACATTCAAATTTTATTATCCACTGTTTAAAATTTTTGTTATGACAAAATGCAAATGATTACAAAAATTATATATGTAAAAAGTCTAATTTAATTAATTATTTAGATTAATATATATATCGTTTTGAATTAAACTATAAACCATATAAAATACAATATTTTAGTTTCAAAATTTACTTTGAACAATTTTTTTGATAAAAGTTTTGAACGATCATTGACAACTTATTTTTAAAAAAATTATAAATTACTAAAACTATTAATCCTACAATAAAATTTTGGGAAATTTGCCAAATATGACTCACAACTTGATTTCAAACAGAAAGGTTAACCC
>NC_027751.1:34063037-34090607 GCF_000695525.1 Brassica oleracea var. oleracea
TAAAGACAGAGCAGTTTAAAAAAGGTAAAGACAAAGTCAGCGTTAAAGCAGTCTTGTAGCTAAACTCATGCTTTTCTAACTCACGCCGAAAACGTATCTCATGTCTTTTTGTTTCAATGCAAATAAAACCAACAAATGCAATTAGGAAAAGGAGGTAATGAACTAATACGATCATTTTAAGCCGAATTGGACTTTCAATATAACAAACAGAGATTGTTATATGGGCAATTCTTTCAAAATGACCTTTTTAAGTTTTTTTGTCACAAAAATATACCTCAAAAAATAAAATGACCAAAATAGATTTTTTTATTTTGAAAATTTTAATATTTTTTTAGTTTTTAAAATTTGAAATCATACCCCCAAAACCGCACCCCTTAACTCGAAACCCTAAACCCTAAATCATAAACCCTAAACCCTAAATTCTAAATCATAAACCCAAAAACACACCCCTTAATAAAACATTTTGGTCATTTTGATACTTGGGGTCTATATTTGTGATAAAAACTTTTTTAGGTCTATCCTAAGGAATTTCTCTTGTTATATTCTCAAATTAAAGAAAAATAAGGGATAAGTAGGCATACCTGTTCGTCAATAAGGAGCATCTCTAGTCCATAAAGGTTTCACCTTTTGCAATGTTTCACCTTTTGCAATGTTTCTGGCTTCCTAGAAATGGATCAGGAGCTCTGATTTCGCTTGATCCGGCTGGACCTGGTGAGGCGTCGCTGTAGTAAAAAGCTGAGATTTTCCGGTCGATTTCATGGCCATGGATGTAGCTATTTCAGAATAGGTTTTGATTTTGTGTGGAGTTAAGGAGTAGAAGCAACGATTTATATAGGAAGAGGATGAATGGGAAGTGGAAAGAAACAATCAAGAGGAGCTTAAAGACCTTCATTGATTGATCAGTAATGTCTGAAGGTTACGTTTAGTTCAGAGAGGAACGGATGAGGGAGAAGAAGTGGAGCAGGTGTGGGCTCTATCGCAAACTAGAACCTTCCTACTCCAAACAAAGAATAACTAAAAGAAAGTAGTGTATCGGACTGAGGCACCGGTCTAGGCTAAAATGACAATTTGGTTTTCAATGTGTGAGGCGATTGACTGTTAGTTTTGGGCATGCTACCCTTTTTCGTCTGCTCTAGAAGATGAAGACAAATTATGTGAAGACCGGAAAAGAAAGGACATAAAATAAGAATAAATCACCAAAATCATAGTATATTCTATTTGTAGCGAGTAGCTGCATCTATGAAAGGAGAAGAATAAATTAAATGAAAAGACTACTTTTACCTTATATTTAAAAAATGAAAGAATAAAATAGACGAAGATAATATTATTATTTTTATCCAGACATATTGTTTACATAGAGATTAATTAAACATCTCAAATATTTATATCAAAGCGACTATCAAACCGCATTAAAATTTATCTTTCAATTGTTTCGATTAAATCTAATAGCTCAAGTTTTGACTCCCACAATTACAATATAGTGTGCAGATCATTCCACAATTTTTCAAACTACCATAAAATAGCAAAATTTTTGACAATATTAAAAATAATAGTTTTACGCATACAAAATTTACCATTATATTTAGTTATAGAAACATAAGTGAACGAGTCTAAAGCTTTCACATATTGGATGAGCAAAAAGTTGGAACTTTTTCAAAATTAGATTCGGTAAAAGCGGAACACAATAAAATGAATTGCTTAAATTAGCTATTTTAGCTATATATATAGATATGTCTGTTGCCAAAACAAAAATACATCACTTTTCCTTTTAGAGTTTAAAACCATTATCAATTCACTTCTGTCATATACGATGAGGAAAACCCCTCAACCCTCGTTTACAGTTTTGACTATCTTCATCATTCTTGTGTTAGGTTTGAATTTATATTTTAAGTTTACTTTAACATATAACATATACTCGTTATAAAATAAACTGATATTGAATATATGATTTTGATATTTTTAAAATATCATTATGGCTATATTGTGTAATAGACATCATAATTTATAGTGTAGAAGTTATTATTTCAAGTATCTCTTTTATGTAAATTTCATAACATACATAAGAACCGAGTTTGGAGTTTTTTGTATAAATATATATGGTCTTCATAATTTATGAAAAACTATAATATAGAAATGGTTCCACATATTTTCACTTTTTATCATCTATCTTCAGTTGTTTTTTAAAAACATACAAATTTGGTAATATGTGTTTTTCATAACTATTAATGCCTTTTTAAGTAAATTTATATAATATATTACGTTATATTTGTACATTTTGTAGTAATATGTTAATTTTTCAAAATAAAAAATAATTAAAAACATATTTATATGTTACTCTCACTTTATTAGTAATATTCAGAAATGATTCATAGTATATCTTCACCAAAGAAAAAAAATATTCTGTTGATTAAATCATATATATGCTCATTTTTTTCTTTACTTCAATATCTATTTTTCTATTGGTAATAATTATTAAAATAAAAAATTCAAAATCAGTCTTTTTATTTTCATAAAAAATGTATATTTGTGTTACAAAAATTATATTCCAGAAAAAGAGAAAATTAGTAATATTTTTTTCATTTTGACTAAAAAATCCGATATTCTATATTCAACAGGAATAATAGCAAATGCACAAGAAAAGAGAAAATATTGTGATGAACAACAACTCCCTGTAAACAAAAATGGGTTGTGTGTTGATTCTGAATGTCAAGCTAAGTGTCGTGAGAAACGTGGAGCTAAAGCGAAGAGTACATGTTTTGGGTCAAAAGACAGAAAACCTATGAATTGCATTTGCGCAATTCCGTGTTAACGTTCTGGTTAAGTATGGTGAATAAATATGATGCTCAAGCTCAGCTCAACCATGATATCTTTGAAGTATTTTTTACATTTTTACTCTGTTATTCTCTTTAATAGAACAAACACTATAGTATTTTTTATTGGGAGCCTTATAATAAAGTATTGAAGGTGACATATAAATAAAGTATTGATATGTTTGAACCGGATTTGTTGCATAATTTACAATAATGAATAACATAAATGTTAATCAAGACACAATGGTTAGTAAAATCAGTGAACTTTTGTCTTTTTATTGTATTTAGTTAATTCCGGCCAATTGAACTTAAGATCATGTTTACTTATATTTTTCTATTAGGGGTAAATAATATTACTGTCCACAAAAAATAAGAATCTAAATGTGAAATTAATTTTCTGAGATTTAAAAAAAATAGAACGATGACAAACCATTCTTTCAAATTTGACCCCAATTAAAACACCGTATGTTCCTCAAGGAAAGTAAGACAAACGAATTATTTTTTTTTTTGCAAAAAACTAACTAACTGAATGTAAAAGTAAAACTACTCTTTGAGTTTAAAGATGAAGATTCCACAAAGAGGATTTACTCAATCAGGGTCTTCTTTTTCGTCTTTTAAAAATAAAACCATCGGCAAGAAAAAAGATTCACAACAAAATATGCCGTAAGATTGGGAATGAATCCTCCAAAAATATGTATACTTGTTATTCAAGGGAAAATCGGCAAATATGACCCATGGCTTGATTTTAAACACAAAAGTATATCCCAACTTGAATCAAATGCAAAATTAACCGAAAAGGCTAGTGAAATTACAAGTAGCCTTTTATGACCAAACAAAAAAAAACAAAATGTACTTTTAAAAATATAACTCCAGGAAGTCTTCTGGAGGCTTTGTAAGTCTTCTGGGGAGAAGACTTCCAGAAAGTCTTCTCGTATCGTAGATCCTAAAAATAATTTAAATTTTTTATTCAAAATATTTTGATAGGAAAAAATTGAAATCATGTAATTATAACATTTGTAAATGATATAAATTAAGATATAGTAAATTGAAAAGTTTTCAACATAGATGAGTGAATGTAGTGAATCATAGTATTCTTTGGTTTATGGTTTGGTAACATATGTCGTAGTATTGTTTGTATTTTTAGGGTTAGATTTAGGAACCTTAACATTTTTTTGGAAAATTAAAATTCGACATATATGGGTTAATTTTCGTGAATATTACACACTTTCAAAGTTTATTTTAAGTTTAGTGAAGTATTTTTTTCTTCTGTTTAGTTAGTTATTTATGTTAAGGATATAAATTTAGGATCTAGAAGACTTCCAGTCCTGGCGAATAGTATATTTAGAGGTAGAAAACTTCATGTAAGTCGTCTAATAGAAGACTTCCGTGAAAGTCTTCTAAATCGAAAATATTTAACCTAAATGAAAATTTTTATCTCCATATATAAATAAAAAAGATATTAGGCTCCATATACACCGTTTAAGCTATAATTAGCGAAATATCACTTGCACTATTCAATTTTTAATATCCCAGTAATGTCCCTATACCTACTAATGCTATAGAATCCTAGACTATGATTTTATCCGTTGAAGAAAGAGAAAACTTAACGTCATTTGTTACCGATCAAATTGATATCCCTAAAATTGTGAGACAAATCAAGATTTGCTCATATCTGAATCAAAAACATAGTCTACACAGATTATGTCTAGTGATTGTGATGACAATTACATACATGAAAATCAATCTCTTCTCTTCTTCTTCTCCATCTTCAAGTATCATCAATGTCTCCAACACCTTATCATCAATGTTTGAGTTCAAAACATGATCCTCTGCCATAAGCTTCCGACAAATCTACAACATCTTCGCCCGATGTGCTCCTCCGACATGTTCACTTGAAGACCGATCCGGATGTATTCTTGAGAGTTCGCAAACGTCACCTGATTTGGAGAGTTAAAATAGTTTTGTGAGTGCCACCTGTCAAATATTTTATGAACCCATCGTAAGTTTTGACAAAGAATGTCAGATACGTTGTAAGTTTCCATTTATCTATTTCCTTAGTTACTAGGATAGTAATTCATTTTAGGCTGCGATATCTAATTAGTTAGATGTTAACATATATTCCCGTTATCGGTACATGAAAACATGAGATGTCAAATTTTAGTGTCACATGTACATGCTACTAATATAACATAGACTTTACCTTTTCTCTTAACGTTAACAAAAATTATATATACTCCACTGAATTCAGTATATTTGTATGATAATGTTAGTTGACGCTTAATTTTCTTAAAACATTAGCAAAAGTTATATACTATGAGAATTTGGAGTCTGAATTGCTTTATGTGTTAAATGTTTTAGGCGAAGCTAGTGTTTATCGTTGACGGTGAATACAACTCCACACTAGTTACACAATGTTTTGAGTGGCATGATGAGGTAGAAGAAGAGGTTTTTGACAAGATTGTATCTTTATCTGAAAATTCCTCTTTTTAGAAGTTTCGGGCAATATGTAATTGTGTGTTCGTTGAGAGTCTAGAAAGAACAAGAGATGTGGTTTCTTTTTGTTAGAAAGTCTATATGGATGTTTCTTGAGAGTTTACTTGTGTTACCAGTTTTAATTATGTGAAACTAAATTTTAATATCCTCTAAGTTTAGCTGAATACACTTTTGTTTATTTACCATCCTGCTTGTGTTGCATTATTTCTTATATTAAGCATTGATATCTTCTATTATCCCACTCTCTCGTTACTACTAAGGAGAGTCGATTTGTGTTACATTATTAACATATAATGTGAATACTTAACCGTTAACAGTTATATACTTATACACTAAGAACTATATTAGACTATTTGTTACAATTACTAACTCACACAGTTCTCTCTCCTCTCTAGTGTCATCAACATATATATTAGCCACTAATATTCTAATTAACAGTTAAGAAATTTGTTAGCCACTAATGATAACCTCTGAAATCATTTACTATTGATTTATTGAAACTAGTATTTTCATTACATGCTAACATTTAATAGTATCAAGTATTATAATTATCACATTGTACGATAGATACTAAGTTAATACTTACAGCCTATCGTATACCAGTCATGAATTTGTTATCTTTATCTGATCTTACAATATAACATTAGAAATATATGGTGACAAGATGAGACTATATATTCGTTATTTTCTCTTAGGATCTTAGCTAATACTTACATACTAACATAGATAAGTACAGATTTGTTCCCCTTCTTTGATGTAACACTAATTATATAGTTACAATCTAACATTGGAAATATAGGGTCACTAGATGAGACTACTTTAGATTTGTGGTACCTTCTCTGAACTACACAATCTTACATTTGTCTTTCTATATTTTCAATAACCTAGACTCCAACATATTGCATACAACCTAACATTTCTAGTAACAAAAAATATAAATATTACGTTTATGTTATACGATTAAAACCTAAGTTAATATTCACAGTCTAACATTAGTACATACAGATTTGGTTAAACGTTACTTTTATATGTTAACGTGTTCTTCTAAAGTGGTGAGTAGACCATACTACTTCATTCTAAATTTATAAATATTGCATTATATCTTTCTTCTTCTCATGAATCTAAACTCTATCATAATTATAACAAACTAACATATCAATTAAAGCATATAAATATCTCATTGTTGTTCAGTACAACATGCATCCCAACACCACTACATTTATGAACCTATAATATTTCTAACATAATTATTACAATCTAACTAATTGGTTAACAAACAAAAGAAATATCTCATTATATTTTAGCAAAACAACAGCGTGTGGTTTAAAATCTCCTATTAAAGAGCTATAGGTGAGCAGAGAGCTATATATCTAGCTCATATCCGAGAGATATCAACGCATGTGCTTTCTTAGACGACGTGGCGTACCGTCAAGGGTAGTTTTGGTAGAATGCACTAAAAGGACTACACTGACCAAGGATTTTTCGTGCATAAGGGTATTTAACTAATTTTGGTTTCTATTAGGCATATTCATCCAATTGTCTCTAAATAAAATGTACACATTTTTTCTTTTTCTCTCAAACGGTTGCAACAAAATTGTAATGATTCTCACTAAAACTCTCCAACCTCTCTCTAATCTCTTTGAAATTGAAAACATCAAACTTTCATATGAATTTTTCATTTTTTTGTCTAATCTCACTAGTTTATCTTGTTTTTGCAAATTTTTTCATGGTTGTCGTCTTCCACTCATTTAAAGGTAAATCTATAAAATTTGGATATCTATTTTTTTTGTTCTATAGAGGTAGATATATCTAATCTTCCACTCATTTTCTTTCTTTGAAGCCATTTGAACGTTTTTGGATATGCAGGTTTTCAGATCTGGGTCAGACTCTAGATCCTTCTGGGAAGTCTTCTAAAATATTATGCGCCAAGTCTTCTGACTTCATGGAAGACTTCATGAAAGTCTTTTGACGGGGTTTTCTTCCATGTCTCCTCTTTCATAACAGATCTGAGCATTTTGTTAAATCTCTATTTTTGATTTTTTTTCCTTTTGGTAACCTCTTGTTACTTAAAGCTCATACACTTTCCAACCTCTTTCTAATCTTTTTGAACTTAAATAAAAACAAACTTTTTATCAACTTTTCATTTTTTTCTTATGTCTTTCTCACTAATTTATCTTGTTTTTGCATATTTTTTTATCACATGATTCTCATTCTCATCTTCCACTCATTTAAAGGTAAATCTATACATTTTGTATATTTTATGAAGGTAAATCTATCTAATGTTCCACTCATTTTCTCTATTTTGAAGCCATTAAAATGTTTTTGGATATGAAGGTTTTTCAGATCTGGGTTTGGATATGCAAGTTTTTCAGATCAGGATCTGTCTTTGGAAGACTTCGAACTTCCAGGAAGTCTTCTGGTGAATTATATTTTGGAAGACTTTCGAGAAGACTTCCCAAAAGTCTATTTTGTGGGTTCTATATAGATAGATATATCTAAATTTCACTCATTTTCTCTGTTTTAAAGCCATATGAACGTTTTCGGATATGCATGTTTTTCAGATCTGAGTCAGATTTTGGAAGTCTTATGATCTGACAGAGTCTTCTAAAACATAATTCCCTAGAAGAATTTTTGGAAGTCATCTGACGGAGTCTTCTCCCATGTCAAGTGAAATCCAAGCTTATCTTTGTGGAGCAATAATCTCTAACTCCATGTGTAATAGTTTTATTTATGGCATGTTTTGTGATTTATGTGTTTACTCTTTTAGTTGCGATTTTTTTTTTTGTAAATTTGAAGAGATATTAATGAAATTTTTTGTAAATGTGTTCATGTTTACGATATTATCTTGCCAAAAATACTTGAATTTATTGAAGTTATTGATACAACTTCAATAGCAAAACAAATAACACAAACATTTAATCAAATTTACTAAAACCAAGGGAGAAGACTTCTAAGAAAACTTAGTCAAATTCACAAAATATCAAATATTACATAAGTTCAAAGATATAACACTTTCACTAGAAGTGGGAAGTCTTCGGAATTCTTCCGGGAAGTCTTCGGAAGTCTTCCGGGAAGTCTTCTCAGAAGAGTTAAATTTTAAGCGGGAAAATAAAATATAAGCAGGAAATTAAAATTTAGGCGGAAAACTTAAAATTTAAGTGAAAATTGAAATTTTTAATCACATGAAAATTAGAAAGTATATCTTATCTAAGAAAACATATTAAACCATATAACTTGATAATCTTGAAATTACCTAACACTTTTGAAAGTTTTAAAAAATATCTTAAAGTTAGTTAACAAGTTTACAAAAACTAATGTTGAAGACTTTCGTGAAAGTCTTCTCGAATTAGCTAGAAAAATTAATAAACATGAATGTTGCGAACCTCATAACTAAAATCAATTAAGTTATAAATTTCATTCAAGAGCCCCAATATCGATTAATATACATGAATTAACAAGAAAATGTTAAAAACACTTTATATTTTTAAGAAAATGAAAGTTTATTAAACATTGACTTAGAGATGTGTCTGCGAGAAGACTTCCAAGAAGTCTTCCATTTAAGTCATTTTTGCAATTGAAAATTTACAAAGGAAGACTACCATAGAAGTCTACTCTACAACATATTTCTTTGGAAGCCTTCCTTTGTAAATATCTGCTTTCTTTTGTTTTTGAAAAGATCTCGAAAATACTAGAAAAGACTTACCTTCTAGGGTAAACATGTTAGTTTTGCAATTGACCGAACTGTGTCAAAAATTTAAATTTTTCTAGAAGACTTACATGGAAGTCTTCCACAAGAAAAATAAAACTTAGATATTACATTTAACTAGACGACTTACATGTAAGTCGTCTCAGATTACTTGTGCAATTGAAAAATAAAATTTTTATATTTAATTTTAATTAGACGACTTCCATGTAAGTTTTCCGTCAGAAGACTTACACGGAAGTTTTCTGTGATAACCAAGCTTTGCCCAGAATCTCGAAAAAAAAATCTGGAAGACTTTCGGGTAAGTCGTCTTCCGGAAGACTTACATGGAAATCGTTTAATTAAAATTATATATTTAATTTTATTTTTCAATTGTAAAAGTAACCCGAGACGACTTTCACCGACCTCTTCCACCGAGAGTTTGGAAGATTTACAGGAAAGTCTTCCGGCGGAAGACTTTCGTGTAAGTCATCTAGAGAAAGTCAAACTTCTGACACAATCCGGTCAATTGCAAAACTAACTTGTGTATTCTAGACCACTTACGAGGAAGTCATCTCTGGTATTTTTGAGATTTTTTTGTTAACAAAAAAAGTTGGAAGACTTTCAGAGAAGTCGTCTCTAAAAACACACATAAAGTCAATTGCAAAACTAACCTCTGTATTGACAAGAAAACTTCCGTATATGTCTTCTACGATCAGAAGACTTACACGGAAGTCTTCTGACAAACAAATCAGGAAAAAAATCAGTTACATACTTTCAACCAGTGAGATAACTTGATTAGCTTCTCCTATCACATAGAACTTCACCAAGAAACAGACCCATTTGTTAATAACCAAGATTCATGAATTTGAACCTTACAGCGTAGAATCAAAATCTTGGTTTTTTTTATGAATATAGAGAGAAATTCTGTCTGGCAGAACTTTCTTTAATCTCTATCATAAGACCTTAGAAATTATCTTGTAACTGACATTACATAAGCTGATGGGCCTGAACTGAGACATCTCGTTTGGCTTAAGTGTCTTTGTGATAAGACAAATATTTGCATCATTTAGTCCATTGGCCATCGTCCCATCAAAAAGGAATTTATTAACCATAAGAGCTAAATCTTCCTTTAAAATATCCCAGAATTTCTGATAGAAGAGAGCTACCATCCCATCTGGTCCTGGGGCCTTCTCTGGATGCATCGCAAAGAGTGCTAATTTAACCTCCCATTCTGTGACCGGGGCAGTAAGATTGTCATTCATCGGCTCAGTAATAGTCGAGGATACCTCAGATAGCGCCTCCTCTATATCTTCTGGATTAGAGGCCTCAAAGATTTGCGTAAAGTAGCTAGTAGCAATGGTCACCAACCCTTCCTCATCCTCAATGACATTTCCATTTGCATCAAGAAGCTGAGTGATTCTATTCCTTGCTCTCCTTTGCTTAATAAGTTCATGGAAGAATTTTGTGTTTCTATCTCCCTCCTTGAGCCAGAAAATTCGACTTTTTTGTTTCCAAAACATTTCTTCTGCCTTAAGAGCATCAGATAGTTCCTTCAATGCTTCTACAATTTCCTCAGTTGTAGCATCATCATTCGCGTACAAACCTTCAACTTTTTCTTTAAGCTCTTCCACCAGTCTTGCTGAGTTCACATTGTGTTGTCTCCTTCACTCGCTGAAAGCTTTCCGGCAGCTAGATATATGTTTCATGATATTTGCATTAGGGGGAAGATCAGAAGATTTCCATCCTTCAAGAATGACTTGCCGTAGCTTCTCATTATCCAGCCACCTTTTATCAAACTTGAAGTTTTTAGATCTCCTCATTGGTTTTGTGAGGATGTCTACAAGAATCGGAAGATGATCTGATCCCCATAACCTCATGTACTTTACAGTTGAATGAGGAAACTTCTCATGCCAATCCGCATTTCCTACTGCCCTATCTAGACGGCGTCTAACAGTAATTCATCCAGCTCTCTTTCCTACCGATGAGAGCATGTTCCAGTAAATGGAAACTCCAGCATACCACAGTCATTTAACATATGCTTGAAAGGTAAATAAAAGTTGTCAGAGTGTTGACTTCCGCCTTCCTTTTCATTAGGTCTAGTAATTTCATTAAAATCTCATATCATGAACCAAAGTCAATTTGTTTTTGTTGAGAAACGCGAAAGACGTTCCCACACTTGTTCTCTTCGTTCAAGTACACGATCCCCATAAACAAACGTCATAAATACTTTTATTCCATCAATGACTGCCTCAATGTCAATCATTCTGTTATTCGACAATAAAACATTAACTTGAAATTCATCCATATAAAAAAGAGCTAAACCTCCGCTGAGACCAAGTGGCTCAACGGTAAACAAATTATTAAATCCAAAGTCGGCCTGGATGTTTTGCAACAACAGCCTCCTATGCTTCTTCTCAGTAAGAAACACAAGTCCCAGGCGATGCTTCTTACACATCTCCGTAAGGCGTCGAACTATGAGGTCGTTCCCAATCCCTTGACAATTCCAACTGGGTGTCCTCGTTAATAAAGGTGGGATGGGTTTTTGGACCCCATCGAACCATCATTTTTGGACGACCCAATTGTTATATATAGTAAATCAAAGGATGAAAAATTGTTAAGCAAGCTTCTTGTTTTTTCTTAAATGCAAAATGAAAAACTTAAAAAAAAAAACTGAAGACAGAAGAGCAAATGAAAACATTTTTCTAAAAATAGATTAGATTCAGATGAAATATATCATGCATGATAGAGTGAAGATACAACATATACCTTTTCATCTAGGCAAAGGAGGGTGATTCCCATAAATTCATTATTTTCTTGATGTTATGTGAATCCCAAAAGCAGATGAGGCCAACAACAAAGAAGTGAGGCCAAGTCAGAGAGCGTTGGAGGCTGAGTGGCTGACGGCTGTATGGGAAACAACAACAAGGTAGACATTTTCCAAGATGGCTTCTGGATTTTCAAGTGAAGATAAACTGAGAGAGGGTGTTTGTGGGGCGTGATTCCAGTCATTAGCCTCTCCTATTTATATGGTTTGAGGTTTTTATCGATTTATCACATGCATGAAGCTTCGATTGTAAATGGAGGGGAGAGAGAGTTAGTGGGAATTAATGATTTCAATGTACACTGAAGATCCATTGTATATATTAAGAGTGAAACATTGAATGAAGAATAAGAAAGAGACGAAATTGAAGAAATAGGGGAGATCAAAAGTTGACAAAACGAAGTTTCTATTGTAACAATGGCGAAGACAGTGATGCTGGATCGTCTAAGATGGAGGCGACTTCAGATCTAATTGAGTGAAACCTTAAACTCATAGTTTGAATGTCTTTGGGTTGAAACGACAACATCATTAATAAGTAGGCTTGCCAATGGGCTGGAAGAATTATTGAATTCGTTTATGGACCTATGGCGATGATATATATATATTGGATAACCCAAACTAAAAGACAAATAAGATATCGAAAACACAGCACAAAATTAATTTATCTAAGGAATATTTATTGTTTCAGTGGAACCCACATAACTGACAATCATAATGTAATAGATGTTTTCTGCAAATCATAATAGTAGAGTATGTGTTGTGGAAAAAAATTTCAAAGATAATGTGAGTTATGAATCTAGTCGGGTTATGACCGCCACGTAACTGACAATCATAATGTAATAGATGTTTTCTGCAGATCTTGTAGTGAAATGCTAACCACAGTGAACAATTGAGTTGTACTGGCGTGTGAGAAAGGGATAGAATGTGTAAACAATGACTCGCCGACTACACTATATCCGGTAAAGAGGTTATAATGTAGTATATGTTTTTCGTTGTGTTCATTAGTATATACTTTAGTTTGTAATTTTTTTTATGTATTAATCATTGTTTCAAATTTGTAAACATTTGTAATTTAAAATGAAATACAGTTGCAAATTAATATATTTTTTATTTCTGTATTATATTCTATTATAGAATATATATAGTATAGAAACGTAAGACGGCATGTAATATATTTGTTGGTATTCCACATGTTACATTGTTACCACCGCCGCCGATTGATTGCACTATATTCTCCTCCACCACCGTCTCCAATCAGTGTCTCCTAACTTTCAGCACTTCTACAATCGCTAGTAGTTTCATCATCGCCACCTTCTTTTCTTTTAGATATATGGTTATTTGACAAATTCATTCTTAATACTTTCTAATTCGCGAACCTGTTCTGTAATTCATATTTATATAGTATAATTTAATATTACAAAATATTATGTAGTATTTTCATATTTTAATTTTATTTAAAATATTACATTTTATATTTGGGTTTTTTTTAGTGGTTAGGGTTTAGGGCTTAGTATATAGGAAATGAGGGTGAATTTGGGAGTAAAGCTTATAATTTAAGGCAAATTAGTTATTTTCATAATTTTTTGATAATTTAATTAAATGTTACTATACTATATCATGTTTTAATGATGACAAAAAATATATCATTTTTAAATTTATTTATATTTTGGTTTATATACAATTTTCTAATTTATTAATTTTGCATCATTTATTTTTTTTAACTCTAAAATCAGTTCCATACTATTTTGCATTCATTGTTTCACGATGTGGTTGTTGAGAAGATGGACTAAACTCTTAAGTAAATAGAATACACTCTTTATTGAAAACAACTTCTATTTTTATCCACCTATTTTATTGTCTATAGTATGTATGTATGCAGTAACTAAGTGAGTGACGTTGCGTCTTTGTATAATTTGATAAGAAACAATGTCCTTTCACTCTTAGCCAATACCTCCAAACATCAACGTCGCTACTTACTTGGCAATTTAGAAAACTAACCTTTTAATTTTAATCCCAAATGATAAAACCGTCTTAATTAACCTCATTTAATTCAACTACATAAACGAATAATCATTATTTCGTTAAGAAATTATTATAAAATCCAAAAGAAAATAAAAATTGGTAAAAATATTTTTTTTATGGAGAAGTAGGAAATTTATCAACGTGAATCAATATAGTTAGAATACAATATTGAGTTAATCCAAGAAGGTGGATAATAATAGGAATTGATAAAGAGCCGGTCCCCTTTTTTATCTTTTTATTTTTGTAAATTAAATCGGTCTCTGTTTTGCAAGTAAACGACCAGCAAAATTGCTAGTTCTTCGAGCAAACACATGCGATGATGAAGTGAATTTTGTATTCTAAAGACAAATAACACATAGATAATTATGAACAATATCCCGTCTTTGATGTTGGATAATATTAATCAAAACCACTGAATTTCCTTCAGAATAATATTTGAAAACACTTGTTTCTTTTAAGTTTTAAGGTTAGTATTAATTTAACTAGAGTTTTTTTTCCGCGCATAGCGCGGATAATGCCTGTAAATATATATTATTTTGATGTTTAATTACAATGGAAACTATTTTTTCTCATTTGTGTTTAAGAAAAACTTTATTCGTTATATCACTGAAAGTTGTTTTGTGTTTTGCAGTATATTGGTAATTAGTTTAACTTTTGATACTGTAAATTTTGTGTGCAGTTTATGTAACCAAAAAATATGATTTGCATACATAACTTTAGAAAGTTGAATGTCTTTATTGTCACTAGGGGCTTATAACTTTATAACTTGTTTACAACATATTAGCCTATTAGCCTTATTTGGTTACAAAGTTTGTTGTGACAGTGATAGTGTTCCAAAACATGGAACAAACTATAATACATATTGTTGTGAAGAGAAGTAACCCATGTCGAATATTATTCTTATAACTAATACATTTTTTTACCTTTTGGTTTGTTTATTTTAACTTTAAAAAAAACTTATTTCATTATTGTTGGTTATCTTCCAACCAATTAATCTATTTATTCTTCACAACACGTCTTGCTTCTGTTACGAAAAGGAAAACACTTGCAAGTTAAATAGTCTATTATATATGTGAGGGTGGATTGGTCACTTTTCAACGAACACCAACACACCGGCCAAGTTTTTTTTTTTTAAATAGATATGAAGCTGAAACCAAATAATTATTTGGGTGACAATTCAATATGGTTCGACCGGATCAAATCTAATTTAATAATCTGGTTAAATATTTTTTAAAGAAATTTAAAAGTAAAGATAGTAAATATGATATATAATTAAAATATAAATACATATCATATATAAAACATTACATATAAACTATATAAACATAAAAAGTGATACTTTGATAAATACCCTATTTATTATTTAACTTTTGAAACTACATCTTTCTTTTTCTTTTTGAAATCTACTGTTTTTAATATGTGATAACTGGTAAGACATTTTAATCCTAATTTTAGTTACATTTAAAAACAATTAAGAGCTTAATTTTATATTTGAATTTATTATTTTAATGTTTGAAACTGATATGTGTGTGAGATAAATACATATTAGTATTTTAAAAACAATTGGATAAACTTTCTGAAGTATTATTAGGGTTTCTCAAACTTTTTCAGTTCAAAAGTCAATAATTTACACTACAACATTGTAATCAAATTTATATTCCTTATAAAAATATATTCCTTATTCATACAATCTTTTTAACGTTTTCCACTAAGTCAATATTTATTATTTCATTTTGTTATAAGTTCAATCTAATATCATATTGGTTTTTATTTGATATTCATGCATCCTCTATAGTGATTGTTGTTGCTCAGATAGTTTAAGCTTTGTTACTTGTTTTAATTTAAAGCAAACATTTGATTCTTTTCTTTTAAATATGGTTTTCTTTAGATCATTTCAATAAATATGTAAGATATATAGTTCAAAGACAAAACTGGAAAATAAAGGGAGAAGGAGATGTCAATAATTTGAAATCAAACAATATAATTGGTGGAAAATGACTTCATTTTTAGTGGAATGTCAATTTGGAATTTGAGGAACAAAAAAAACAATAGCCCAACATCCGTCGATTCTGAAACTCTGAACAGATGCTTCTTGATATTGTTAAACCTTCTTATTTTCATTTCAACTGCTTCTTGCTTCCTCCCTTCTGCTCCTTGGCAAACAACAAAAAAGTGTTCAATACAAAACTTATACACATTTTGGAGTTTTTCTTTATATGCCCTTTCTTATCCGAGTAAATGTTCATTAGTGTATAATATCGAAGTGTGTTTTGTTTTGTGACACCAGCAAAAGTTATCTAAATACGTTAATACCCAGAGCTTGCAAACAAATGTCAACCAAGATTGGGGTGGATTAAGATGAAATATGCTTTTATATAGGAATGGTGATAGAACCATATATATTTTCTATTAAAAAAGACTAAATGAAAACAAAGCTTTGCGAGAAAGTAGATGAGTCTTCATTTGGCTATCTTAAGCATATATGCTTTGGGTTCCTTCTTAAGCTCCCTCTCTGTTGTTGAAACATGTGGCTCCTTTGCTGAGCTCCCGACCGTGTGTTCATCAGCTCCTGTTGTTTCAGTAAGTGGACGCCACAACTGCCTGTGGCCTGATCAGTTTCAGACAGCTTGTGGCGTTTTGAGCAGATGCAGGACACACATGTAGCTCCTGGCATATCGTCACCTAGGTTGTTGTCCCTGCCCTGTCCAAACGCATTATAAGATATTAGACTGTATGTTAAAAGGAAAAGTACATAGTATGAGAAAGAGTTTGTTAACATGTAATGCCAAAGTTGCAGTAGGGCTAAGCTAGTAGCGATCAAAGAAACATGTGTGCATAAAACTAACTAACCATGAATAGATGGATGATAATAACCAAAGCATCAACGACCTATTCCCAATCTTTCTTAAGATCCAAGATGTTGCTGATTTGATGCACCGCCTTATAAATAACAGAATGTTAGATTAAAAAAACGATGTTGTTATTGGAGATTATTGTAATGAAAAGTACTTACCTCATAAGCAACAGTTTTCTCAAGCAAGGAAGCATGATCATCCCAAGTGATTTGATGAAGCTTAAAGTAGCAGGACTATGACTAATGAAGATCAACACAGAGGATGGACAAAAACTGCAACCCTCCAGGATGAGTATTTTAACATCTCAAAGAGAGTTTCATATGTAGACTTGAGACTCTCCAATCTCTGACCAAGCCCGCCCCCGCTGAGTCAGGCCGTCCCGGGTTCACCTTACACGTGTTGGGTACGTTTCCCAGGCGTACCCGAGCCGTATCCGTCCCCCCAACGAACCCGGTACGTGAGACGGCACCAAGTTGGCATACCCGTGCAACCTAGCTTGAGAGTATGTCTCAGATTCCACTCAATGCGATAGGAAACAGTAGATAAAGCCTCATTATTTGTAGAATGAACCTCACCATCGTCACCTAAAGTGCAATCCATCTATTGTATTTGTAGAATATCAATTAAAATACAAAAACAAAAGATCTACTGGTGGATTCTCAACTGCAAGATATTGCCTAATGAGTTCTTGGACTTGCTCTCTGTTAACATCATATTCTTAGGCTAAAGCAAGCAGTTATTTCACACCGTCTTGAAGCTAGAGGCTATAGTTTCCCTATAATCATTTTGAGGGTAAGTAAGAACATGGAAGAAGCAATGTAAAGATAGTTAAACTTGATGTAAAGAAAAGAATTTTTCTTTTGAATTAAATTTAACATTCAATTAAAAAAAAAATGTAAAGATAGTTTTATTACCTCTTGAAAATCAATAACAGTATAGTGTCTGAGACCATGATTATGCAAAATTAAAACGGCATCAGTTCAATTACCTTCCTCAGGTAACATAAAACCCACTGAGCTTGCACCAGCTCCCTCTTTCAGCATATGTTTAGAAGTGTTAAGGCGATGAACAAAGATGGAACCTTGGAGAAGCGTTGACTGAAAATTGGTAAAAGCATGAAGAAGGGGATCAAGTTTATGAGTGTAACCAGCCTAAAATTGGAAGATATACGGGATGGAATATGATGCAACCTTTTCATCAAGGAGGAGCATGTCTACACCCATCAGCTCACCGATTTTCTTCATATTGCGCACTTCCACGTAGGAGACGCGTCACCACCGTCCGAGAACACCCACGGCCTTCAAATCGGAAAGAACATAAGAGATCCCACCATTGTTGTAGGATATATTTGTAAGGGCGATGGTAATGAATCTGGTGAAGCAGTGAGATTTGGAGATGGTTGCATCACTATTTATTGTATAGAAAATTAGGGATTTGCAAAGGAGGTGGGAGAAGAATAATTAAATTCGACCTAACGGGAAAACTTCACCGAGCGAGTTAATGGTGAAACTTAATGAGATGGTGTCAGTGATGAAGAAGGCGTAACATATCGTTCTGGTTTCTATAGTGGAAACTGGAAAGAGAGGAATAGAGACGATGAGAACGGTCAAAGAAGGAAGAAGCTGGAGTGGGCTTCGTAAGAGGTTTGGTTCACTTTGATATATTTGATTTGGCAGGCCCATTGAAACAAATAATTGAATATTATAGAGGAGAAGCCCAATAATACCCAAATCCGTGTGTAACGTAGCAAAAAGCAATCTCTCTATTGGACGATTTTCCAAGCTGACGTAGACGTCCTCCCTGAGACTCACCTTTTATTACTTGTTTGATTATATATGAGAATTGAAAAGGTTTAATTATCAAACAAAATTTAACTAATGTATTAGATCAATTGTCTCTGATAATATGATAGAGAATATTTTAAAGAGAGGACCGAGAGGCAAGCCCTGAAAATGTTGTAATCATTAATTATCTATCTATATATATAAAGAAGAGTTTTCTTCACTCCTAGTTCATCCACATAGGATGTCACGTCAGAAAGTCGAAGGCTGTCGTCGTGCCACGTGTCCCTGCATTCAAAACACATCACTTTTTAAATTAATATATCTCTTCGAATTTCCATACATACAAGTATTATGTAACTGGCATTTTCATGTACATCAACAAGCGCTTATATGTATATAAAGAGATTCATCGCAGCCACTACATATCCTGACAATACTTTAAGCTCTTTTTAAAACAATTTTTAGTTATGGTCAAGAGATAAAACAGACGAAAGACTGAACTTGCAGGTAGATAGTAGAGTAACATAAGACATCGTCATCCTTTCTCAGTCACGAGCGCATCTAACATTACCTACGCCGCCTGACATCGGGTTCGTTCTGCTTATGTATCTGTAAAACATCCAAACGTTGTTTTTTTGGATCATTGAAAAGTATTTGTATTCAGAGATTATATGTTTGTTAGTATTGATTGTATATGATGTTTAGGCATATATATTAAACAAGTATGTTTACAAATACAAAATAGTACTCGATTTCTGTTACATATTGTAATAGTGGATTAGACTATAAAGGAAAAAATGTGTTTATAATATGTTTTAGATTTTAGTTTGAGGGAAAGAAAAATAATAATAATAAATAGATGTAGTATATTATACGGGGATTATTATGATTTTGAAACTAAAACAAATATATAGGAAAATTGCACATTTTGGATGCGAGTGCAATTCATATTAACCGGGTTTAGTTTAGTTTAGTTTAGAGTGCAATATTATCCTCAAAAAAAATATTTAGATAGAAATTATATTTATATTCACAAACTAGATAATTTATGTTTTATAAAAAAAAAAAATTTGTGTACATTAATTATTTTACTTAATTTTTTAAAAGTTATGTTTTGAACTTTGGAAATAATATTATCACTATTTTATAAATATATTCTTAATTTTAATATTTAAATATTAGATGTAATAATTTACAAGAAATGTCTTCTTTTACTATCAATTTGAGATGTTAATATATTCATATTTTAGATTTACATAGATTTTTAGTACAAATATCGAAAAGTATATATAGTTATTCTATTAACTAACTTGTACTATATCATAATAAAATAATTTTAAAATAATAGTTAGTTTAATATGTATTTTGCTGATTTATAATTTTTTTGTACATAATAATATATAGTCGTATAAGTTCTATTTGTGCATAATATTCTATAGCCAGATTAAAATTTTATGTAAGTATAAATATATAATCATCAAAACATACTATTCCTCCGTTTATTTGGTGTGTTTTACATTTGATTTAGTTTATCTCTACCAAATTACTGACATAACATAAAACAAAAATAAATCTTTAAATATAACATAAATATAAAAAAACAACAACAAGTACTAATAGTATCAATGACATTATCCTAAACAACTACGAAATATATTTTTAGTGACTAAGATTACCTCAAAGTTAAAATTTGATTTTTCACAATATTAGATACTCTGACATAAAAAAAGAATTCTGGTAATTAAAAACTCAATATCTTTCTCTTAACATAATCACACTTACAACCAACTGAACATAGAAGAAAATTTACACAAAATTATGTATTTCATAAAAACCAATATATTGAATTTCGCGCGTAACGCGGACCTGCCATAGTAATATATAAGTACATGTTTTCTCATATGAGGTTATAATTAACATACGTAGTTGACAACAATTAAACTGTGATCAGAGCCGGTTCAGTACTGCTATGGGCTTTAAGGCAAATATTTTTTCTTTCTTTTGCCTTTTAAATTTTATATTTATTTAATTTTAAAATATTTTCAAAACTTAATAAGTAATATTTTTAATATTTTTTTATGAAAGTAAAACTATATAAATATAAATTATTTTGGGTCCTTTTCAATTTTATTTATTAAATTTTAATTTTTTGCAAACTATGTTCTTCAATTTGAGGAGATGTAAAGTTTTTTCTTGAATGATTTTCATTCCGGCTTTGTTTGTAATATGTAAGAGAGTAACATACAATTGACCATGATTGAAGACCAGTTTTGGTGGATATATGAGAATTTCTTTTAAATTTTGTTCTTGGCTCTTTTTCTCCATGCGTGGATTTGAACAAAAAAAATATATAATATGAACAAAAATATTATAAACTGATAACTTAGTTTATTTTACAAAAAAATAACTTAGTTTAATTTTTCAATTAATTTTAAATATGAATAAAAGCATTATAAAATTATAATTTTGTTTTATATAAATATAGCTAAAATATGATGTTTCCATATACTTATGTATGTTTATAAAATATATATATTTTATTATATATAAGTAAACCATGCATTTGATTTGTATTTAGTTATGTAACTAATTTTTAAAAAATACTTATATGTCTTCTCATCAAATAAGCTACATGCTACATGTAGAAACTAAAGCAGGGGAATAATTTTTTTTTAATTTTATAAAACTTAAAAACCGCATTGAATATTATATATGTTAGAAAAATTCAATATTTTTTTAATTCTTTTTGCATTTGGGACTATTTGATAACATGTTTATTACTCGTTTCATTTTTGACTCCAATCACTTACTCTCACCATTTAATTTATATTATATGTTTCCCTACATCATCAAATGGGTTTTATGACCACAATGTACAAATTCCAGTTAATTATGTCTACAGTCTTGTTAGCTAAACCCATGCTTTTCTAACTCACGCCGAAAACGTATCTCATGTCTTTTTGTTTCAATGCAAATAAAACCAACAAATGCAATTAGGAAAAGGAGGTAATGAACTAATACGATCATTTTAAGCCGAATTGGACTTTCAATATAACAAACAGAGATTGTTATATCGGCAATTCTTTCAAATTGACCTTTTTAAGTTTTTTGTCACAAAAATAAAACTCAAAAAATAAAATCACCAAAATAGATTTTTTATTTTGAAAATTTTAATATTTTTTTAGTTTTTAAAATTTGAAATCATACCCCCAAAACCGCACCCCTTAACTCGAAACCCTAAACCCTAAATCATAAACCCTAAACCCTAAATTCTAAATCATAAACCCAAAAACACACCCCTTAATAAAACATTTTGGTCATTTTGATACTTGGGGTCTATATTTGTGATAAAAACTTTTTTAGGTCTATCCTAGAGAATTTCTCTTGTTATATTCTCAAATTAAAGAAAAATAAGGGATAAGTAGGCATACCTGTTCGTCGATAAAGAGCATCTCTAGTCCATAAAGGTTTCACCTTTTGCAATGTTTCTGGTTTCCTAGAAGTGGATCAAGAGCTCTGATTTCGCTTGATCCGGCTGGACCTGGTGAGGCGTCGCTGTAGTAAAAAGCTGAGATTTTCCGGTATAGCTATTTCAGAGTAGGTTTTGATTTTGTGTGGAGTTAAGGAGTAGAAGTAACGATTTATATAGGAGGAGGATGAATGGGAAGTGGAAAGAAACAATCAAGAGGAGCTTAAAGACCTTCATTGATTGATCAGTAATGTCTTAAGGTTACGTTTAGTTCAGAGAGGAACGGATGAGGGAGAAGAAGTGGAGCAGGTGTGGGGGGGGGGGGGGGGGGGAGGGAGAGATCGACTCATAGACTCAGACGAAAATAGAGGTTGGCAAGGTGGGCTTGTTATAGGCCGAATTAAAATATTAAGACAGCCTACGACAAAGAAACGAAACCCAGTTTTGATCAGTCAAAACAACAGTACTGACGTGGCGGTATAAAAGCTCTTGATTGGTTGATTTTTATAAATGACGTGGACACCCTAGCTAATGAGGATTAGCAACTTTAAGTATTGTAAGACTATATAATATTTATTGATCCTATCAGATTCGCCTCTTTCCAAAAAATTCTAGAGGTAGTTGCTCATTACGTATGTGTGGAGCAGCGGCAAGAAGAAAGTACAGACTTTTCTTCATCTCAGTGCTCCGGTGAAGATGTGAAATGGCAAAGCAAGGACTTTCGCTACTTTCTTGAGAATAGGACTGCACGTGAACAAAGCAATAACCCACACTTTTAAGGGGGTCATGGTATTGGAGCTGTTATGTTCCATCCATATAACTTCAACCTGTTTGCTTTGTGGAGAATCCAAGGGAAGGCTTGACTAAGGAACATTCAAGTAACAACGTTGTGTATGAAATACACTTGATATCTTGGTCTAATTCTTGATGTCGAGTTTATCTCCACTTGAAATCAGTTCTGTCTCTACGAAAAATATATATTCTCATGCATTTACTTATATTTTACTGCAACTATAATAAAAAACCTACCAATCATATAATATAAAAGGCAAGCATCATAATATATAAACTTATGACCAATCGGAAAAACTAACATGTTGAATCTATATATACCTAAGCATATTATAATAATTAAGTAACTACAAGCTCGGCTTTGGACTTGAGTTTTGTAAGACCTCAAACAAGCTCTGTTTCATCTGTTTTTAATTGATACGCGTCCGACTCACACATGCTCTATCTAACTGAGCAGTCCTGCATTACCTGACAAGGCATACTGGAGACGTCTCCATTCCCACTCTATCGCAAACTAGAACCTTCCTACTCCAAACAAAGAATAACTAAAAGAAAGTAGTGTATCGGACTGAGGCACCGGTCTAGGCTAAAATGACAATTTGGTTTTCAATGTGTGAGGCGATTGACTGTTAGTTTTGGGCATGCTACCCTTTTTCGTCTGCTCTAGAAGATGAAGACAAATTATGTGAAGACCGGAAAAGAAAGGACATAAAATAAGAATAAATCACCAAAATCATAGTATATTCTATTTGTAGCGAGTAGCTGCATCTATGAAAGGAGAAGAATAAATTAAATGAAAAGACTACTTTTACCTTATATTTAAAAAATGAAAGAATAAAATAGACGAAGATAATATTATTATTTTTATCCAGACATATTGTTTACATAGAGATTAATTAAACATCTCAAATATTTATATCAAAGCGACTATCAAACCGCATTAAAATTTATCTTTCAATTGTTTCGATTAAATCTAATAGCTCAAGTTTTGACTCCCACAATTACAATATAGTGTGCAGATCATTCCACAATTTTTCAAACTACCATAAAATAGCAAAATTTTTGACAATATTAAAAATAATAGTTTTACGCATACAAAATTTACCATTATATTTAGTTATAGAAACATAAGTGAACGAGTCTAAAGCTTTCACATATTGGATGAGCAAAAAGTTGGAACTTTTTCAAAATTAGATTCGGTAAAAGCGGAACACAATAAAATGAATTGCTTAAATTAGCTATTTTAGCTATATATATAGATATGTCTGTTGCCAAAACAAAAATACATCACTTTTCCTTTTAGAGTTTAAAACCATTATCAATTCACTTCTGTCATATACGATGAGGAAAACCCCTCAACCCTCGTTTACAGTTTTGACTATCTTCATCATTCTTGTGTTAGGTTTGAATTTATATTTTAAGTTTACTTTAACATATAACATATACTCGTTATAAAATAAACTGATATTGAATATATGATTTTGATATTTTTAAAATATCATTATGGCTATATTGTGTAATAGACATCATAATTTATATAGTGTAGAAGTTATTATTTCAAGTATCTCTTTTATGTAAATTTCATAGCATACATAAGAACCGAGTTTGGAGTTTTTTGTATAAATATATATGGTCTTCATAATTTATGAAAAACTATAATATAGAAATGGTTCCACATATTTTCACTTTTTATCATCTATCTTTCAGTTGTTTTTTAAAAACATACAAATTTGGTAATATGTGTTTTTCATAACTATTAATGCCTTTTTAAGTAAATTTATATAATATATTACGTTATATTTGTACATTTTGTAGTAATATGTTAATTTTTCAAAATAAAAAATAATTAAAAACATATTTATATGTTACTCTCACTTTATTAGTAATATTCAGAAATGATTCATAGTATATCTTCACCAAAGAAAAAAAATATTCTGTTGATTAAATCATATATATGCTCATTTTTTTCTTTACTTCAATATCTATTTTTTTATTGGTAATAATTATTAAAATAAAAATTTCAAAATCAGTCTTTTTTATTTTCATAAAAAATGTATATTTGTGTTACAAAAATTATATTCAAGAAAAAGAGAAAATTAGTAATATTTTTTTCATTTTGACTAAAAAATCCGATATTCTATATTCAACAGGAATAATAGCAAATGCACAAGAAAAGAGAAAATATTGTGATGAACAACAACTCCCTGTAAACAAAAATGGGTTGTGTGTTGATTCTGAATGTCAAGCTAAGTGTCGTGAGAAACGTGGAGCTAAAGCGAAGAGTACATGTTTTGGGTCAAAAGACAGAAAACCTATGAATTGCATTTGCGCAATTCCGTGTTAACGTTCTGGTTAAGTATGGTGAATAAATATGATGCTCAAGCTCAGCTCAACCATGATATCTTTGAAGTATTTTTTACATTTTTACTCTATTATTCTCTTTAATAGAACAAACACTATAGTATTTTTTATTGGGAGCCTTATAATAAAGTATTGAAGGTGACATATAAATAAAGTATTGATATGTTTGAACCGGATTTGTTGCATTATTTACAATAATGAATAACATAAATGTTAATCAAGACACAATGGTTAGTAAAATCAGTGAACTTTTGTCTTTTTATTGTATTTAGTTAATTCCGGCCAATTGAAATTAAGATCATGTTTACTTATATTTTTCTATTAGGGGTAAATAATATTACTGTCCACAAAAAATAAGAATCTAAATGTGAATTTCTGAGATTTAAAAAAAATAGAACGATGACAAACCATTCTTTCAAATTTGACCCCAATTAAAACACCGTATGTTCCTCAAGGAAAGTAAGACAAACGAATTATTTTTTTTTTTGCAAAAAACTAACTAACTGAATGTAAAAGTAAAACTACTCTTTGAGTTTAAAGATGAAGATTCCACAAAGAGGATTTACTCAATCAGGGTCTTCTTTTTCGTCTTTTAAAAATAAAACCATCGGCAAGAAAAAAGATTCACAACAAAATATGCCGTAAGATTGGGAATGAATTACCTACTAATGCTATAGAATCCTAGACTATGATTTTATCAGTTGAAGAAAGAGAAAACTTAACGTCATTTGTTACCGATCAAATTGATATCCCTAAAATTGTGAGACAAATCAAGATTTGCTCATATCTGAATCAAAAACATAGTCTACACAGATTATGTCTAGTGATTGTGATGACAATTACATACATGAAAATCAATCTCTTCTCTTCTTCTTCTCCATCTTCAAGTATCATCAATGTCTCCAACACCTTCTCTCCGCCGCAAAGACGAGAGTTTGAGTTCAAAACATGATCCTCTGCCATAAGCTTCCGACAAATCTACAACATCTTCGCCCGATGTGCTCCTCCGACATGTTCACTTGAAGACCGATCCGGATGTATTCTTGAGAGTTCGCAAACGTCACCTGATTTGGAGAGTTAAAATATTTTTGCGAGTGCCACCTGTCAAATATTTTATGAACCCATCGTAAGTTTTGACAAAGAATGTCAGATACGTTGTAAGTTTCCATTTATCTATTTCCTTAGTTACTAGGATAGTAATTCATTTTAGGCTGCGATATCTAATTAGTTAGATGTTAACATATATTCCCGTTATCGGTACATGAAAACATGAGATGTCAAATTTTAGTGTCACATGTACATGCTACTAATATAACATAGACTTTACCTTTTCTCTTAACGTTAACAAAAATTATATATACTCCACTGAATTCAGTATATTTGTATGATAATGTTAGTTGACGCTTAATTTTCTTAAAACATTAGCAAAAGTTATATACTATGAGAATTTGGAGTCTGAATTGCTTTATGTGTTAAATGTTTTAGGCGAAGCTAGTGTTTATCGTTGACGGTGAATACAACTCCACACTAGTTACACAATGTTTTGAGTGGCATGATGAGGTAGAAGAAGAGGTTTTTGACAAGATTGTATCTTTATCTGAAAATTCCTCTTTTTAGAAGTTTCGGGCAATATGTAATTGTGTGTTCGTTGAGAGTCTAGAAAGAACAAGAGATGTGGTTTCTTTTTGTTAGAAAGTCTATATGGATGTTTCTTTAGAGTTTACATGTGTTACCAGTTTTAATTATGTGAAACTAAATTTTAATATCCTCTAAGTTTAGCTGAATACACTTTTGTTTATTTACCATCCTGCTTGTGTTGAATTTGTTATCTTTATCTGATCTTACAATATAACATTAGAAATATATGGTGACAAGATGAGACTATATATTCGTTATTTTCTCTTAGGATCTTAGCTAATACTTACATACTAACATAGATAAGTACAGATTTGTTCCCCTTCTTTGATGTAACACTAATTATATAGTTACAATCTAACATTGGAAATATAGGGTCACTAGATGAGACTACTTTAGATTTGTGGTACCTTCTCTGATCTACACAATCTTACATTTGTCTTTCTATATTTTCAATAACCTAGACTCCAACATATTCATACAACCTAACATTTCTAGTAACAAACAGTGTAAATATTACGTTTATGTTATACAATTAAAACCTAAGTTAATATTCACAGTCTAACATTAGAGCATACAGATTTGGTTAAACGTTACTTTTATATGTTAACGTGTTCTTCTAATGTGGTGAGTAGACCATACTACTACATTCTAAATTTATATATATTGCATTATATCTTTCTTCTTCTCATGAATCTAAACTCTATCATAATTATAACAAACTAACATATCAATTAACAAAGCATATAAATAGCTCATTGTTGTTCAGTACAACATGCATCCCAACACCACTACATTTATGAACCTATAATATTTCTAACATAATTATTACAATCTAACTAA
>NC_027751.1:34090913-34094805 GCF_000695525.1 Brassica oleracea var. oleracea
TAACTCCATGTGTAATAGTTTTATTTATGGCATGTTTTGTGATTTATGTGTTTACTCTTTTAGTTGTGATTTTTTTTTGTAAATTTGAAGAGATATTAATGAAATTTTTAGTAAATATGTTCATGTTTACGATATTATCTTGCCAAAAATACTTGAATTTATTGAGGTTATTGATACAACTTCAATAGCAAAACAAATAACACAAACATTTAATCAAATTTACTAAAACCAAGGGAGAAGACTTCTAAGAAAACTTAGTCAAATTCACAAAATATCAAATATTACATAAGTTCAAACATATAACACTTTCACTAGAAGTCTTTTGGGAAGTCTTCGGAATTCTTCCGGGAAGTCTTCGGAAGTTTTCCGGGAAGTCTTCTAAAAAGAGTTAAATTTTAAGCGGGAAAATAAAATATAAGCAGAAAATTAAAATTTAGGCGGAAAACTTAAAATTTAAGTGAAAATTGAAATTTTTAATCACATGAAAATTAGAAAGTATATCTTATGATCTAAGAAAACATATTAAACCATATAACTTGATAATCTTGAAGTTACTTAACACTTTTGAAAGTTTTAAAAAATATCTTAAAGTTAGGTAACAAGTTTACAAAAACTAATGTAGAAGACTTCCGTGAAAGTTTTCTCGAATTAGCTAGAAAATTAATAAACATGAATGTTGCGAACCTCATAACTAAAATCAATTAAGTTATGAATTTCATTCAGGAGCCTCAATATCGATTAATATACACGAATTAACAAGAAAATGTTAAAAACACTTTATAGTTTTAAGAAAATGAAAGTTTATTAAACATTGACTTAGAGATGTGTCTGCCAGAAGACTTCCAAGAAGTCTTCCATTTAAGTCATTTTTGCAATTGAAAATTTACAAAGGAAGACTTCCATAGAAGTCTACTCTACAACATATTTCTTTGAAAGCCTTCCTTTGTAAATATCTGCTTACTTTTTATTTTGAAAAAATCTCGAAAATACTAGAGAAGTCTTACCTTCTAGGGTAAACATGTTAGTATTGCAATTGACCGAACTGTGTCAAAAATTTAAATTTTTCTAGAAGACTTACATGGAAGTCTTCCACAAGAAAAATAAAACTTAGATATTACATTTAACTAGACGACTTACATGTAAGTCGTCTCAGATTACTTGTGCAATTGAAAAATAAAATTTTAATATTTAATTTTAATTAGACGACTTCCATGTAAGTATTCCGTCAGAAGACTTACACGGAAGTCTTCTGTGATAACCAAGCTTTGCCCAGAATCTCGAAAAAAAATCTGGAAGACTTTCAGGTAAGTCGTCTTCCGAAAGACTTACATGGAAATCGTCTAATTAAAATTATATATTTAATTTTATTTTTCAATTGTAAAAGTAACCCGAGACGACTTTCACCGACCTCTTCCACCGAGAGTTTGGAAGATTTACAGGAAAGTCTTCCGGCGGAAGACTTTCGTGTAAGTCATCTAGAGAAAGTCAAACTTCTGACACAATCCGGTCAATTGCAAAACTAACTTGTGTATTCTAGACCACTTACGAGGAAGTCATCTCTGGTATTTTTGAGATTTTTTTGTTAACAAAAAAAGTTGGAAGACTTTCAGAGAAGTTGTCTCTAAAAACACACATAAAGTCAATTGCAAAACTAACATCTATATTGACCAGAAAACTTCCGTATATGTCTTCTACGACCAGAAGACTTACACGGAAGTCTTCTGACGAACAAATCAGGAAAAAAATCAATTACATATTTTCAACCAGTAAAATAACTTGATTAGCTTCTCCTATCACATAGAACTTCACCAAGAAACAGACCCATTTGTTAATAAGCAAGATTCATGAATTTGAACCTTACAGTGTAGAATCAAAATCTTGGTTTTTTTGATGAATATAGAGAGAAATTATGTCTTGCAGAACTTTCTTTAATCTCTATCATAAGACCTTAGAAATTATCTTGTAACTGACATTACATAAGCTGATGGGCCTGAACTGAGACATCTCATTTGGCTTAAGTGTCTTTGGGATAAGACAAATATTTGTATCATTTAGTCCATTGGCCATCGTCCCATCAAAAAGGAATTTATTAACCATAAGAGTTAAATCTTCCTTTAAAATATCCCAGAATTTCTGATAGAAGAGAGCTATCATCCCATCTGGTCCTGGGGCCTTCTCTGGATGCATCGCAAAGAGTGCTAATTTAACCTCCCATTCTGTGACCGGGGCAGTAAGATTGTCATTCATCGGCTCAGTAATAGTCGAGGATACCTCAGATAGCACCTCCTCTATATCTTATGGATTAGAGGCCTCAAAGATTTGCCTAAAGTAGCTAGTAGCAATGGTCACCAACCCTTCCTCATCCTCAATGACATTTCCATTTGCATCAAGAAGCTGAGTGATTCTATTCCTTGCTCTCCTTTGCTTAATAAGTGCATGGAAGAATTTTGTGTTTTTATCTCCTTCCCTGAGCCAGAAAATTCGATTTTTTTGTTTCCAAAACATTTCTTCTACCTTAAGAGCATCAAATAGTTCCTTCAATGCTTCTACAATTTCCTCAGTTGTAGCATCATCATTCGCGTACAAACCTTCAACTTTTTCTTTAAGCTCTTCCACCAGTCTTGCTGAGTTCACATTGTGTTGTCTCCTTCACTCGCTCAAAGCTTTCCGACAGCTAGATATATGTTTCATGATATTTGCATTAGGGGGAAGATCAGAAGATTTCCATCATTCAAGAATGACTTGCCGTAGCTTCTCATTATCCAGCCACCTTTTATCAAACTTGAAGTTTTTAGATCTCCTCATTGGTTTTGTGAGGATGTCTACAAGAATCGGACGATGATCTGATCCCCATAACCTCATGTACTTTACAGTTGAATGAGGAAACTTCTCATGCCAATCCGCATTTCCTACTGCCCTATCTAGACGGCATCTAACAGTAATTCGTCCAGCTCTCTTTCCTACCCATAGAGCATGTTCCAGTAAATGGAAACTCCAGTATACCACAGTCATTTAACATATGCTTGAAAGGTAAATAAGAGTTGTCAGAGTGTTGTCTTCCGCCTTCCTTTTCATTAGGTCCAGTAATTTCATTAAAATCTCATATCATGAACCAAAGTTAATTTCTTGTTGTTGAGAAACGCGTAAGACGTTCCCACACTTGTTCTCTTCGTTCAAGAACACGATCCCCATAAACAAACGTCATAAATACTTTTTTCCATCAATGACTGTTTCAATGTCAATCATTCTGTTATTCGAAAATAAAACATTAACTTGAAATTCATCCATATAAAAAAGAGCTAAACCTCCGCTGAGACCAAGTGGCTCAACGGTAAACAAATGATCAAATCCTAAGTCGGGCTGAATGTTTTGCAACATCAGCCTCCTATTATTCGTCTCAGAAAGAAACACAAGTCTTGGCCGATGCTTCTGACACATCTCTGTAAGGCGTCGAACTGTGAGGTTGTTCCCAATCCCTCAACAGTTCCAACTGAGTGTCCTCATTGATAAAGGTGAGATGGATTTTTGGACCCCTTCGAACCATCGTTTTTGGACGACCCAAATTTTTGCCTCTTTGAACTGAGGTGATGGCGTCTTGGTTTTCCTGTTTCACCAGCAGTACGGGTTTCATGAGACGAAGATGACCTCTTGTGTGGAGATCCCCGAAGAAGAATCTCAATTTTTTTATTCTGAATACCCAAAGGGGCACTCGGTTTAGAGCCATACTTGCTACCTTTCGAGGCTTTAACAGCCGGTTTCTGAGACTTATGTGTCACGCGGAAGACAGAAGAGCAAATGAAAACATTTTTCTAAAAATAGATTAGATTCAGATGAAATATATCATGCATGATAGAGTGAAGATACAACATATACCTTTTCATCTAGGCAAGGA
>NC_027751.1:34094873-34098625 GCF_000695525.1 Brassica oleracea var. oleracea
ACCAAAAGCAGATGAGGCGAACAACAAAGAAGTGAGGCCAAGTCAGAGAGCGTTGGAGACTGAGTGGCTGACGGCTGTATGGGCAACAACAACAGGTAGACATTTTCCAAGATGGCTTCTGGATTTTCAAGTGAAGATAAACTGAGAGAGGGTGTTTGTGGGGCGTGATTCCAGTCATTAGCCTCTCCTATTTATATGGTTTGAGGTTTTTATCGGTTTTTCACATGCATGAAGCTTCGATTGTAAATGTAGGGGGAGAGAGAGTTAGTGGGAATTAATGATTTCAATGTAAACTGAAGATCCATTGTATATGTTAAGAGTGAAACATTGAATGAAGAATAAGCAAGAGACGAAATTGAAGAAATAGGGGAGATCAAAAGTTGACAAAACGAAGTTTCTATTGTAACAATGGCGAAGACAGTGATGCTGGATCGTCTAAGATGGAGGCGACTTCAGATCTAATTGAGTGAAACCTTAAACTCATAGTTTGAATGTCTTTGGGTTGAAACGACAACATCATTAATAAGTAGGCTTGCCAATGGGCTGGAAGAATTATTGAATTCGTTTATGGACCTATGGCAATGTTATATATATTGGATAACCCAAACTAAAAGACAAATAAGATATCGAAAACACAGCACAAAATTAATTTATCTAAGGAATATTTATTGTTTCAGTGGAATCCACATAAAATTAAGAAAGACACGTGCTTCAAAGTGTAAACTCTTTCATTATAATATAGAAGACTAGGTGATTTTCTGCAATTTTGCGGATATAAATATTGTATGAAATTATGTATTATTTTTATAATTTTTTGATTTTAATAATAACCGTAATTATTAAATTAAACTTAAAGTTTTAAATATTTAAAAATCAAAACTCTTGGTATTATATAATTTCAGAAGAATTTTGAAATACAATGATAATTATATAAATTTTAATTTAAGTTTCTAAATATCTTTTATGATATAATTTGAGTTTAATAAAAATCCGAGGATTAATGAACAAGAAAACAATTTCTATTTTGCATATTATCTTGTCTACCACTTTATTTTATTTTGACGCAAATTTGTTATAATTTTTCATAATTTTGTCAAATCACAAATCACTTTCTTATACATTTTTGATTTAGTGTTTAACATAAAACTCACGATTGGTTAACCAAACAAATTCATCCTTAATTTTCTTTTGTCTTCACACTATACTATCTTAATATTTTCATTAAAAGTAATAACAATTTAGATATTTTAAATAGTATTTTTTTAATTTTTTTTTAAAGAAATTACTTTAATAAATCATATTTTAATTAAATCTTATTAACTAACTATATATCAGAAAATAATATATATATATATATATATATATTTAAATAACGTGATATCATTATTTTAGACATATATACTTAATATTACATCAAAATAACATGTTTTTATTTTTATAAATTTTTTAGAACTTTGTTATCACACATAGTAAAAAATTATTATACTGAAAAATAAATATAATTATTAATTTTATTTTAGATTCAATTTAAGTTATATTTTCTATTTTCAACCTTATCAATTTTATAACTTATCATTTATATTGATTTTCTTTAATCAATTTATCTTCATTTTGTAAAAACATACAAAACTAAGTAATTCACATTTATAGTAATACATAAAAAACATATTATTCGACAAACAAATGAAAAATTAAATACGTAAGATATAAGAAAACCAAAATTATAAGAAGCAAGTTTTATTATTCTTCACTCGTGTTTTTAAGTTTTGTTTATCTTTTCTTTTTAAAAATAAGCATGCCTGTTATATTATAATCAAAACTATATAAATTATATGAATAGAGTATCAATTCTAGTCTCGTATTATTATAATTTTTCTAATTTTTTAATTTATATTATAATAAACTTGTTTATTGATTAATATTATTTTAAAACGACTTATCATTTAATTTTATTATAATAAAGGCTATACGAATTATATTTATAGAGTATTAACTCTAGTCTCGTATTAGTATAATGTTCCGGTTTTTCAATTTTATACTATAACAAAAAAATTATTAATATAATTTTAAACGACTTACCATAGAATTTTTTTATGTTTTTTAAATATACAAATATTTTAATCATTTTTAAAGTAATAAGTCAATTATACCATCAAAATTTGTCATTGAAAAATGATTTAAATTTTTTTTAAAATTGTATACTTGACTGTTTTGCATTCATTGGACATATTTTTAGAAAAAATATATAGTGAGTGAATATAATAAATATTATTATTTTTAAGTTAATTAGTTTGAGTGACTGCTGGGATGAAATTAATTTAACATGATGTAATTTCACGTTTAGGAGGATTACGGGTTCCGGCACTAAACCTCCTGCTATTCAAAGAATACAAGATTATTGTATTCACTATTAATAAAATAATTAATAAAAATATGTTTAAATTGGTTTATATAATTATTTTTATAATATTACATGTATTTATATGTATATATTCTAAATATCTATAATTTAATCTATTATATTTAATTGTTTCCATAAACAAAGTATGTTAATTCATCTATATTTAAGATCTTTAATTGTTTTTTTGGTAATATATATTTTTTTTTTGATCAAATTTTGGTAATATAGATTAGATTATGTAATTCTAAGATTAGTTTCCTTTAAAAAAATTAAATAAATGAAAATTAAAATAACAACAATCAATCAAATTAAGAGAATTAATTCTAAACTTCACATATGAATGAAACATAAGCAAAATCCACTTAATCATGTTTTCCTTTAAACAAAACTAGATTTTGACCCACGCTCAGAAAGCGCGGATATTTGTTGTTGATCGTTTGATAAAATTTGAATGAATTTATAACTTTTTATTAGATATAAATAATTTAAAAGTCTATTATAATGTTTGAGTTTCAAACAATGTTTTCATATCAATCTAGACTTGTGATCAAACCTATCTAATGACTCGTAGATAGTCCGGTTTGGATTTAATTAAACAAAATATGGTAAAAATACGCAAAAAGTCCAAAAACCTTGCTATTAACCCGCTTGATACCGGTTGATTCGATAAAACCTGATATCTTGCATATTTACATTGTTTTATCCATTTATTCATGCGCATTTTGATCATATAGATTAGGATTTAGCCATGTCTAGGTTGCATTTTGCATACATATGTCTCTATTAGGTATTGGAGTACCACATGGAGTTCCTGGAGACATTTGGGTGCATTTGGAGCTCAAAGGAGGTGATTAGAGTGATCTTTGGACGAGCACTGCCTGGAGCGACTTCCCCGAGCGACTACATGAAGTCGCTGTGCACCACATCCCGGAGCGACTTTCCCAGAGCGACCGCACGAAGTCGCTCGCGTTTTCATGTCCGGAGACACACAAATTTGACCCTGGAGAGTCCTCCCAGAGCGACGTGCCGAAGTCGCTCCCGATGTTCAGAGCGACCTGTTGGAGCGACACACCAAGGTCGCTCGCGTTTTCACATCTGGAGACACACAGATTTGACCCTGGAGCGACCTCCCAGAGCGACGTGCCGAAGTCGCTCCCGATGTTCAGAGCGACCTGTTGGAGCGACACACCAAGGTCGCTCGCGTCCTCTCGTCCGGAGACACCAAAATCGGCTCTGGAGCGACTTCCCGGAGGGACACCTGCAAGTCGCTCCGCGTTATTTTGCTGCCGAAAATCATGTTTTCTCGGGGACCTTTTGGTCATTTGTATGCACGTTTTGCACTTCCAAAAAA
>NC_027751.1:34099017-34099553 GCF_000695525.1 Brassica oleracea var. oleracea
CATTTGTCTTAGGAGCCTTGAAAACTCCTAATATCAAATTGGCGCCGTTGCCAAATTTTGAGTAGATTTGAACATTGAGATTTAATCACTTACTTGAGACTAAGTCATTTTTTATTTTCTTTTGATACTGATTCTCCTTCTTCACCTCCCTTTTATCTACAGGTGTATGAACTTGCGGAGCAGGGGTCCATCAAACCTAGTTCCAAGAGCAGCAAACATCAGAGCTTTAGAGAGAGAGTGTGATAGAAAGAGAAGAGAAGAAGAGCAACATGCTCACTTGCAGAGATTGGATACTGATATGGGAGACATACCTCAAACTGATGCGAACGCCAATGGAGCTAACAACGCCCCACCACAGCGAGCAGCTCGACCCATTGGCACTTATGACCGCCCCAACATTCATGGTCATAGATTGAGAATCCGAGCACCCGACGTGGCAGCCAACAACTTTGAGATCAAATCAGGACTCCTCAACGTGATCGAGAACAACAAGTATCATGGCTTGGCTCTAGAGGACCCATTTGATCACTTGGACA
>NC_027751.1:34099736-34101008 GCF_000695525.1 Brassica oleracea var. oleracea
GAAGGCTTCAGTGAAGCCTGGGAGAGATTCAAGGGCTACCAAGCTCAATGCCCTCACCATGGTTTCTCTAAGGAAAGCATGCTGAGCACATTCTACAGGGGAGATCTTCCTAAGTACAGAGCCATATTGGACACAACTAGCAATGGGTTCTTCTTGGGAAGAACTGAGGAAGATGCAGAGGAGCTGGCTGACAACATGGTAAAGAGTGACGCAGTCTACAGTGGAGACCACGACAGAGGCAGTCGAATAGATGATAAGCAGACGAGGAAGGAGTTGAAAGCTCTACAAGATAAGATAGACTTCCTCATTGCTGATAAAGCCACCCAAGAGCAGCTGCACTTTGTTGGTAACCCAAGCCAAGAGACACCCCCTGTGTCCATGAGGTTGAGGGTTTGGAAGGTCAGGAAGAGCTGTGTTTCATCAACAACAATGGTAGCTGGTACAAAAAAGAGCTCAACTTTCAGTATAACAAGTACCAACAGAAATCCTATCCCAACAACCAACAGAGTGGTTATCGCCTAGAAACAACCAACAAGGCAGCTATCAGCCTCAGCAAAACCCCTTGTCTGGTTCCTCTGCTCCTCAAGAGAGCAGCACTGATACCTTATTAGAAACAAATCTTGGAGTCTCAGACTAGAAGTGAGAAGCATGTTGGTTATGAGTTGAAAAACCTTCATTCCAAGATTCTACAATGAGCTCAACAACAAGTTCTCACATCTTGCTTCTACAGTCAAGAATTTAGAGAATCAATTTGCTTCCATGAACACTCACCATAATCGCCAGCAAGGATCTCTACCTGGAAAATCTGACCAAAACCCCAAGAAGCCCAAAGCTATCACCCTTAGGAGTGGTAAGCAGTTACCTCCTACAACCCTCACCAGGGATGCTGAGAAACTAGGTGAGGGAATGGCCATCAACTTAGATGATGATGTGGTAATTGTTGATGAGAAGACCAATGATGAGATTTTGGAGAAGATTATGGAAGCTAAAGGTAAAGGAAAGGTTGGGGAAGAAAAGAAAACAGTGAAAGATGGTGAAGTTGTTGCTCCAGAAAGTGAGAATTCTTTTGTTCCTCCTCCCTATGAACCCAAACTTCCATTCCCTGGTAGATTCAATAGGCAACTGCTATAGAAGTACAAAGCTCTGTTTGAGAAGCAAATGAGTGAAGCTTCACTCAGGTTGCAATGCCCATCATCGATGCTTTCATGTTGATTCCTCAATACAACAGGTTCCTGAAAGATGTTGTAGCTGCAAAGAAGAAGGAGATGGAAG
>NC_027751.1:34102106-34118433 GCF_000695525.1 Brassica oleracea var. oleracea
TGAATCATGGATATACACACTTGAGTTGTCACATCTTTTATGCCAATCTTTTTGACAAACTCGAGTGGTACACCCATTCTCAAAGCCCTTCCCTCCTTTTAAGCCTTCATTGATTGATGAGTGAGGCCTTTTTCGGAAAGTCTTACATGCACATAATGTTGAGAGTATCGGGAACGACAATGCTTGATCTTCATTCTTGCTAGATTAGGCACATTATTGTCTAGCCATAGGATGGGGGGGGAGTGTTGTAAAGTTTGATTTGGGGGTATGAGAAAGTTGAAGGAAAAGAGTGAACTCTTGTGCTTAATTGACTAGTCTTTATGGGATAAGTAGAGAAACTTCTAGCTCAATTTGTGAAAAGTCTTGGCCCTTAAAAAAAAAAAGGGCTAGCAAAATTAGTATGAGCTAAGAGGTGTTCAAAAAGTGTAAGAAATCCCTTGTAAAAAAAAAAAAGAGAGAGTTTTATGTTGGGAAATGCTTTTGGAGTCATTGAGTGAGAGATATGAGTTGGGTTTGGAATTGGGAAATGAATGTGTATCATATATGTTTGGGAAAATGGTAGAACAATGGGGATTGAGCATTGTATGCATGAGTTGATCCATTTCTTAGATATATTATGTGCATTGTCAAGGCTACTTGTCTTGAGAGTATACCACCTTAAATATCATATATCTTGAACCCCTTGACTCACTTGATCAAAAAGCCTCCCCTTACCCAAATGATTTGGACCAGTTAACCATTTGCAAGAATTCACTTGATGCTATTCTTAATGAACTTGAGAGTTGGCTGATTTGCATGTGTGAATGCATGATGATGAGTGTACGGATGAAAAGAGTTGAGATAGGCCTAGAGAAGCTAGAGTATAATAAGAGAGGGTGTACTAATGCTGAATTTAGATGTTGATTTGAGTGCTTTGTGTGTTTCTTTTGGCTATGAGCTCCCACCTTCAAACCTCTCTCCCTATGAGTTCTAGAAAGTTCATCGGAGCGACCTGTTGGAGCGATACACCAAGGTCGCTCGCGTTTTCACGTCCGAAGACACACAGATTTGACCCTAGAGCGACCTCCCAGAGCGACGTGCCGAAGTCGCTCCCGATGTTTAGAGCGACCTGTTGGAGCGACACACCAAGGTCGCTCGCGTCCTCTCGTCCGGAGACATCAAAATCGAGCATCCTGGAGCGACCTCTCAGAGCGACCTACCAAGGTCACTCCTAGCCAGAGCGACCAGCTCAAGTCGCTCGCGTTTTGAAGGGTATTTTGGTCATTTCATTATGCACGTTTTACATTGCCTAAACCTAAGTTAAGTACTTTTGTAAGCCACCAGAGGCAGAGAATCTCTTTTGGAGAGAACAACTAGTAAAACTTCTTTTGATTCAGATTTCATTGCTTTTATCTTGTGTTTTTGTTGATTTCTTATCTATTCCTCTACATGATTAATCTGAAATTCAATATGGGTTTAAGAGGAATCATAGAGATTAGTGAGTAATCACTTTTTGAATTCATGGGTTAGGGAGATTAAGGGTGATTAGGTTAGTTCTAGGATGTTTTAGTGTAGATCATTCTTGTTCCTTGCTAGTAGAGTATTCATAATGCATCTTCTGAGTTGGCCACTCAAAATTTGATCGATAGGCATTTCCCACCCGAAAGGTGTTCGATGAAATGCCTGAGACAACTCTCCTAGGCTTTTAGTATACTTTGCCAAAGACATTTGTTGTTAAAGGTGCTAAGATAGCTAATAGATTTGTTAGTAATGATTGCTTTCACATTATTCAACCAAAGACATTTGATGTTTGAGATATGTTAGCAAATGAGCATTCATCTAGACATGGAGCTTGCTTAGAAATGTGTCTAGGCTTAAGGTCGATAGTTTGATTGATCATTTGCCATTCTTAGTTCCATACTTGATCACCCAAGGTATAATCCCTATGCCCATGAGTTCTCTTTTCCCTTAGTCAAGAAAGTATCATTCTGAAATTGTTTTCTTGTATTAGTAGTAGTTTAAAACTCATCTAAATCATTGGTTGCACTTAGATTAAGTGATTAGTTACATTCTCGGTGCTTTGATATCCCTCAAAACTGGTTCGACAATCTTTTATACTACATCATTTGTCTTAAGAGCCTTGAAAACTCCTAACATCAAATCCTAAAAATTTGATAACATTTTTTAAAACATTTGATTAATATTTCA
Organism: Brassica oleracea var. oleracea; assembly: GCF_000695525.1. NCBI lineage: Eukaryota > Viridiplantae > Streptophyta > Magnoliopsida > Brassicales > Brassicaceae > Brassica > Brassica oleracea. Next base: position 34,104,294 of record NC_027751.1, read on the forward strand.
TATATTTTTAATATATTACATAAAATTAAAAACTTGTGATTCTTTATACTTTGATTAATTTGTTTTATTATGTGATTCGGAGAAAGTGAAAACATAATAGTAGAAATAAAAACAAAATCAATTGATATGACAATATTAGTTTTTTTATTACTCACCAATGTAAGATTATTTTTATTTTAGATTTAGAAAATGATTTTATGATAATTTTTAGATATTTTTGAATGCTTAGATTTTTAAGTTAGTTATTTTGTGAGATATTAAGTTAGCTAGCACATCTATAAGTGATCAAATTTGGTATAACTTGTGGGTAACACAATTTTTGTACACACTAATTTTGGAATGATAATATATTTGATACTATTTATTAATTTATTCTAATATAATTTTTCATTTGCAGTATTGGTGATAAGGTTATTTTCAAATTAACGCTTTACCTATCATAATTTATCTTTACCAATTAATAACATAGTGCACTTGTATATTATATTGAATTGGTAGTATATTAAACTTCATAAGTTATGCACTCCAAAACTAATAGTGTTTTTCATTGGAATAGTAGTTAAAATATCATAGTACTTACATATACCAAAATATTGATTTTGGAATTTTGAACATATCAGCATACTAATATGAGTATGGGTTCGTTTAATATTTTTAAAGATAGTGTATGATATGTTGTTCCCGTAGATGGAATATTTGTAGCAATCATAATATTAAAAAAAAATAGTCATAACTATATATTTATATTTATATAACCGTATAATGTTAAAAGTAAATTATGTTGCCAAACGTTTGAACTATGTAAGTGTAAAAAATTATGTTCTAGGCTTAAAAACCAATTGACCCAAATTAATTCTAATCTATAATAGGTGCAACATAAAAAAAACAAAGATAAATTAGTTCGTGCACAAAAAAAACAGAAGTTAAATTAGCTCAATTCAAATATATACTAAGGCCATCATTATCGCGGTATTTAAGGGGGGTCTCTTAAGGTTTTTGTTGTTTAAATAAATGAAAAACACACAATTAAGGTAGAACCGTGTCTTAATTTGGGTAAGCGAGAGGCGTATCTACGTGGACACGTGTCGGTGTTTGACAGGAAAGAGGGTTCTGGTGAGAATCGCCCCGATATCGACCGAGCCGTGGAGAGAAGGAATCTCGTTTAAGCTGAATCGTACGGTAGTACTGAGATACTTGTTACGAAATTGAAGGCTTCTTCCAGCTACGTGGCGGGAAGAGGGTTTGAGCAAGGGTGAACCGAAGAAGGAAGATGGAGACGAGATTAGAACTCTCGTCATTTGGAGGTTCCTTGAGCGAGAGGATGAGAGGAGGAGAAAAAGAAGATAAAGTTTTTTTATTATATTTTTTGTGTTTTTATTTTTCTTTTTGTTTAATTTATGGACTTAAATAAAAATGGAACGACGAAACTGGTGATCGGGTGTGAGCTTTTTTTTCTTCATATGGTGGAGATTACCTCCAATCACAAGAGACCACGTGGTTCGTGTATCTAACGTGGGATATGAGTGTTGTTCGCTATACCGATTTGCCACCTGTCACTTGTCGATCTCACGTATTCTACGGATATCCCTACAAATATCACTAATACGATGGATGTTCGAACAAGAATTCGTGATAGACAAATGCATGAACAGCTGAAAGATGATTTGGTTGAACATATTTGGAAAAAATTTGGACGTGATGAAGACAACAACTGATATCTTATACTTCTTTCAAATAATTCTCGTTTATTGTAATAATCTTTGTTTTCATGTTTTTATTTAAAAGTCTATGTTTAAAATGTTATCTTTTATTATGTATTATGTAATAAATTTTCTTTTAATTTTAATAAAAAATATTTAATATTATTTTATTTTTAAGAACCCCAAAATAAGAGATTTGCAATGGAGACATAAAAAGCTCAAATTTCTTAACCAAGTCTCTTAATCAACTTTATTCCTTAAATACTATTAAAAAACAATTAAGAAACTCATTATGGGGTTGTGGGATAAAGATGCTCTAACCTCTCATCATGAGCCTTGCTGAGCAGCACCTTCAGCAGTCATCTTTCTAAGAGCTAAAGTGAGTGTTAATGGGGCCATCAAGAGCTTCCTTCGGTGGCACTCCACAACCTTGCTGAAATATGTTACAAACAAACAAACCATTAAGCAGTCAATACAAACTCACGTTGATAGGAGCAAGGTTCTTCTGTAAAATTGAGTAGTTCACATAACCTGCAACAATAGATATATAAACATATGAGTTTCATTCTCTTGCACAAAAAAACAAAATATTCACTTCCCATCGTGTCTTGGGAAACAATTAAGGACAGTTCAAACCAAAACTTTAGTTATACTAAATTTTGTTTACTGTCAAATTATATATATCTGGTCCTGAGCTCAAGACCCAGCAGCCTTAAATACCTCCTGAGCCAACTTCTGTTGCTGATCAAACTTTGAATCCACTCTGAGAGAGGTTTCATCTAACGATCAGTCTCTATATACTAATCATCAAAATCAGATTTATCTACTAAGGCAACTACATTAACAACTAAAGTTCTTTAACTCAACTCGATTCATCAAATGGCTGGAAATTTTATATAAATATGCTATCCAACCAATCACAAATCAACCGACCGAACAAAAATGATCCGAGAATGAAACTAAGGAAACGTCAAAACACCCTTAAAGATCCCCGCCACTGAACCTGATGTCCCTCTGCAAATTGTCGTCGTACGTCTGGTCACTAATTTAGAATCTGCATATGTCAGCACTAATCGACAGCTCCAACGCGTTGTAGTCATAGGGAAGATTAAGAAGTGCTACGTAAGGTCTGGATTCTTGGGAAACCCAGAAGCCTCGACTCGACGACGTCTCCGTCGGCTAGGGTTTTTCTACTCGCTACCGAACAAAGCTGATGAGATATGCAAACAAAGTGATGGCGTAGTTTCGTGGTCTATGAAACAGATATCGTATAATTAAAGTAGTAATTGTGTATAGTTAGAGTAAATAATTGTTGGACCAAACAAATAATAAATAGTTTAGTCCAACAACCTTATTTAAGTAGATTTTTTTAGGACATTTTTCCTTTTAATAGTACCGATTCACAGCAAAAACTTTACACTTGAAAATTTACTAGGTGATTTTCCCGTGCTCATGCACGGATATAAATATTATAAAATAAATACATTATAAAATTTATTAATATTTTATTTTTTATTTTTTGTTATTCTATTATTTATATTGTAACCAATATGAAAGGTTTTTAAATAACATTATGTTATTTTAATTAGCATATAGTTTTAGACATATAATATCTCGACAGTTTGGTTATTATTTGGATATATTAGATAACATTTACTTTCCTGATTCAACTATAATATTTTTGTTGTACAACTTATTATTTTTTTTTTATTTTTTTTTTGATGTAGTTTTATTCTTGTCTTCGACTTGTAAACATATTTCAGTAAGATTATGTAATTTAATATATGTTGTTTTGAGAATCAAATAATAAAAGTAAATTAAAGTGTTGACGATTCAAAGTTACATAAATAAGTATAACATTGATGGTCCTTTGAAACCTTATGCATATATATATATATATATATATATACAAAATACTTAATTGTAATAGTTGGTTAATATATTTATAATATTTTTTATAAAACTCATATTTATTTGTAATATGTTGAACCGTTCTATAATTTATTTGTATAAAAATATTACTATAAATAAAAAATATTATTTTTAATTTAATGTTTGACTTTGTATAAATTTTTTGAATTTGTTTAGTTACTCATCTTGTGGGTATATTGTGTTACATATATTCCATCAAATTAAGGTATAACTATTTCTATTTATCGTATTAGTTTGGTTGTTCTTTTTAGTAATTTAGCATATGTTAATTTAAAAAAAAACAAAATTATAAAAACAAAAAGATGATATGTACAAAGTTACATAAAAACATAACCGATAAATTTTAAAAGGGATAATTATTTATTTTCTTTAATATCAAGATTATTTTTATAAACTTTCTTTTTTATGAAATCACATTATATATATAAAAATATATTCGTATTAAATATTATTAATATTTTATTTATTATATATGTTATTTGAAAAATATAAAAGGGAACTTAAATAAAAAAAGTTTAAATTAAATTTTATTCATTAAAAATATCTTAATTTATGTTATTTTAATTATTTTGTAATAATTTGAGAAATAGATTGATTTAAATAAAATGCTTAATACTTTTAAAATATATATTATGTTGTTTGAGATTATCTTTTAAAAGGGAAGATTATTTATTTACTTTAAAATCAAGATTATTTTGTGAATTTTCCTTATTATGAATTACACTATATATATAAAAGATATTTTCGTTTTTAGAATTTTTAATTGTCTCTATTATATTGGTTATTTAAAAAAATAAAGAAAAAGGAAACCTAAATAAAAAAGAAAAAAAATGAAAAAAATATTTAATAATGATAATTAGATATATTTGATTCATTAAGGGTATTATCTTAATCAACCATCGTGAAAGTTAACGTGAGCGCAACACGTAAGAAACTGATTTTTTAGATAATATTATAGAGATAGCTACAGTATAAAACTTTACAGCTTAAAATTCTATTAAAGAAAAATCAAAGTTACAGCCATAAGCAATCAAGTTCACAACCTTTTCTAGCCTGAGTCAACCCGCAAGGAGACTGCGGCCGTCAATACTATTCGGAATAGTCTATTCCTCATCTAACGCGGTTAATTATTTCCATCCATGTCCTTCCTCAAATCTCAACTGTACTCTCTCACGCGCTCTAAGTAACGCAGACCATTCTTAGCTGTACAAGATACTCTCTCTCTCTCTCTCTCATCTCAATCATCTATTGCGATTTGATTCAACAAGCTTCTAGATCGTTGTCGTTGAATCAGCCTCATCGTCAAAAGTGAAAAGTATAATCCCTGACTAGCTAGATTCGTCTCCCAGGTTCCCCATCGTCTTCCTCCCTATTTTCTAGATCTAAAGCATAATCAGTTATCTATTTTGTTTAAGGCTTACTGGTGGTAGAAGTTAGTATCAAATCTTGTGTTTATTATGCTTTACTTTCTGCTAAGATCGAGCGGATAATTCTGTAATTTCTATGTATTTCGGCAGCGTTATATGGCTGATTCAAAGTAGCTTGGACTGATCGATCCTGAGTTCCTTAGTTTCATTCGAATTGTCAGTTTTTGATAAGTTGATGATCAAATTGAGTTTTATTCATTCAGATGGCTGGTGGAGTGAAAGAAGACGAGAAGAACGAGCGGATTATTAGGAGTCTTCTCAAACTTCCCGATAACAAGAGGTGTATTAACTGCAACAGCCTTGTAAGTTTTTTATTTTCTCTTTTTTTTTTTTTGTACCGTCTTCTTCATCTCCATTATAATTAACTTATATGTTTTGTTAGGGACCACAATATGTTTGCACTACTTTCTGGACTTTCGTTTGTACCAACTGCAGTGGAATACAGTAAGATCTTAGATTCTTTTTTTCTATCTCCTATTCTTGTGTTTATGGAAGTGTTGTGTTGTTGATTGATATATATGCATGTAATTGTCTCAGCCGTGAGTTTACTCATCGTGTTAAATCGATTTCAATGGCAAAATTCACATCACAAGAAGTTTCTGCTCTAAAAGAAGGTGGCAATCAGGTAAAGCAACCCATAATTTGTTTTCTTGGCAGTTGTCATTCAGTATCTATAATTTGTTTACTTTTTTTCTAAATTCTAATGTTCTGTAACAGCATGCTAAGGATATTTATTTTAAAGGACTGGATCAACAGAGGCAGTCAGCACCTGACGGAAGGTATCATATTATCTCTCTTCTTGTTACAGAGATATGTTGGATGTGACTGATTGTTATTTTGATTTTTCCAGTAATGTAGAGCGGTTAAGGGACTTCATCAGACAGGTCTATGTGAATAAAAGATACACGAATGAGAAGAATGATGACAAGCCTCCTAGAGGACCAATGGTGAGAACAATGTCTTCTGTAATCATTTTACTTTGGATAAAAGCCTGACTGGTCTAGAGTGAACTGTAATTTCATATTCTACAGGGCGACAATGAGACACGAAGTTCTAGTGGGTCACGAAGTCCACCATATGAAGATGCATATGAGCGTCGTTACAGTGACAGATCAAGTCCTGGTGGGATGAGTCCAGGGTTCGAGCAAGGTAACAGAAAAAGCCCTTCTCGTCCGGAGGTCTTGAATGATTGGCGCAGAGAGGATAGATTTGGGGGAAGAAAAAAACCTGAAGAAGAGTCACATTCACCTGAGCAAGTACAAGACTTGGGTTCAGCTAGCCCTCCTATAGCTCGACCCGTCAGGGAAATCTTGGGTGACAGTGTTATTCCTCTTCGCGTGATAGAACCTCCAAAACCACAAGTCAACCGAAATAGTGATTCTTCAGTGATTGCAAAGGTTTGGCTTTATCATTGTCTTGTAAAGAATATAAAATGGCATATTTTTCTTAAGAGTGGAAAGAGACGATTGTGATATTTTCTGTTCTCCTAATGTCAGCCCACTGCATCATCGAGTAGTTTAACCACCACAAATGAGAATCCACCGGAAGTGAAGATGGAGACTGCTATGAGCTTGATTGATTTTGATGCTGATCCCGAACCTCCTGCTCCATCTGTTGCAATACAAGCACCAATATCGGCCACACATCAACCTGCTGCCCAGCCAGCAAGTGCAAGTAATGATAATTGGGCATCTTTCGATGCGGCGCCCATTACTCCTAGTCTTAATGTATCTCAGCCACCACCCAGTGGAAACTCTGTGGATTCACTTCTCTCTCAGTTGGCAGCGCCTTCATCTGGGCCAGTTCAGACATCTACATTACCTAGTGGGCCAGCGCATCTTGGTCATTCCACGTCACAAATCTTTGCACCACCTCCAAATGGACAATTAAATGAACAGGTGGGCACTTCACTGCATGGTTTTTGAAAGAATTGAACGAAGGTTCTGCTTCGGGAATGATATGATCGGCTTTTTTTTGGTTACAGCCATGGAACACAGGACTTTCATCTAATGTACAAAGGTCAATGAGTGCACCATCATTGCATCCTCTTCAAGGAGTTCCGTCTGAAGTTAAACCATCCGGAAGAACAGAATTACCTGCGGTATCTATTTCTTTAAGCCATTTTTTTCTGTACGATTTATATATTTTACAAAATTTGCGGCTGTTAATGTAAATGTCATGCAGGATTTATTCACTGCTACCTACCAATCATACCATGCAGCAGCGCCCGGGTGGCAAGCCGGTCCACCTCATGGCATGCACTATGGCATGCCCTATGGCTTGCAGCAATATAATAACACCATGGTAAAAGTTTTTCTGAAAATATCTAATTCCATAAAGAATCTGAGCGTCAGTGACATTGCTTTCTCGTGATTAAATAAAGTATCTTTCCTGTAACAGCCTTATCAGAATGTTCCCCAACCAGCCAGGTCAATGAACCCTTTTGACTTCAGCTCTGTGCCACCGTCAGTGACACGAACAGTATGTCCTCTAGCTCGTTTGCCTTATCTAGAATTTTTTTCTGTGTGAAAGCAAGCATGTTTTGGAATTTAGCTCGCAGCACGGAGATATTTCGCGTGATTTGAGAACTTAATAAAAAGCTTACAAAAAAGTAGCTTATGAGCTAATTGGTTAAACCTTTTCCCTTTGCTCGGCTCACGCTTGTGTCCGAGAAAATTCTCTTTCCAACCGATTGGTTGTTACGTGTTAAGTGATGTTAAAATGGTACAGGAAACCATGTTCCCTTCCATTGCGTCTCTGCAAGGTGCATTGCCTCCTTCCGGTATGATGCCTTCTCAAGGATTACACAATCATTTCAGTATGCCCCCTCAAGTCTCAGGTCATCCATCTGCAATGCCACCAAGTAAAGCATCACTATTTTCATTTTCGTAGCTTTACTTATCTCTGCTATTGAATAATGCGTTGACTCTTTCGAAATGTTTGATGAAACTATTTTTGTTCCCAAATTCGCAGGGTACATATCTCCTCAAATACCAGGAAGCATGCCACCTAGGTATTACTTTTTGATTCAGTTAACTCATAGTCTTTGTTTCAATAATGAATATAACATCATCTGCTGCGTATAGTTAGTTCTCTGTGATTCCTGGTAGTGCAAAACATCGGTTTCTTACTCTGTTGTAATAACTGTCGGTTTTGTAGCAGCTTACGCCCAATTGGAAACATGGGCGCTCCATATGACACTCAACAAACATATCAAAATTTTGGAAGCCCATTTGCTGCAAATTCTTCGAACCCTTCTTTCCCTTCAGGAGGAAACCCGTTTGGGTAAGAAGAGCGAGAGCATTAGCTTGAAATATGCAATGTTTGAGGATTGAGTTCAAAAGTGTAGTATTGAGGTATCAATTTGAATCAAAATATTTGTTAAAAAAGGTTGAGCAAAGGAAGGTACTAGTCATGAACGTGGAGAGGAATTTGGGGTCGTCTGGGTTTAGGATTTTCTATAAGCATCATTTTGAAATAGGTTTGATTATTATTCCTTGGTTTCAACATATTTCATTTCCCCTTTAATGTTGTTTTATTAGGCTTGAGGCTTGAGGGTGGTACCTTTTTAAAAATCTTGAGGATCATTTGTGATGTATAATTTTGTAAAAGAGTTTACCTTGATCATTAAAATCTTGTCAAAACTGAATATTGGAAGTTTAAGCACATTGAGTTAATTTTGCCTTTTGCTCCAAGTTTGCTTTGTATTAAGGTTTTCTTTTAAAAAAACTCAACTGCTCTACAATTAGGACTATCGATGGATCAAAATGGTCCTAGAAATTAGTATTAATTTGCTTCACAGAAGCTTAGCATCTAAAAACCAGTAAGGACTAGAATCTGAAATCTAGTTCTCAAGAATAATATGACTAAAATGCCAAAAAAACACTCACAAATTTCTAGTGGTACACCGACATTGTGAAAGTTATGTCCCGTTGGAGATCCTGCGGATTTTCACTAAAATTAGTGAAAGTCGGGAGCTATATGATCTCTTTCATTGTTGTTCTTGTTGGTATTCCTTCTAGTAGAGAAATCATTAGGTTTGCTTGGAATTAAACTTGAGTTTGGGCCATTTTATATAATTTCTTAAAATCTTATTTATGTGATTAACACAAAAAATAAAAAATAGACAAAAGAAAAAGGCTAAAGAAGAAAAAGAGGAAAAACATATCATACTATTAATTGAAAACAAATTTAAGTGAAAATGTTATAATTTAATTGACTAATTAGCTTACTATTGTGACTAAGAAAAATTTACATAGAATGTCAAGTAATATATGGTTAGAATTAGACTTGCTAAACTTGATGATTAGACTGCTGATTAGACAAAATTTATAATTTAAATAAAAGAAAATTGTTGTTATTTAACCTATTTTGTCGACAAACAATCTTTATTGGTAAATACTGTAGAGTTATCAAATCACTAGACTATTATTATATACAAATTTAATCAATATTATTATAAAATTATTAACAATCAAAATTATACCGTGGAAACCTTACCAAGGATTAATGCTTCTACACAAGGAGGTCTGGGGTTCAAACTCTAGAAAACGCAAATTATGCAGACCATAGAGAAAAAATGGTTACAAGAGGTCTTCAGCAAGGTGCAAGAACGTATCATCGAACATGGATCTCATAGGGCGGCTCGGAGCGATGAAGTCAGACGTGCATTCTCATATGATGGTAGAATTGTCGGCTGTAGAATCGTCTACGTAATATTTCTCATCGTTGTAATAGCATAATTAATCAGACGTTAAAAAAAACAATCAAAATTATACTATAATATATATATGATATATATATATATATATATATATATATATCATTTTTTATATGAACTATATAGCTATATGTCAAATTATTTTATCAATAAATTTATATTATAAAATTTAGTATTATTATTTGTTACTATAATTAAATTCATTTTGAACTGTGTATACGATGTTATATTTTATGCATAAGTTATAATTTTACATTATCATCAATGTATAAATTTAGAATATGATATTTGTAACATGATTTATATGATCATTTTGTTAATTCAAATAATATATTCAATATTTTAAATATCTATAGTGGGTTTTGTCAATAAAAAAACTGTTGCAATTTATTCTCTATATTATTTTTTTCATATCATAAATCAGTTACAATCATCTTACAAGATATCTTCGTAATATTATGCCTTTAATATTTAAATATTTATATTAGTATTTGTCAATAAAACTCTGTTGTAAGCTAGCTATTCCCTAGATTATTTAAAAATTAATATTTAAATTAAAATATTTATTGTGAAGTTTGTGTCATATCATAATAAGTTGAAATCAATTCACGAAATATTTTTTTTATAGTATTATGTTTTTAATATTTAAATATTTATAATGTTATTTGTCAACAAAATTTTTGGTGTAATCTATTCTCGAGGTATTCTCCTTATACAAATATACTTTTACTAACAAGATATTCCAAAAATAATCTTCTCTTATAAGCACAAGAATATTTGAGAATTTATTATAGAATATTATATGTTAGCTTATGATGAAAGCTAAATCATTTAAAACGTCTCCTAATTTACTATAGATAAAACATCCGTAATAGAAAAAAACGAAGCCACTATTAACATTTATGTAGCTTTCGATTTAGTAAATTTCTTTATTTTAGAATGTTAAACTTTTTACACATACATATATTTTCAGTTTGCTGATTTTGATTTTGGTTTATATGCATTTACAAAAAACTATCATAACGATTCCTTCTTTAAAGCCATGGCTTCATCATAGCATCTAAAGACACCTGTTCAATAATGGAGAATATGTTGTGACGAATGTCTTCGAGGCTTCCATCATAACATCTATGGTATCTTTTGATCTCTATAACTTTGTTATGAAAAATCTTAGTAAAAATTGCCACTGTTTTTTCTTTTATTTTGGACTTTTGTGATATAGTTCTTTGTGCTCAAAGGGTGTCTATCGATATTTCATATTCCTAGATTTACTGATCGTGCGTATGATCTGCTGATTTGATCAGTTGCAGTCTCCGGCTTGCACCAAATTAAATGTGCTCAAATTATCCGAAGAGCAACTATCTCAAATAAGAGATCAGTTGCAGTACTCAAGGATCATATCCACAGAGATTTGATATCTCACACAATACACTTGAGTGTCAGATCAAATTAGGTCAAAATATATAAAACAATAAAGAGTAAATAGAGAAGTTGTTTGTGATGGAAGAAGTAGTGCTAGACTTAGGGTTTCATTCAGGTTATTAGAAATATAATCTATAGATGCTAAGGGTTAATCCTCGAACTCAAATTCAATAAACAAGTAATCCAGCTCTCGCGTGCAATTGGTAATCAGATGATTAAGTCTTTGTTCTAGCTCTCGCGCGAACAAGGAATGAATGTCGATCGATACTATTGACTAGGTATCGATCAATACTTCCTTAGATAAACATTAACGACCTAATCGATATGTTCACTAGATTCCTAGACCAGCTCTCGCATATTATCTAACAACCTAGCTCAGCATAATTATTATCAGGTAAAAAACTTACTTTCGTGTTGTCTATAATCCTAAGTTCAGAATTTTATTTAGCTACTCTAGAACACAAGTAGTATGATCAATTCTGTGAAAGATCTAATAATCACCCTAACAGTTCTATAATTCAGAAGTTTATCAAAACCCTTGAAAATCCATAAATCCAACAGGAGATCTATTCAGACATGATAGTTGTCACTTAAATCATATATTAATAGATGAAATAGAACCAGTAATAAAAACCAAAGAAGTTCCACGAGGACCCTGAAAGAGTTCATATCTTCTCTCCTAACCTAAGAGAAAACCTAAGATAGTAGAACAGAAAGAATAGGAAGCATAGAAATCATAAAAGAAAGCATAGCCTAAACAATGGCTTAGAAAATACATAAATATGGTTTTAAGTCGACTATGGCATTCTGGTAATTTGTGGTGACTTTTGGGCTTAAGTCGGTAATGAAATAGACTCGACCCGTCTTCTGGTATCAGTGTCGTGCCTCACCTTGATCGACACTCCTTCTAATCCTCGACAGCTTCCTCTTGTGAGTTAGACATACCATTTTTTAGTAAAACAAGCATAACTTTAGATCTAACCTTCAGATGGACCTAAAATCAGTGGAATTGGAAAGCTAACAAAGCTCTATCTTGTGTCAAATTATGGGCTCAATTGCACCGTGGAAAGTCTTCCATCCATATCTAAACTTCTGACGCTTGTGTGCAGTTCTGCACCTCAAATAACTCCAAAATCACCAAAGTTCTCCAAAACACATATGAACCTGAAAAGACTCTAAAACATACTCCAAACCCATATAATAGACTATAAATAGTACATATACCATGGTCTAAATGTGGTAAAATTTCATGGTATATAAACGTTCAGAAATCTTTTTTTCAATAATCTTATCAACACAATGCTTAATGTTCCCAGGAAGACAAAAGACAATGCAAAGTCGATGATGGATCTATATGATTTGTGCAGAAGGCATGAGTTACATATCAAAGATGATGCAAAGATGTTGATCCCTCTATTTCGGTTGTCCAAGAGAGAAAAATGAAATTCTTGCGATGGTTGAATAATGATATAAAATTTACAGATTGGTACGCTTCAAAGTTTAGTAGATGTATAGATGAGACGAATTCGAAGCTTTCATGCCTGAAAAAATCATGATTGCCACGTTATCATGCTAAAATTCTCCCATTTGCATTTAAGGAATTGCTTGCCAAAAATGTCCACATCGCAATTTCAGGATGTTTATCACATTTTCAACGACTTCTCCCATTTTATATGTATCACATTTGTATCAATGTCAATTGTAAGTTATAATCTCTTTCTACAATTGCCCATGATGTTTTAGGAGTTTATGATGGAAATAAACTCACATTTAAGCAGTAATGATCTACAACTAGCGAAAGATCAACATTTTGAAGAATGAGTGAAAAACTATGTGAGTTTATGATATTATTTGATTATCAGTGTGTATTTAAAACTTATCACTTATAATTTTCAAATTGATATATACAGGTTCAGGAAGCGAGTAAATCATATGAATTTCTGTTGGAGATAATGGATTTTGTACAAGGACTGTAGCGTAATTATACATGTTGGCCGATTTACCATTCACGGGGATACTGCTTACACACACATAGCCATGGCCAAGATAGGAGAACTCAACATTAGGGCGTGCAAATACGTGGAATCACATACACTGACTACTAAACCTTGATAATGAAGCTTGAGTATCATGGTTTTAAAATGTAAATGGTTTGATACAAATGTAGGCCAGGGATGCGAAAACATAAATCTAGAATCGTGGGTATGTCTCCGCGCTCTTATCTGGTAATTGTTATCAAGTAATTTGTTTCATTCCTTATATGCGCGTTCGTAATGCATCAGCAACCGACTGGTGGCCATGTACAAAAGTGTTCTCTGGAGGGGTTCGAGAAACAACAGAAGATGCTCTTGTTGCATTACAAGATGATACACACAACCAAGTTATTGCACCAAGTGAAATGTTGCGTGTCGAATCGTTTGTTGTGGAAGATGATTCAGATTATGATGTGACGCCAGTTGTTTCCCCGAATGACAAATATGTTTCTGAAGATGAGTTAGAAGAGTCTTGTTGAAGTTTGTAAGTTTTCATAAATTTGTAATATCTAATAAGTTCATAAATTTTTATTAATTTGTAATATTTAATAAGTTTTTATAAATTTGTAATATCTTCTAAATTGTTAAGTTTTTATTATTTCTTAATATCTAATAAGTCTTGAAATTCTTATAAATTTGTAATAACTAATAAATTCTTAAGTTTTTCCAAATTCGTATTATCTAATAATTTCTTAATTTTTGATAAATTTATGTTTATAATAAAGTGAAATTATAATTGAAATCCCTATAATGGTAATTAAATAAAAAACTATAATTATACATTTATATAAAAGTTAAAGACAAAACCTAAGTTTTTTTTTGAAACCCTCTATAACCTTAAATTAACCCTAAAATTACCCTAAACACTAAATTAGCATAAACCCGATTACCACCCCCACCACCACC
>NC_027751.1:34118467-34125785 GCF_000695525.1 Brassica oleracea var. oleracea
TTCCTTAGGCAAAAAAAAATCAAAACACCTAAACCTAAGTTACTAATGTCTCTCGTCTTTCTCTCTTCCTCTTTTTCTCTCTTTCTCTCTGCCTCTCTATGCTTACCCGAGACACGAGTCTCAGTCATATCTCGCATCTCTCTCATGTCTCCCTCCGCCGTTGCAACAATACCGATGAATAATGTTGGGGTCAAAATCGGTAATCTCAAAATCAACGGCCAATAATACTATGAATCTACTAAGAGCTAACGTAAAAAGTAATTTCTTAAGAGATTCAAACCAAACAACTTTACGAGAAATAAAATTTTGAAAGTTACTGCAAAGAAAATACCTTCAACACATCCATCATATAGTGGTTGATTGGCGGCTTCAAAGCGGCTTCAAATGCATGAATCACTATATTTTATAATGCTCTTCATTAGATGCTTCTATCACATTCTCCAAGATATGAGTTGTCCCAATGTCTCCTACAATATTAACTTGTGTGTTCTCCTGAAATGCCTCTGCTTCGGCATACATTGTCTCTTCTCCCATTAATTGACCTTTGTTCTCTTGATATGCCTTTGCTTTGCCATACAGTGTTTCTTCTCCCATAAACTAACCTCCATAGATGATTCATCAATGTCATAATAATTTTCTCCATGGCTTGACCATACCTAATAATTACTCTTGAAGCTGACTCAGTAAAGATGATAAGATACGGTTCTCACGTCATGTTGCTTTCAGTTTTGACATCGTGCACAAAGGCACAATACGGTTTTCTCCTCTATAATTGATTCGAAGCAAATGCGATGAAAACTCAATACCTTCCATAAACTCACTAGAAAAACAATTATGGATATGATCAGAGTGTTGATCCATCCAATCTCGTGCTTGAAAATAACTAGACACTAGGATAAGACATGCGCCTTGCACAGGAGAAATATATATGGAAATTATTTAAAAAATATTGTATGGAAAAATAAATGTATATTCTTGATCGAATTGATATTTTGGTCCTTAATTTTTTTTAACTTTTTGTTAATTAAATAATTTTTATACAAATGAGATGATCCCATTTTAAAAAATGTTTTAGGTCAAAAAATCATTTATCGCATAAGAACGTTCTTAACGTTTAGGCCGAAGAATTTCAGGTCTACTATTTGGTTACAACGAAACTACGTCAGCTCAGTTTAATATCATGATTTAGAAATTTAAAAGTTAATTATGGTCGTGAGAAGTTTACGTTCACTTGTCAATCCTATGTATCTTCAATTTTTTTTATTTCTCGTTTTTCATTTTGGTTATTGCTCTATATAAATATTAATTTTGGAGTTTTTTCTCATTTCGTTTGTTTATTTTGGTCTGAGATTTAGAAAATGATTAAGATTTAAAATTATTAAACAGATACAGACTTAGGTTAAGATCTGCACCTTTTGCAGAAAAAATATTTTATATTTATTACATATTTTATGTTTTCTGCATATTATGAAATAATAAAATAATAAGTATATATATTAAATAACTAAGAAATCAGTTACTATTATGTAATAAATCAGCATGTGCATATAAATCAAACGATCATTTTTGTTTATTCGAAATTAGTTTAGAGTAAATAAATCAAAACAATCAATCTTATCTATCGTATATGATATATAATTAAATTTAAATGATATTAACACAAATATATAGTATACTTTTAATATGGATATTTATTAAATGATTTTTCTACTTATATGATTTTATGATTATTTGCATATTTATGTAACAAAATTTTACACCAACGATTTTTTTTAAATGTGGGATGTTTAGTAGTTTCAATGTAATTGTGTTATTTATTTTAATAGTAAAGAAATAAACAAAAACGATAAAAAATATACAGATTGTCATCAAATCTTTATTATTTAAAATTATTAATTGTCATATATATTTTAAGCACATTTGACAATTCCGTAGGTTTCATTTAAAGAAAAAAATAGATAACATTATATTATAGAAATACGTGACAACGTTATATTAAACTATGGTTTATATTAGATGTTCTAGAATTCTTAGAAATAAGATTTAGAAAACATTTAGAAAAAAATATCGTGTCTAGTCCACCGGAAGAAATGTCCCACCAATCAACTCCTGCACAAATGGCAGGAAAAAGAACAAAAAGAAAATGCTTTCCCATCGGTTAGAAATGGAGTGAAAAATATATTTGTATATTTGAAAATGTGATACGAAAATAAATGTGGCAATATTCGTAGCATTAAATGTGGCTAATTTCGTAGCAAAACCATGGCAAAAACATGGCAATTGTTTGTTGACTCAGCTTGGAGTAAATTTAAAAATAGAATAAACTTTTGCTCTAAAAATATCGTCTTCCTGTGGACCAGACACGATATTTTTTTTGTTTTTTATACTGCCATCTGTGAACGAGTAGATTGGTGGTATGTGTGTTTGGTGGATTACCCACGAATTTACTCAGAGTGTGACTGAATTGTATTTTTAGAGCAAAAGTTTATGAATTTTTTACGTCTAAACACATTTTCCCACATTTAAATTACAGTACAAGACATTTATCACTTTAGACACATTTTTTTTCGTCAAAAATATTCTTATAACCCTAAACTAAAGAGAATCTCTCTTTTCTTCTTATTTCATTTTATTATTTTTTTTATTCTACTTTATGTATTTATTTACTTTTATCTCAAGTTCTAAAATATATTAAACAAAAATAATTGTCATAATAAACTATATATAAAATTCTCTATCTTTTAAGATTCATGTTCATATATATATTATATATATTAATGTGTAAACAAAATGTGGACGTGGACACCAAAGCGTGGATAACAGAATTATAAATTAGTTGTGAACATGAACATCTTAACAGAATTATAAATTAGTTGTGGAAATGAACAATATTCCTTTGATTCCATTCATCATCTCGGAATCTAAATTCAACTCTAATCAAAATTACATCCATCCACATCATGACAAAGCGCAAATTCCTTAGATCAGAAATCTATGACATGCAAGATCTATTACTCTCCAACAAAAGGTAAACGCTTCTTCGATTTTTCTCTCCGCTCATACTCACAATATCATCTCTTTCTCATTTTGATTGAAGTTTAATTACAGATAATTTATCAATTGAGCAGAAGAAGCCAATTGTTTGTATTGGAGATAATAGAGTCTTTGTCCACGTTTTATGGTATAATTTTAGTAAAATGAGTCTATGTCCACGTATTGTTGTATGGTTTTATGGAATCAAAACAGAGAGTTTGTCTACGTTATCTATTATAAGCACATTAACATCACTCATCCACACATCACCCGTCCACAAATCACCCAACCACGCATCACTCGTCCAAATCACCAATCCACAAGTGTCATTTCCATTAAGTGTCTACAATCTGTTGATGGCCCACAACAAAGTGTGTCACATGTAAGAAGTGTCTCTAGGTGTAATAGAAAGTAAAAAAATGTATGTTAGTGTAATCAACTCAAAGTTTATTCTATTTTTTAATTTACTCCAAGCTGAGCCAACAAACTACCAATCATGTAGACTATCAACTTTTAATATTTACTCCAAGTACTGTTTAAAAAGTGGGAAAAACACTCTAGACTTTACTCTAAGTTTTATATAAAGTATACAGTTTACTCTCTATTTTTTTGTTTTTTTTTCTCTTTCTACCTATTTTACATTTTTCTCAATTCCACCTTTTTGTTTCTTTTCATTTACTCTCAAATTTACCGGTCACACTCTGAGATTATAAAACATGACAATCTTATGTCATTATCTTTTTAAAATATCTCTCTGCCATAGATTTAACGAAAAAAATCTTAAAAATCTTAGCAATGTTTGCCACATATTTCAAAGTTTAGTTTCGAATTTGCTACAGAATTAACTTAGCATAATCGGGCATTTTATTTGCCACGGTTATTTCGTGACAAATTCATAGCATTTTTTGCTATGATTTGCTATTGTTTGCCACGGTTTATTCTTCGTATCTAAACTGTGACAATTTCGTCGTTTTTTCAGTTTTGCCACAAAATTGTTACTATAATTTTGTGGCTGTGGGCGCGGTTTTACTAGTGTATACAGATCCGTCTCATCCCTAATTGAACTCCAAATTCTTATTTTAACTTTAAAATCTAAAGCAAAAATTTTAAAGTAGTCTGAAATGGAATTTTAATTTACAAAATATTGTAGTCCAATTTTTTTTGTAGATACTGATCAGTTTTTTAATTTGATATTTGTAGAAGAAAAAAACAAAAATATTCATATAACATATTTATTGAAGAAGATCAAACTCCGAACTGACATAGATGTAGAGTAAAATAGAGTTTTGAAATACGAATTGATTCTTTTGTTGTAACCTAACAGAGTAGTAACATGTGTGCAAAAACATATATTCAAAGAAAATGAAAAGATGTTGCAATTATGAGAAATATTACATAGACGATTCGACAACCGATAATATTATCTGCCTTATGAAGACTTACGTCTAACTGCATCACCTAAACCGTCCTACAAAGATATATGCCTGACCAGATTTACTTGCACCATATTGAAGATTTTTTGTAATCCTTTCTTCTATAGTCTGCATAATTGTTTAATAAATCGTTTTCTCCGGAAATTGAAACTTGGACCTCCTAAATGTGCAATCCGCAAGAAATTGCATAATTTGGAATTCGAACCCCAGACTTGGGTATAAAAGCTTTTAAACTTTAACCAATAAGCTACGATTCTTCTACAATTACCTAAAGTAGTTTAGATTCATAAAATTTCTACGATGACTTTTTTTTGCTGAGCTAGAGTATTATAAAACAGAAAATGAAGCTCAGAAAATAGAACTTGTTAAGATTTGAGAGAAGATTTGTGAGAATGTGTTGTATATTTCTTATTGCTTACACCACTATATATAGTGGTTCATACAAGGTGGAGTCAAAGGGAGAATTGATTACAAAGATACTCTACATAATGACATGGTCAAACTCATAAAGACATAAGGTTGGATGGGTCATCCATGTGGCTGGATGTAAACCCCCAATGGACTCTAGTCTTGAACTTGTATGGTCTAGGTTATGGACCATCCACTTCATGATTCATAACACTCCCCCTTGGATGCCATAACCATATAGGGTTTGTAAAATGCTAATGTTGCCCCATTAAAACCTCTCCCGAAAAACTCAAAACCCAATGTGGTAAAAAGGGAAACCAGAGAAAGGAAAAAGAGTACAACACACATTACTCCCCCTGATTTGGACATCACTGAAGGTCCTTGAGTCTACGCGTGCCAATATTGTTGCGTGAACTTCCTGAATGTGCAAAAGGGAAATGATTTGGTGAAGAGGTCGGCTGAGTTTTCACTAGACCGGATCTGAAGGACATTGACCTCTCCAACTTTCTGCAACTCATGGGTAAAGAAGAACTTGGGTAGAATATGTTTGGTTCGGTCACCTTTGATATACCCGTCTTTGAGTTGAGCAATGCAAGCTGCATTATCTTCATATATGATGGTCGGACCCGTTGGGTCGCATATGGACACATAATGTGGTCCTATACCTTTTGTTCAAAGATGAACTTCGATCTTATAGCTTATCTTTATGATAGCTTATTCATTCATACCACAGCTTGGTTGGTTCATGCTGAGAATTCAACCAACCATAAGTATTACCAAAATTTGGCTAATTTGTGGTGATGGTCTATAACCTTTTCTAAGGTTTAATGAATAACCATTTAACCTATCTTAGGCTGGTTAGTATAAAACACAAGGAATTTAAAATTCCTCTATGGACTGATTTGAATTGTTCTTATAGAACTCTTCACTTGCTTACATGTAGTAATTTAATTCAGTCCATGAACAACTTTAGGAAAATGCTGTTCAAGAGAACTTCTTTTCTCATCTTTTGATTCTGAGCTCAATACCGTTTGGTAAACCTTTTGGTACCAATAATATTATCATCATCATCCAGTGAGTCATATATAGCATACTACATCTTTTGAATTTCTTCCAGACATCATATGTAGTGAAATATGTAGTAGTATCCACCACATTAGATTATATAGACATTTTCCGGTTTGTCTCACGATTTATCCTTCTTTCAGGATTTATATATTCACTGGGCATCATATGGCGTTTACATATTCATGGCCAATACAATACGCCTTTTATATATCACTTTAAACCCCACGTTTCTTTCATTATTCATTATGAGTACTCTTGTGTGGGTTTATGATCCTCGATACATATCTTTGTATTCATGTGCTACATATTTGCGCATTTTCTATGAATGTATGTGTCGACACACTTATATATATATATAGTTCCTTTTAGTTCCAGACATGATATAAATCAATTTGAGATTTCATTATCTAGGACCTTAATAACCTTATAACTTGGCGTCCCAAGCTATATGGTATGATACCTAGTTGCGTCAGAAATTCGTCGGAATAGACCGATTCCAACGAATTTCCGACGAACCTATCCGTCGGTATCGTTTTGTCGGAAAAAAAAATTCGTCGGAATTTCGTCAGAACTTCCGACGACTTTCTGACGAATACCGAGAAACGTCATTCTGACGAACTTCCGACGATATTACGATGCGGACACACGAGACCAGAGTTCATCGGAAAAACTATATACCGACGGAGAACGTTCCTCGGACAATTCTGACGGAGTGGATTCCTCGGTATATTCAGACGAATTATCTGCGTCAGAATATACCGACGGACAACGGTTCCTCGGAATATACCGACGGACATTGGTTCGTCAGTATATTCCGACGGATATTGGTTCGTCGGTATATTCCGACGGATGTTGGTTCGTCGGTATATTCCGAGGAACTGTTGTACGTCGGTATATTCCGACGAACAAATATCCGTCGGAATATACCAATTTTAAAAACGAATTAATTTTGCATTTTTATATATTTTTCGATATTAATAAATTTAAAAAATCAGAAATTTAAAACTAATAATATTATAAAATTTAAATTCATAAAAACCGAAATAGGAAAAAAACATTCATAAAGTTTAAAATTCATACAAACCGAAATAGAAATAAAAACATTCAGAAAGTTTTAAAAAGCCGGAAAACACTAAGAAGAACTCGAAGACATCAAACGATCTTGCTTTTGCATTATCTCGGTGTTGAACTTCTTCTGGGATGCCAACTCAGCAAGGATAGTGGCATTCTCCGAACGGATAGTGGCATTCTCCGAAAGGATAGTGGTGTTCTGCTCCTCCAATGCCCCAATCCGTTCATCTTTGTCATGTAGCTCCTCGAGAATCATGGGATCGGCATACGGAGCTTGCGAAGAAGATGCCGGATACGAAGAAGCA
>NC_027751.1:34129774-34132309 GCF_000695525.1 Brassica oleracea var. oleracea
AGAGATTCAAATAATTTTAGAATCAAGATTCATATAGATCTTAGATTCAAGATTAATATTTGAGATAATTTTAGATCTATAGATTTTTATAAGTTTTATGATTCAAATAGATCTAATAATCAGGATTCATATATGTGGTGTTCTTAGATTTTATGGATAGATTAGTTTACCTTTTAGAAAACACCAAATTGATCTGAATGGACCACTGTGAGAGAGAGAGCTGATCCGTGGATGAGCTGGTTGAGAGAGAGCTGGAGGAGCTGGCCGGAAAACCGTGAGAGGGATAGAGTTGGCCGGCGGAGCAAGGCTGAGGGCCGGAAGAGATGGCCGGAAAAGAGACGATCGCCGGGGGATGGGATTGTTCAGGTGGAGAGAGCCTCGTGCTGATAACGTGTTAAGATTTGAGAGAAGATTTGTGAGAATGTGTTGTATATTTCTTATTGCTTACACCACTATATATAGTGGTTCATACAAGGTGGAGTCAAAGGGAGAATTGATTACAAAGATACTCTACATAATGACATGGTCAAACTCATAAAGACATCAGGTTGAATGGGTATTCCATGTGGCTGGATGTAAACTCACAATGGACTCTAATCTTGAACTTGTATGGTCTAGGTTATGGACTATCCACTTCAAAATTTATAGCAGAACTGATATTATAAAACAATTGAACTCCACCTCGGAAATATTTTTTTTGTAATATATCTTTCAGCAAATATAAATATTTCGTTTTAAATCATTTTCGACAAGATTTTCAGTATAAAATTATAAACGTAACCGTTGAAAATTATATGTTAAAATTTAGAATCCACATCTAAGATTTTCCAGAATTAGTGCTAAGATGACGACATTCGATAAATGACGCTCCAGAGATGACAGTTCAATGTAGATTTCTTGTATATGGTGAATGGTCGTGTCCAACTTTTGTCCAGCTACTGATCCAATTTTCTTTTGTGGATGATATAGAAAATTTGACTTTTGCAATATGGTAGCAACGTTTTAATAATTAGGAAAACGACGTATAACTAAGATATTATTTTTTTGTACATCAAAAGATGATTCAATTTCTCAAACAAAAAATACTTTAGAAAACTAAACCAAAATATAACAACCAATAAAATAAATTCTTTATGAAAAATTCTAGAGATCATGACAAAAGAATCAACAACTGTATTTTGTATAATATCTCTAATTCTTTAGTTTCGTTGAGATGTTTCGCCACATTTGAAGCTTTCTAATCATCGTGATCAAATCATTACAGTCAATTCAAAACTCTAACAAATAAAATGATGCAGCATAATTTCATTGCCCAATAAGTGAAATTATTTAAATTGCAAAATATAATATAAAGTTAGGAAATAATTTAATTTTAAAATTTATTAGAATAGTCAAAATTCAAAACTCCAAGTCAGCAATTAATATTAACCCTAATAAGTAAACATAAACACTAAATTCAAATTTGTTGAAAACTATGTTGTATTATTTTGAATTTTAAAGTTCACGGCAGTTTTCCAAAATTGTTGTGAAATTATCTTTGAAAACAATTGATAGTACGGTTTAGGTTTCATTGCCATAGTTACAAACTTCATTATGATTGTTCCCTCTTTTCAATAGCCTGTGATCATCACCTCCATGTCCATACTGTAAGTGCCAAGATGACACCACAATAAAGTAATGCAGAAGATAAATCAAGAGACAAACAATTACAAGCGACCCTTAAGCTTTATTAGAAATCGCCTTGTACAATCTATTACAAGTTCTGCTTAATCATCTTTACACAGTCTGTTACACCCTAACAACTGCTACTGAAAGATTCCTAAGCTACCGCTTGTGTCTCTCTTCCGTCAAGTACTTCAGCCACTGCTTCAGCACGACCCAGAACACTTCCAAAAGCTTCTCTCTCTATAAGATCAGTCTTTGTGTCTCTATCTCTCTACAGACGACCCCATAGCTATCTTATAGTTATTCTCCACGTTCCCGAAACCCTAGTCTCCAAGGCAACATGTATGGACATCTTCCATATCAATAAGTGCAATTTTTCTTTTCTTGGAATGCACTTATTCCTCTTTCTTTAAGTCATAAACTTGCTCCTCAAGTTTATTCCTCTTTCAATATCTCCAAGATACTCTCTTGCTCTCCAAGTCTACACGACTACAGCTCAGCACCTTGACTCTACATGGTCTTCACCACTCACTACGACGTCTGCTTCAGCAACTACGTCAGCGACTACTTCAGGGCAGACATCTTACATCTTCAATCTCCTCCTTTTAGCTTTGTGTGCCGATCAAGCACAACACTCTTCTGGTTCAGCAACCACGTTGCAACCACATTCCTCACCTGGAAACTTTCATACCAAATGTGCTTTTCTCCCCCACGAGATGTGCACCACACCATGCTTTTCTCCCCCATGAGATATGCATTCTCTGTACCAGACCATCATCATTCTCCCCCTGCTTGATTGCATACTAAGCTAAAACACATATGCTTAGATGTCAAGCCTTACAGACCCACCCGTCTGTTTCTTCATGTATA
>NC_027751.1:34132507-34133299 GCF_000695525.1 Brassica oleracea var. oleracea
AAGTGCTCTCTGCACTCGTTGCTATTGTCTTGGAGTGATTTCACACCCCTGAAGATCATCTCGCACCACTTCCTGACGCACTTCGATCTCCTTCCCCTTTGTGTCACAGACAACTCCGTGTCCTGACTCCACGCTTGATGCTTCTTGATCTTCCTGAAGATCACTCCTAACAGAGCTGCATCCATCTTCTGATGTCTCATCCTTGATCTCATCAAGTAAGCCACTCTTGGCTAAGGACACCTCTTCAACCCTCCTGGGCTTAGTGAACGTCTTGTTCACCTTTTTGGCCATGTTTCAGCTCTTTTCACGAACAAAACACTCCACCTTCTTGTGTCCAACCTTCCCACAGAACCAACACTCCCTGTCGTACGTTCCGACGTACTTCCTGACAAGCTCTTTTGGCTCCACTTTTTGATGTGCTCCCATGCACGAAATGTGATAGCCCCTTCTGTTGTACTTCCTTAGTACTCTCAGCTCCTCGATATCCAGTTCTCAATCCGCCTTGGCTGGTTGACCCATCGAGAGTATCTTATCCAACTCTTTGGATCCACTGTTGAGCATCCTGATCTGTTTGCGATTCTCAGCCAAATCACGTTCTAGCCTCATTGCTCTCTCACGTTCATCAATAGCAACCTCCCTCAGTTTGCTAACCTCCTTCTCCAGAGATTCATAATTCTCAGTTACAGCAGCAAGTTCTTCAGCAAGATCTTCACACTGCTCACGGCTCTGCACCAGATCGTGTTGCAACCTCAGATTCTCATTCTTGAGATTCAACCACTTGTTGAGCATCAC
>NC_027751.1:34133405-34133973 GCF_000695525.1 Brassica oleracea var. oleracea
GACTGCAATGGAACTCCTTTTCCCTTCTTTGAGTTTGGACATTCACGTCGTGTGTGTCCAGCACCTCTACACTCAGAACACTTAAGTTCTCTTTGCTGTGCTACAGGACAGTCAGCCCTTATATGACCAACGCCTCCACACTCATAGCACTTGACATTTTCTCTCCTTCTGCCATTGTCACGATCACCTCCCTGGCGACCATACTGATTCCTCCCACCAGAAGAATTCATCTTACCAAAATTCCTGACCAGCATACCAATGTCATCTTCAATCTTCTGAAACCTATCATTATCTTTGTCAGCTACAAGCGCTACACTCCTTGGCGCACTGCTTGATGTAGAGACTGAACTACTATTTGTCTCCATCTCTTGTGCCTTCAGCATACCCACAAGCTTGTCAAACTTGAGCTCATCCGTGTTTGTAGTCATCTGTAAGACTGCCTTGTGAGCTCCAAATTTTGCTGGAAGACAGCGTAGTAGCTTCTTTACCAGCTTCTTCTCTTTGTACTTCTTCCCAAGTACAAATGCTTCATGCGCCGTAGCACTGAGTTTGGCACTGAAGCTCGCCA
>NC_027751.1:34134032-34143058 GCF_000695525.1 Brassica oleracea var. oleracea
TCAAACGAATTCAGCAGGATCTCCCACGTCTCTTTAGCCGAAGTACTCCCCTGAATCAGCTGAAACTGCTCTGCTTCAACAGCTCCAAAAATCACCGACAACGCCTTTGCATTAAATTTTGATGCATTGCGTTCTGCCTCTGACCAATTCTCTTTTGGCTTATGCTTCTTCTCACCTCCTGTGACTATGGTAGGCTCTTCCCAACCAATCTCCACAGCTGTCCACGCATCTTCATTGATTCCTCGAATCATCTGCTTCATGCGAGCCTTCCAATGACCATACTGGTCCGCATTCAACACGATCACCTTCTGCACAGAAATAATCGTGTCCATCTTCACCTTCAGGATTACACTGATAACTTAGGTGCCCCGCTCTGATACCACTTGTAAGTGCAAAGATAACACCACAATAAAGTAATGCAGAAGATAAATCAAGAGACAAAAAACTACAAGCAACCCTTAAGCTTTATTAGAAATCGCCTTGTACACTCTATTACAAGTTCTGCTTAATCAGCTTTACATAGCCTGTTACACCCAAACAACTGCTACTGAAAGATTCCTAAGCTACCCGCTTGTGTCTCTCTTCCGTCAAGTTCTTCAGCCACTGCTTCGGCACGACCCACAACACTTCCAAAAGCTTCTCTCTCTATAAGATCAGCCTTTGTGTCTCTATCTCTCTACAGACGACCCCATAGCTATCTTATAGTTATTCTCCACGTTCCCGAAACCCTAGTCTCCAAGGCAACATGTATGGACGCCTTCCATATCAATAAGTGCAACTTTCCTTTTCTTGGAATGCCCTTATTCCTCTTTCTTTAAGTCATAAACTTGCTCCTCAAGTTTATTACTCTTTCTATATCTCCAAGATACTCTCTTTCTCTCCAAGTCTACACGACTCCAGCTCAGCACCTTGACTCCACATGGTCTTCACCACTCACTACGACATCGGCTTCAGCAACTACGTCAGCGACTACTTCAGGGCAGACATCTTACATCTTCACATACAACTATCGAGATTGTATGGACTTCAGCCAGCTGGAAATATTTGATGGATAATACATTTTTCTCCTCAGAAGGATTTTGATTCTAAACTGAAACATGACTACCACAGCGGCGGTAAAAAACCCGTAAACTTAAGCTGGCGAACATGAGTTTCCCGGAGTCAAAGGCCCACAACAAGATAATACAACAAAATCAACCAAAACAACATAGATTCAATGCTAACAGGCTTAGCATAAGGGATGAACCAACAACAAGTTTAGCAAGAACCAAAAATTAACAATGAAGCAAGGTTGAAACTGAACTTCTCAGTTCACCCTCGCCAACATGTCAATGATTTGTTGACATTATTAAGTCATTCATGAACAAAGATGAGATAAGATCCCTGCTAAACCAAAGATAGAGGAAAACCCGCAACAAGATGGGGAAGAGATCACGAACAAATCCCTAGAGCTCCCAACGAAAGACAACTCCCGCACATTCGAGAGAGAAGATACAAAACAGGATCTAGAGATCATAGGGAGAGGAACCAGAGAATCGGAATTGTGTTCTCTAAATAATATGTGAGTTCCTGCGTGTGTTGATATATCATGGCTTATATGGGTTTTGACCATGATATAAGTCTGGTTCTAAAGTCAATATTATATATTTCGAATCCACTTCAGAGAATTTGTAGGTCTATACATTGTGGAGCATTTTGGAGACTTTGGGGATGGTTGGATCATGAGGAGAACGGATGCTGGAAAGTTGAATTCGGAGTCAATCATTCACCATTGTGTAGCAAACCAACGCGCTTTGATGATGTTTCAAGAAATTTCACAAGTGTCCAGAAGTTTTCCTTATTTGCAAACAAGCTCCTAGGCGTGATTTACCATATATTAGGTTTTCTTATGGCATCGTTTTGGCTACGCTTAATTTATTTTTAGAGAGATTTGGAGAGAAAGATCAATACTCATTCAGAGATTGATTTGGAAGTCCAGTATTTCTATATTTACCTGAATACAAGTTATTCGGACTTTATTATGTTTTCTTTAATAATGTCTGACTAATCACCCTATTGAGTTTAGGAATTCCTAAGGTTTCGGATGAATTGTTAAGTTGATAGAATTTCTAGGGTTATCCATGATTTCTTCATCACTAATGGTTCTTAATGCTGAATTCTATAGTAATTAACTAGAACTCTGATCATACGATAATAAATTATATGTGACATTGATTACCTGAAACTATCTTTGAACTAATTAACTATTGACAAAGAGATTTGGTTTAGAAATTTAGTGAACTTATCATATTGTTCTTAATGCTTGTCTTAGTGTTATGATTTCACAAACAGATTTGGAATTCTATGATCTAGACATAGATTAGTCACTCAGTGAAAGTTGATTGATTGATAATTGTGATATGAGTTTGAGAACTGTTTTTCATAAACCCTTAGCACTCTGTTACTTGCAATTCTGATTTGCTTGTTTGAATTCCCTGGATCTAACGTTATGCTTTACAAACTGATTTACTACTTTCTTTACTATTTTTGGTACTATTCTACCTTAATCTGAACTGATAGTCTATTGTATGAAACATTGAGTCTATGTCGATTGGATTTCTAATTACCGCACTAAGTACAACACTGCACCTCTGATATTGCATAGTAGCTCAAGAGTAAATTTAAGCCTATTAATATATTATGGTTTTTACTCATTTTTAACCGTGATATAAGTCCAGTTTAGAGTCTACTATATTATGTTTGGAGTCGTTTTAGAGTCTTTAAAGGTATGATTTAGAAATATTTAGAGATTCTGGAGAAAATGGGAGCTTGAAGAGAATTTATGCTGAAGTGAGCAAGTCAGAGTCTAGCATAGAGGCTTGTGTCAATCGGCGACACTGGTGGCGATCGACACCCATGTGGATCAAGCAAACCAACATGATTTGAATTGAAAAGGCTCAGAACTTTCTAGTATTTACAAAGAAGCCCAAAACGTGTTTTATCTATAAATTAACTATTTTAAACCACTGTTTAGGCTACATTTTATTTTAGCTTATTTTAGATTTGGAGAGAAGATTATAACTCCTTGAGAGATCGATTGGAACTCTTGTTTTGATTTCTTTGATATTTATTCAGAGTATGATTTGCATTCCTACTATTATGTATGAGTAATCTACTTGTTAAATTTATGATTTTCTAGTGTTTAGGATGAATTGCTAATTGATAGAATCGCTATGGTTCTATACATCTTGATTGTTTTTAATGATATATTTGGATTGACAACCTGAAATCTAGAGCACATGATAATTGGTAGACACTATAGTTTTATTTGTTATATGAATTAATCTTGATGAGCTAAATACCTATTCGCAACGCAAGTTAGTTTAGAGATTTATTGAAAATAATCAAACTTACGTTTAACACTTATCTTAATCAATTGAATTCGCAAAGAGATTTGAAATTTTAGGATCTAGACATAGATAGTCTCTGTAGTGACAACTGGTTGATTTAATTATTCTTGTTTGAGTTTTAGAATCATTCATAATAAACCCATGGCATCTGTTGATTGCAGTTCTGAACTGTCTGTTTGATTTCCATGGATCTAACACTTTCTCCCATATAGTTTACAACTCGATTTACTTACTGTCTGAAACTAATAGTCTATTGTGTGAAACATGTAGATTTGATTTCTTAATAGTGCGATGAACCTCTTATAATTGTAGAATAGTTCAACGAATAAAATTGAGCTTATCAAATTTTGGTGACGTTGCCGAGGACTCTGATCAACTAGGTGTATGATTTTAAGTTTTCCTTTTCTATTTACTTACAACAGTTTGTTGAATATTTTAGGTGTATGCGTTGCAGTACAAAAGCAACATGATTAACCAGTGATTTTTCTAGATACGAAGCTATAGCCGTGGACTTCTTTTTCAACCGGTAATTGTGTCTATTTTTCACCTAGCCACTATTTTGGCTCTATAGCCATGATTTTGATGTGGCTATGCCGTAATTATAGAGAATACTTCTAGTGGTGTAGATGAGAGCAACGATGGCCGCTGCCAGAAATGACTATAAATGTTAGAAAATGAAGAGGACTATTTTGGCTCTATAGCCATGATTTTGATGTGGCTATGCCGTGATTATAGAGAATACTACTAGTGGTGTAGATGAGACCGGCGATGGCCGCTGTCAGAAATGACTATAAATGTTAGAAAATGAAGAGGTCATTTGATCGCTCTTTTGGAAGATAGAGAAAATGACTTTTTATCACGTTGTCTGGCCTCTCTTTTCTTTTTTTTTTTCTCTAATGGCAAATTATAATTCTTATAAATCAGTTCTAAAGACTAATTTCTTGACCTTTCCAGCTCGGTTCTTTTCACGGCTCATTTTAGCGCGTATTGGCAATTTTTAACAGTTGATATATGTAGAACAAATATTTACCCCATCGCTGCTACTGTAAGTTCATATTGTCCAATGGGAGCATTCAAGTGTCTCCTCTCTTGAAAGGGTTTGTACTGGACTTAAGGATTGTACACATTTGGGTTCATGTAAGACAAATAATTATTATATCGAAAATTATAGAGGTAGTATATATTTTATCTAAACTATCCTCGACATCTAAACTTGAAGAAGTCAAGTTGCATGATTTCTGTAAAAAAAGAAAAACAACTAAAAATAAAAATAAAAACCAAAAAATAAATCTAAACTAACCAAATTATAATTCGTACAAAAACACAACAAAAAACTAAACAATAAACAAGATTACAGCTCTCGAAGTATGCAATAAGTGCTCATTTGAATTCAATACATAGCAGTTGATTCAAGCTTGAAGGTTAAGACCAAATCAACGAGGATATAAACTAGTGATTGATGCATCATCAGTGGACACTGTAAAAGACTTGCTCGCCGTAGATTGATCTGTATCAAGATGGTCTTTGGGTCTAGTATGATCAAAAAACCCTGGTCGCCTGGGCACAGGTAAATTCATAGTATTACTAGTGAACATCACCAATATGGTTGATAACGCTGGACGGTCTATAGGATCTTCTTGAACACATAAAAGACCGATATGGATGCATCGAACAACTTCACTCTTATTGCAATTATCTACTATAATTGGATCCACGAGGTCTAAGGCTGTTCCATTATTCCAAAGCCTCCAAGCCTATAACATTAGTCTATCAATAAATTTCAACCCCATCTTATATAAACAACTTGTGATTTGTCTTTAAACTTACATATGTGACCAAGTCATGTGAATTATTCGTCTCATCGAAGCTGGTATTTTTCCTACCACTTATAATCTCAAGTACTAACACTCCGAAGCTATAGACATCAGACTTCATTGAGAACTGACCACGCATAGCATATTCCGGAGACATGTAACCACTGGAATCCACAACTAAACTTGAGTATGTTGGCAAATTAGTGTTTAAAAAACTCAACATAAAAGTAGCTGAGAAGAAGACTTACTAGGTACCCACTATTCTACTTGTATTTTCTTGGGTTTGGTCCAACCCGAAGATCCTAGCCATTCCAAAATCTGCAATTTTCGGATTCATATTCTCATCCAAGAGAACATTACTTGCTTTTAGGTCACGATGTATGATTGTAAGCCTTGAATCTTGATGGAGATACAGAACCCCCCGAGCAATTCCTCCAATGATATTGTATCGCCGAGTCCAGTCCAACTGACCTCGCTTTACAGGGTCTGTAAACGTCCATGAGTTACAGTTAGATCCTAAGACTTGCCGCCGCTCTGAGTTTCAAGAATGTTTAAATTATCAAAGAAACAAAGAAATGAATCAACTGACCGAAGAGGAAATAATTAAGGCTTTTGTTTGGTACATACTCGTAGACCAATATCCTTTCTTCTCGTTCTAAAGAAAATCCGAGAAGCCTGACTAGATTTCTGTGCTGAAGCTTTGCAACAAGAACAACCTCGTTCTTGAACTCTGTGTCACCTTGTTCTGATGATTTTGACAGTCTCTTCACAGCAACTTCAGTGCCATTCGAAAATATACCCTATCCAGTTTCCCCAGCATCATCTCGTTATCCAAAGGTACTCACAACAAATTTCAATTAGAAGTAACAAACCCCACGCACGTTTAAGAATTAATACCTTGTAGACCTCGCCGAATCCACCTCGACCAATCTTATTATCTTCTGAATAATCATTTGTTGCAGCTTGAATTGTTCTATAATCAAGTTGCAGCGAATCAATGGTTGTTATATCATCCGCTGTTGCACAATGAAATTCTTAGTAATCAGGAAAAAAGAGGCTGATCAATGAGATTAGTGAACCCAGTAAAGATTAGTAATCACTTGAATCTTTACCATTATTAAATGTGGGTTCCGTCTCATTAGTCCTTTTTTGCCTCTTTGCAAGGAAACAATAACCAGCTATTAAAAGCAGAACAATCACTATAGTTGGCACAACAATGGCTACCACTAACACAGATGACCTCTCATCTTTTTCTGCGTTTGAAAAGACATTTAAATGATCAAATTCTGTCAAATGGAAGAAATTCTGCATTGCAAAATAACGGGAAGAAGATAAATGATAGACAAAGAACTCTGAAATTCTATTAGAATGACAACATTTTTCTCGACGATATGGAGAAGTCAGGGAAAAAAGAGGTTGAACACTGATCAAATAATAGTAGTAGACAAAAAACAAATCTGAAATTTTGCTGAGAAGAAACTTTTTTTACATTGGTATTGTTAATTTGGATTAATTATGAAAAATTTCGCCTTGAAACATGAAAAACAAAGTAGATAGAGCTCTGACCTGGCGGGGGAGGAGTAGAAACAGGGGGGGATAGCGGTGCTTGAAATGTTCTAGCGATGGATTCGTTGAAAAATGGGTACGACTCGTATCTTGAATTACAGCTCGGTAAAAGAAGTCTCGACCCAGTATTGTCAGTGTGTAGTTGATTGATGGACGTTTGCAAACACCGTGAACAGTCTTGTGTTGTAAGATCGGGGGTGCACTGAACAAGTCCATATACACTCTGAAACTCAGTAAAGTTGGTTCGTCTCGCACCCAGTTTTCTTGAACTATCAGCGGCGTCTCTTGCGGCTTGGTTCATCAGGGCTAAAACCAAATCTCGGAAGCTCCGTTGTTGGTCAGGTGGAATAGTAATACCGCTGGACAAGGTATATCCTCCATCGGTTCTTACGTTCGAGAGAATATTGTGGTTAGAGTATCTGAGCATACAGTCATCGTAATAGAGTACGAAATCTCTCTGAGTTGGACACCGCCTTAAGGATTCGTTGACGGAAAAGGTAACGCAGTTACGGCAAACTTCTCCGGAGACGTCTCCGCGGCAAAGGAAAAGTCCGGTGACTCTGGCTGGGTCTTGACCCGCTGTGGAGTTTTGGAATCCGGTGGAGTGTGAAGCGTTGCTGGAAGAGAGGAAAGACAAAAGAGTTACGAGATTGTTATAGTAAGTGCTGTTCCTTGAGTACGTTGTTGTATTCGGACAAACAAAGTATAAGAGGGAAGGACTCTGAGCAGAAGCTCTAAAGCTAGAGAGGAAGGAAAAAAGGAAAACAAAAAAGAAAGAAGTGGGAAAAGACATCGTTCGACTTCTACTATTTGGGTTTCTCACATCATGGAGCTTCATTTATATGGATTTATTTTGATTCTAGATAACAAACTTGAGATGCAGGATAGTTGTGAAAAGACCATAAGCGACTCGAATTAGACGGGGATTGTTTTTCTCGATGTCATTTTTTGGCTTTATTTTATTTATTTATTTTTTTTGCTTTTATTCTTGGAACAATTTCTCAAATGATGTTCACGACATCTCCAATAGTATATAATAATATTTTTTTTTATTTTCTATTCTAAAGTAGAGTAACTCTATTATAAAGTTGGATTTGCTCTAGGACTATCTCCAATGGTTCATTCTATTTTTCACTCTAAAATAGAGTAACTTTATAATAGAATTGTGATATATTCCAATGGTATTCTATTTAGAGTGAAAAATAGAGTATGAACAAAACAAAAAAACAACTTACTCTATATATATATATAGTAAACTTCATATTTGACTCTATATTTGGAGTGGAAAAATGACATTCCTCTATATTTCACTCTATAATAGAGCCTATTGTAGCAAAAGTTACTCTATAATAGAGTTACTTTATTTTGGCGTAAATTATAGATGAAAAAATAGAGTCTTATTGGCGACGATGGTGTAATAGAGTTACTCTATAATAAAATTACTCTATTTTACAGTGAAATATAGAGAAAATTGTTGTGTATTATTGGAGATGGTCTCAAAGGGATGATTTTTTTCTGATATGGATCCAAGTCATTTCCTTTTTATTTTCAATACTATTCTACCCAAAATCCGACCAAGATTTTGACTCTAAACGTTACCCATTTATAACCGTAAGTACCTAAATCAAAAACATAATCCCTATTTCCATCCAATTGTCGTGTTCTTATCCCAACTTTTTAGTTTGATTTTCTTGTTTTTATCTTAAACCGATGAATCCATAATCATCCTCAATCTATTTTGTCACATTTGGAATTGAATTTCATATTCACCGTACGAAATTCACGACAACGAAGAACATAAAAGTATTACTAGTACTAGATCCTGTCTCCGCATAATATATTTAAATTTGTTACATTTATCATTTTTATTTGTATGTGAATTTTTGTATATTAAATTATATATAACTAATTTTTAAATTTGATTTTTTATTTTTATTTTTAGTTTGAAGTAAGTATTTCTATTATATGTAACACAAAATTAACTAAAAAATATGAAGAATGATGTCCGAGATTTTAGAGTTATGTAAAAAAATATAATTATGTATAGAACATAAATTATCTTAGTTTAAAAAATCGGAATCTCATCTCGAATAAATTCACGAAAAGAAAAAGTACTCCAATAAGCTAATTAAAATAAAAAAAACCCCTTTTTCAAAAAAAAAAAGCGTACACTAATATTTTTTTTTACGTGTAATAGTTAAAAACTGACAATTCACTACAAGAAAACACAGTTTTAGCAAGAAAATTTAACGAGGAA
>NC_027751.1:34143158-34150252 GCF_000695525.1 Brassica oleracea var. oleracea
TGGACTCCACCGTATTCGGTACCACTGGTGGAGTCACTTACGTTTGTCGCACACAACCTGGTAAGTGGGATGTAAGGAGAGCATGAGAAAGACATATGAGAACATGTTCTGTCCTATGCACTACAATGAAGGGCCTTACTCATCGAATAAAGTTTGACTTGCTATCACCTCATCGTCAAAGTAGAAGTGTGACCCAGAAGTTGCATTAAGAAAGAGACGACCTGCATTACATGTTTCGAAGAGTTAGAGGCCTTTTATGGAAATCTAAATATATGATATGTTTGATTGTATCTGAAAAAGCGCTTACCTCCAATTTGGGACGGAGGCGTGTTACTCCGAGCACAACGTCCTGGCCTCAACTCGGAAAGGGAGATCTGGGGAGCAGCCATTATTCACGCCGGTATGTGTTGGAGTTATGAGTAGAAAAAATCAAAGATTCTGTGATAACCATGAAGCCTTGAACGCCTATTTATAGGATCCAAATCCTGAAGAATCCGAAGAGATCGAAGGTTATGGTGAATTGAGGAGTAGTGGGGAGAAAATTTACTGAGATTAAATGTTGTGTTTATGAATTGAACATAAATCGTGATTCCGTTACTTGATCTCCTGTTACCACGATGAAGAGGATGATATTAAGGTTTCAGGATACGGCCCGTAAGAAGGGGAGTGGTTGCAATGGGCCAGAATCAGAGAAAGCCTAACATAAACACCAAAATTAGAGAAAGCCAAGCACAGAGAACTCAAGTCCACAAACCGAAACAATATCAAGGTAAGACCTTAGCATCTCAAAAGAGTATGAAAGCTGACTTGCTCTATCTTGGTGCAGATTATCCAGTTTCGAGGTCGAAACTTTGTCAAGGGGGAGGGTATGATGCGGCCATCAGATCAGCAACTGAACCAGAGGTCAACCCAAAGCCCTACTCAACCAGCCAAGGCGCAAACCAGGACATACGTGCACTAAACATGCCATATCTTACAAAAAAAAGGAGGGTTTAAATGACGAGGCTAATTTTTATGGATTCTACACTCAAGATGGAGTCCAGGTCAATTGGAATTGGGCCAAAATAATCATGGATCAAGAAGTTATGAATTTTACAAGTCAGAGGTTTCTTAGCCCGTCCATCTGCGAGTACCCGACTTTAGAAGAGGATTCAAGCCCAAAGAAGAATCTTCCTGAACCAAAAACGATCATAGGAGTCAAGAGGAGTTTATCAGGTTTCTAGAAAGCCCAATATCAGGAGAAATGGCCACGGAAATTAGGAGATATGATCAATTTCCCAAAACCTGCCAAACCAGTTCTACACTTGCCTTATTTGGAAGATCTGGGGTTCACGTCAAACCAACCTCAAGAATGGCAACCAGGCGACCTTCTAAGTCATTCAGAGGCACTCCACAACATCCTAGGAAGCACCAAGCCCCACTGGATCAGGCGGATCCCAAT
The DNA here is from genome assembly GCF_000695525.1 of Brassica oleracea var. oleracea. Lineage (NCBI taxonomy): Eukaryota > Viridiplantae > Streptophyta > Magnoliopsida > Brassicales > Brassicaceae > Brassica > Brassica oleracea. The sequence goes on from NC_027751.1 coordinate 34,144,600, forward strand.
CAAACCAAAAGATCAAGCCGGTTTGCATCAATTGGCCAAACCGACATCATTTAAGGAAAGTCTTCAACCAATTCAACTTGGTTCAACCCAGAGATATTTATGGGAATCAGGAGATACTTTAGACCATTCAGAAGACATCCAAGACGTCCTTAGCTGCACCAGCACCCAGGAGATCAGGCGGATCTCTCTCTCCATCAACATTCCATATATGGCCACAATTATACTAAATGCTTTGGAGGAGTTTCTACAGATTTTTGCCCAAGACCAACGGCCATATTCTCTTCTATTAAAACCAAGGAGTATTTCAGGAAGGCTTGAAGATCATGGCCACGTCCAGAAGCTATCAAGATACAAGTCTTCACAAGTTTCTCTTTTGGAAGGAAGCAAATCAAGCCTAACAGCTATATTCCATGGAGCCATCAAAGCCTTTGCTCCCAAGACTTTAAGTTCAAGTTATTTTGTTTCCTTTTATCATTTTATGACTGTTAGAGTCTTTCTTAGTCAATCCTACAAAGCTCTAGTCTTTGTTTCATTGTAAATCACCCCATTTTTGAAAGTAATAAGAATTATTCAGTTTTCTAGTTTTCTTAAAACTATTGTTCTAAGTCTTTTGAGTTTGTGTGAAGTAACTCCAAAGCACCTTGACTTATCAAGGCTCCTTTCCAAAGAGTCTTGTGGCGTCCTCAACCCCTCATCCTTCCATTCCAATTCGTTTGCCAAACTTGAGAGTGATACACATCCAGCAAGCAAAGCACCATCTCAATCCACTTCAATCATCAACTGATTAGGCTGAGAGTGTGCCACGACCAGCAGCCTAATTTCATTATATCCTTTGTTTATTTATCTTATTTTGTTCTTAGTATAAACCTCATCTCATTGCATTTGCATTTGTTTCAGATTTACATCTCAGATTCCATTCATATCCCCCACGCGATCATATTTTTGGTCGATCCATCTAGCTTCCATCATCCATCTCGTCCACCTTGATTCCCAGCCTGCAACAGAAACAATAAGAATAAATAAGAAAATAATGTATAAAAATAAAATAGCAGGAATAAAAAAGAATTGTTGTTCCTTCTCAAATTTAATAAATAATAATTATGTTTTTTATTTCTCTACAGAAAAAATGAATAAGAAAGAAAAATTATTTTTTATGAATAGTGATTATTTTTAAAAAGTGTGAGAAAATACATTATTATTCGTCATTTATTGGTCACTATTTATACTCTATATCTTCTAGAAATAAGTAGAGAAATACTAAAAAGTAATGGATATGATTCTGAACACATGTTGGGCATTTACTTTGACCTTGATTAGTCGTCGTTTCTCGTTATAAATAGCATTCTTGATTTAATCTACAACCGTAGCGCATAAAGAAAGAAAAACAATTTCTTTCATATTCGGAGCTTCCTGACATTGGGAAATCCCAACTATGTCTTCGAGGGTCACTTTTTTCTTCCTTTCCTTTTTCTCCGTTTTCACTTGCATCAAAGTTTCTTCTCATGACCTTTCTCTCTTATATAACTTTTGTCCAAATACGACAACGTATTCAAGGAACAGCACTTACTACACCAATCTCAAAACCCTTTTGGCTTCCTTTTCTTCACCCAACTCTTCCTACTCCACCGGATTCCAAAGTGGTAAGGCGGGTCAAGCTCCCGATACCGTCACCGGACTTTTCCTATGCCGCGGAGATGTCTCGCAGGAAAGTTGCCGTAACTGCGTGGCCTTTGCCGTCAATGAATCCTTAACGCGGTGCCCGAATCAGAGCGAGGCCGTGCTCTATTACGATGAGTGTACGCTCAGATACTCTCACCGGAATATTCTCTCCACCCTTAGAACCGATGGTGGATATACCTTGCCTAACCTCAATAATATTCCACGTAATCAGCAAGACCGGTTCCGAGATTTGGTTTTGTCCACCCTGAACCAAGCGGCAGCCAAAGCAGTGGCCAGTTCCCGAAAATTCGATGCGAGGAAAGTCAATTTTACTGCCTTGCAGAGTTTGTACGGACTTGTTCAGTGCACTCCTGATTTGACGGGGCAAGACTGTTTGCGTTGTCTGCAAACGTCCATCAATCAGTTACCCACTGAAAGAATTGGGGCAAGACTTCTTTTGCCTAGCTGTGGTTCAAGATACGAGCTTTACCCGTTTTACAACGAATCTGCCGTTACAACACAAACCACCACCTGAGGTGAATACACAAACACAAAGCATCGACAGATACAAACCACCTAAAAACTATCCATACATATCATATGCATTTCACTTCCACCTGTCATTTTATTTCAATTTATCAAATAAAGTTGTGGTTTTTATGTTTTTGGACAAACCCCACGTTTCCATTTCCTTTTGTGATTTCAGTTTGTAGGAGGAGTTGGCCTCCAATATAAATTGATCAAGAAATAAATGCAGCTGAATTGTTCGTAGAAAAGTCCTTTTTAACATGTTCGTTTGTAGAGACGATGCATCCATATGCAGTCACTATCCGTAACTCAAAGAGAAAATCTTAAAGAAAGTTTATAGAGAAAACAAGTTTCTATAAAAAGATGTTCTAAAAAGGGGATTGAAAGAATATTTTGTGTAAAACAAAGAAAGTTCAGTCTTAGAATCATTGAAAATCACATAGGCGCTTCAGCAAAGAATCATTTAGATGTAATTTGTGGAAATGCCTTGCATTATTCTAAGAACGCAAAAGTATTATTTATCGCAATTTCAATAAATCATCCAAAAAGTTAAAATATAGAAAATATAAAACATAAAAAGAATGGTAGACGGGTTGTCAATTGTGTGGACACAAAATAATAAGGCAGGACTACACAAAAGTGTAACGCCCCGCTAATGGTTTTCCATACCTGTCCATTTGGCCTATGGACCTCACGCCGTTCCGTTCGACGTGTGATGCGTTAACTTTTCCGAGGCTCGAAAGTCTCGTTTATTGACTTTGCAATATGATCTATCTTCGTGTTTTGGCCTTATTCGCATAATATCGCGAATCATTTCCTAATACATCACTCATCCTTACACTACTTCAGCTCAACTACGTTTATCTCAGAAATTCTTTATATGCTCTGATACCATTTGTAACGCCTCGACCACCCACATCTAATGAGCCTCTCATGCCGGTCATTCGGAGCGTTCGCTACATTCCATCCGACATAAGGTGCGCTAATTTTCCAGAGGTTTGAAAGTCTTGATTACCGACTCTTCAATCACCATATGACCTTTTTCTGTGCTTTGGTCTCACTCGCACGATATCGTGAATCACTTCTTGATAAGTTACCTATCCTTCCAGTACTTCAGCTCAAGCACGCTTAACTCTAGAGTTCTTTCTGGATGTGTGACAGAAAAAATAAGTACAATTTTGTGATATAGGTAGTCAACTAAATTCTCTTAAACCCTTCGACAGACAGCACAAACCATGATGTTACAAAAAAAATATTTTGCCTCAAACATATAATTTTCATTCATCAAACACTTCAATACAATAGTTCGACCTCGTTAACAATTTTTTTTGGATGAATGTTAAATTTATTTAACTCAAAACTTTTTTGTACAAATGATGTAACTTTGTTTAAAGTGAGACTTCTAAATTAAAACTGAAACCAAAGCTTGTTAACCTTCTTACCTGTTTGCAATCCAAATCCTCAGGGATTTGTCAAATCTTCCATTTCTAGAGCCTTGGAGAGAGTCATTACGGTTTCAAACCAGTTTGTCGATGTAGTTGCTTAAGCAGCCTTGGTCCTAAGGAGGTTCTCGTTAAAGATTTAACCACGGAAAAATGAAGAGATTTAGTATTACCTACGATCAGTGCCTGCCCTGGGGTAAAGCACATGAAGCAAGGGCTTCAGGCGGCACAATCTATATAATTTTTAAGGGCCCCAAGGCTAAGCAAGTTCTTTTGATAAGGTGGTTGTGTGCTTATGAATGTGTGCTGCAGGTGACGAGTTCGAAACCAAGCTTCTTACTTTTTCCCCCTTTGAACAGTTTAAAAGATTTTGGATGTGATATCTTTTTTGTTTTGTCATCTGATATCTAACAGATTCGACCATCAATTCTTATTTCATTTTCTAACAACTAATTATTTTTTTTGTTGGAGTACATAATATATCACAAATCCCTAATTAAATAATTTTTTACTTAAAAACTCTAATTACTTTAGTTTTGAGACATTGATAAGTTGACAATTCGTTTTTCTCAGGACAAAACTGCATTCTTTTTTTTTTCAATTTGCTACAGCCATTAAATTACTCTTTGTTATTAATCTCTACAGTTTTGACTTTTTTTTACATGTTTTCTCTTGATTTTTCTCTATTTCTTTTGTAAAATTTATAATTTTAAATTTTTTCTAAAACCGCATAAGATTTATTATAAGTTGTGTTTTAATGGCTTATAAGAATTTTACATTATTAATATGATTATGGGCAGCATTTTTCAATTCACTTTAGGCGCCAAATGCATCTGGTCCTGCCTATGATTACTAGATTGTTCATACGCTACCCAATGCATGCTTCATTGTACTCTTTCGCCACCGCCGAAACGAGTTCACCTAACGACTCAGGATGAAAACATCTCTTACACACCCTAAATCGACCACGAAATACAAAAACATAATTATTCGGAAGGATAAAGACTCTAATCCTGAATTACGAACTATAAGCACAATTGAGAGTCGCCAAATAATTAAAGTTAAAACTGTGGACTAGCGTTTTTTCACCAAAGGCGCAGATATCCTGATTAGACTACCCACCAATGAGCACCATGTCTCGATCCTTAGCCGAGGCCGGAACAGGAACAAAGTCCGTAACGAAATAAAAACCGGGCTTCGAATTTGGCTATAAACCAGAACAAGAAAAAAGGCTTCCAATAGTGTTGGTCTAGTACCACTGGTCTGAGATAGGAGTCAGTACCAGTGCTGGGATGTAGAGCACCGCAATGTTTCTTGAGAGAAGGTCACCCCTCCGGTAGACCACGCCATCGTTTTGAACATTGCAAACATGCTTGATCCACTAAAAATGAATCCTTACTACTATCAAGTTAACAGTGGTAATTGTAATATTTGAGATTCAATCCAGAGGACCAGTTTACTCTTTACTCTTATGAGTTCAATAATAAGATGAGAAACAAGTGGGGTTTTGAGAATTAATTGTGACGCAAGTAACTAGAATACCTAGATGGTTCAAATTCGATTTAAATGAAGCCGGCTTAGGGTTATTAATCGGGTGTTAATGCAAAACTGAACAACTATTCAAGTGCAATGAGGTGCAGTCTAGAACCCAGATCACTCGGCTAGAACAATCCACTATCGTGGTCTTGCTTCCTTTGCAGATCGGTCTTGAATCCTAAGTTCTCACTTGGAACAAGACGCGATAACAAGCCTTAGAGACAAGATCTGATTAGTTCACTTAATACCCTAATATCTACTCTCGCTGATTAGGGATACAAAGCTCATTCAATATATGTCAATTTATCTCCTAAGCGGTTAGCTAGGTGATTAAATCAGAAATCGAACATTAAGTGATCAATTCAATGTAAGCAGTAAGAACAATATGAATGAAGAACAGTTAAGATCACTTATTTGTGTTCAGTTCATGCGGCTAACACCCTACAACCCTAAGCAAGCTTAGCCTACTACTCAATCATAAAGCAGGA
>NC_027751.1:34152141-34153266 GCF_000695525.1 Brassica oleracea var. oleracea
GTAAGCCTGATCATCGGTCACATCAGCCAGCTCTCCGAGGTCGTATGACGGTTCAGCCTCTGGGGTGATATCCTCAACATCTTACATGTCCGCGTCAGGGACTGCAGCACGTGGATCAGTGAAAAGGAGCTCAGGTGGAGGGAGGAAGCGTATGTTGTCGAACACGCTGAATCTGGTGATCTCGGGGTGAGGCAGTTTGGTGAACAGCTAGGTACCGGCCTTATCAAAGAAGTTGTAGGTCTCTTCATCACGCATGATGTGGCATGCCATAAGGTACTTGATGTCAAGGTATTGAACCTCTTTGTTGACGCTGTACTTACCGAATGCCGAAATGCTTGAAGAGCGGTGTAAGCAAGCTACCGCTTCTGTCCTTCTTGTTCGAACCGTGCATAAGACACTGCCGCCTCTTGCAGATCATAGTCATGAAGTTGAAACCGGGGTTCGTTTTTACCTTTGAATTGGAATGTCGGACCCAGAAGCTCGGATTTCATCCTCAATACCAGCGTACAGGGTTTGCATCTCCCCGTTGGTGACCTTCGAGATGAGATCTTTAGCGAACAGGAGGTTTGAGATGATCTTTGCAATGACTCAAAGCGTTGGGTTCCTGATCTGCGACTGGTAAGCCTTTCCGGGTGTAAAGTTCCCATTCGCAATGCAATCCCAAAAGGCGCTAGAAGGAGAGAACTTTTTCGCGACCGCTACTCCTTTCGGTTCAGTGGCTGTCTCATAGATCTCATTGAGCTTGTCGAGGGACAAGGAGCAGTACTCTCCATCGGCCATGAAAGAGAATGAGCAGTTGGTGTAAGAGAGTGCATTGGAATCCTCGTACGTGGTCGTGGCGGTGGCGAGCACTTAGCGAGCAAGGTCTAGGTAGAGCTCATGTGTTGTATAGCACAGAGGAGCTATCCCTATGGCGTGTAGCGTCTCGAACACATCCTCGTCGATCCCAAGATCAGCCAGAGTCTCCGCGTGGCAGAAACGAGTGGGTAACATGTCAACCCGGATGAGGGCGTTGTAACGCGCTGCTGTTCACTTATCCCATCCCTCGCAGTTGAAGTCCAAGAGCAGTGGGCTGTCGAGATCAATCGGTTCACCCTCTTGTTCACGGGGCCATGGGTAGGTCGC
>NC_027751.1:34153346-34153977 GCF_000695525.1 Brassica oleracea var. oleracea
GTGCCATCTGCAAAGCAAACAAAAGAAAGCTTTAGTTCTGTTATGCGCACAAGAGAAATGGAATAGAACAATTTCCATCTCTCCTTATTCAAACCGTAATTTTCCTTGACACGACAACCAACAAATCGAAACTCAACCTAATAACTCCATTCAACTATCCACAAACTGAATCCAAACAGTCCTATCAATTGCAAATCGCAAATGTGAAATGAATCATGAGTTCATCTTCTAAATCAACCCTAACAGCAAAAGGGAAAATCAAAATCAATGTAGTACAAAAAGGATCGATCTATTGAAGCAGTTAGAATGATGAACTTTGCAAACTGAGTATTGCGATTTGGATGAGGATTGTCGAGCCTCTTACCTGTAGAAGTGAGAAGCAAACACCACTTAAAACGGTTGAGAGACAAAGATTTTGTGGTCGCTTAAAAATCGCATGGGGAAGGGTCAGTGTACGGCGCAGTGAAAAGGGGGAAAGTGAAAGGGTGGACCCTTAAATAGGCAAAGCCCTAACTGCCCTTCCCTTTTTTATGTATATATATATATATTTTTTTTTTGGTTTGGAACACTTACCTGGAACAGGCAATGGGTTGTTCTACCAGAAGAACAGTCCTTTGGTTGTTCTGACTGA
>NC_027751.1:34154036-34154475 GCF_000695525.1 Brassica oleracea var. oleracea
TCACTAACCAGTGGGTTGCCTCCCACCAAGCGCTTGGTTAAAGTCATTAGCTTGACTTGGATCAGCCGATCAGGCTGATGGGGGATCGCTTAGGGGAATTTCTTCGCCCTCTGCGATAGTAGAGCCAGCAAGGTAATGCTTTAAGCGCTGCCCGTTCACTACGAACATGTCTCCTTTTCTGTCCAGTAACACAACAGCTCCGTAGGGTCGAACTTCTTTAACAGTGAAGGGTCCGAACCATCTAGACTTCAGCTTGCCTGAGAACAACCTCAACCTTGAATTGAAAAGCAAGACCTTATCATTTGGTTCAAAATGTCTGGCAATGATGCGCGTGTCATGGTAGGCCTTGGTCTTCTCCTTGTAAATTTTGGAGCTTTCATAGGCGTGGTGCCTTATCTCTTCCAGCTCATGGATTTGGATCATGCGTCGCTCGGTTGCT
>NC_027751.1:34154730-34155397 GCF_000695525.1 Brassica oleracea var. oleracea
TTCCTCTTGTCGTTTCCAGTGAACTTAAGGGGTTGCTTTTCAGCAGCAAGAAAATTCGCAATCTCAGCAAACCACGGGAGGTGAGAATACAGCTTTTGGATCACGACGACTGGATGTTCCGCGACGTGATAACAATCGGATCTCCTTCCCAGAGGTTGTTCCGCGATGCTAGAGCAGTCAGATGTGATTCGCAGAGGTTGTTCCGCGAAACGCAGACCAATCGCATTGACGTGTTCTTCATCAAGAGTTGTGTCGTCATCAATCTTTATTCTTGACAGATGGTCTGCAACCCCATTCTCGACTCCTCTCTTATCCTTTATCTCAAGATCGATTTCTTGGAGGAGAAGAATCCACCTTAACAACCTCGGTTTCGCATCTTTCTTTCTGAGCAGATACTTAAGAGTAGGATGGTCTGTGTGCACAATCACCTTAGATCCCACCAGGTAGGATCTGAACTTCTCGAATGCAAAAACAATAGCCAGGAGTTCTTTCTCTGTAGTGGCGTATCTGCACTGAGCTTCATCCATAGTTTTGCTCGCGTATTAGATCACATGAAGTTTCTTATCCTTGCGCTGCCCAAGTACTGCTCCAACTGCAAAGTCGCTTGCATCAGTCATGATTTCGAAGGGGAGATCCCAGTCTGGCGGTTGCACAACAGGTGCGCTGA
>NC_027751.1:34155610-34157215 GCF_000695525.1 Brassica oleracea var. oleracea
AAACAATCCCATCTATGACCATGAAGTGGCACTTCTCCCAGTTGAGCACGAGATGTTTCTCCTCACACCTTTTTAGTACCCTGCGCAAGTTTGACAAACAGACATTAAAGGAGCTTCCATAGACGCTGAAATCGTCCATGAAAACTTCCATAATGTCTTCGATCAGGTCAGTAAAGATTGACATCATGCAACGCTGAAATGTTGCTGGCGCATTTCACAGGCCAAATGACATTCTCCTGTAAGCGTATGTTCCGTAGGGGCAGGTGAACGTCGTCTTCTCCTGATCGTCTGGATGGATAGGGATCTGAAAGAAAAATGAATAACCATCTAAAAAGCAGTAATATGGGTGGTTAGCCAATCTCTCAAGCATTTGATCAATAAAATGGAGTGGGAAGTGATCCTTTTTAGTTGCTGCATTTAATTTCCTGAAATCAATGCACATGCGATGTCCTGTCACTGTCCTAGTAGGGATCAATTCATTCTTTTCATTTGTGATAACAGTGATCCCACCTTTCTTAGGTACTACATGAACAGGGCTAACCCATTTACTATCAGATATGGCATAGATTACACCTGCTTCAAGAAGTTTCATAATCTCTTTCTTAATGACATCTTTTAGATTCGGGTTTAACCTCCTCTGATGTTCGACAAAAGTCATTGATTCATATTCTAGGTGTATTCTATGCATGCATAAATTAGGTGAAATGTTAAGTATGTCAGCTAGCGAATATCCTAACGCCTTACGATATTTCCTAAGCTCACACAAAAGCAATGCAGTTTCCACATTATTTAGCTCAGCATTGACAATGAGAGGATATGTGGAATTCGGACCTAAGAAAGCATACCTGAGCCCCTTGGGAAGGGGTTTTAGCTCAACCTTGGGAGCTTTAAGCTCGCTCCAGGGATCCTCTGGTTGGTTCGACAGAACAGGCGAGTTCGGTGTACTCTAGATGGAGTGGTTTCGACCCTGTTGCTCTCCTCCCCCAGACTTAAACTTGCTACCATTCTTCCCATACTCCTTGCGGAGTCAAACATCTTGGCATACCCATCTACATCAATGTTCACGACACTCTGCTCGGCCTTGGCTTGCACTAGTGCAAGCTCCAGTGGGTCTTCGGTAAGAATCTCCTCGATCATTCCTTCTCGAGGTTGGAGCGGATCAATCCCTTCATCAACCTCAAAGGTCTACCCATCTAACATCGGCTCTTTTAGTAGCTCATCCATCTCGAATTGAATGACTATGTCCCCAAGATTCAGATCAATCTTCCCTTGTCGCACATCAATGATGGCTCGCACATCAATGATGGCTCCAACCGTACATAAGAATGGTCTTCCCAAGATGAGAGGATCTTTAGACTCTTCTTCCGGTTCTAGAACAACGAAGTCTGCTGGAACAGAGGTGTTCCCGACCTTTACTTGGAGATCCTCTAGAATACCAACCGGGGATTTGACTGATCTATCTGCGAATACCAATGACATCTTAGTTGGTTTGAAATGCGTGTAACCTAGACGTCGAGCCACAGAGTAAGGCATGAGATTCACGCTGGACCCAAGGTCAACCAAGGAGCATGCAAAAACTGTCTTCCCAATCTGGATAGAGAGGAC
>NC_027751.1:34157251-34157363 GCF_000695525.1 Brassica oleracea var. oleracea
GACGGTTAGGTCCTCCAGCATCTTCCTGCACTTAATTTCCTCTTTGTCCTTACGAGTGGCCCTTTCTGGAACAGGGTAAGGGACCTTAGGAATGTATTCGCGAGGAGGAACA
>NC_027751.1:34157525-34159499 GCF_000695525.1 Brassica oleracea var. oleracea
GCGGTGAACCTCCTCCTTTCTGGCTCGGAAAGTTGCTTCCCGTTCCTTAGCTGAACTGCATTGCACTCCTTGGGGTTTTTGTCTGTTTTACCAGGTAGAGTACCTTGCTGCCTCTTGACACTCTCAGCAGTCTGAGCTATCTGAATGTCCATCTGTCTCATATGGCTTGCGACATTATCGTACTTGGTGCTCAAATATCCGAACATATGGCTCATTCTGGTATTGATCTCGGTAGTGACCTGGTTCAGAGCTTTCCCTTGGAGCTGTTGTCCTTGGAGGAGTTGCTGCAACATGGTTTTAGTTTCATCTTGTGGAATAGCGACATGGGTGGAAGTAGCGACCTGATTGTTCTGGTGGTTCTGCATCTGAGGTTGATTGTTCTGTGGTTGGCTTAGAACATAGGTTCGGGGTTGATAGTTCTTCTGATACCCCGCATACTGACCTTGGTTGCTCTGCGCCGGATCAACTGGTTTGTCCTACTTAGGCCAGAATAGCTGTGGATTGTTCCTTACGTTAGGGTTTGGGTGGTAATTCTTCATCTGCCACCCTTGCCCATTTACGTAACTTACTTCCTGCTGATCATCTCCTGCTTGTTCAGCTTCAAACGCCTTGTCGCCTGCGCTCTTCTCAGGAGTTGCTTCTTCCATTATGAAAACCTGGCTCTGGTTTCCCTTAAGCAGTTGGTCCACCTTTGCCGCTAGGTCATCTATACTGTTCACACTTTTGGAGCGATCATGCTCCTTCTCCTTATTGAGTGAACTCGAAGCCATGTTCTCAATCAGCGCGAACGCACCAGGTGTGGTTTGAGTCATGAAGTCTCCGTTACTAGAGGAATCAAGGGTGTTCCGGAACTCATAGCTCACTTCATCGTAGAACACCTCCAATATGTAATCGTCATCAAGCCCATGGTGTGGGCACTCTCTCTGGTACTCTTTGTACCTTTCCCAAGCTTCATGAAAAGGTTCATCAGATTTCTGCTTGAAGTTGGAGATTCTATGCCTCAGAGCCACAGTTTTGGACTTGGTGTAGAAGTGGCTCAGGAATGCTGATCGAACCTGGTCCCATGAGGTTAGAGAACCGGTTGGGAGAGATTGCAGCCAACGAGAAGCTTTCCCTTCGAGAGAGAATGGAAACAACGTGCATTTGACATAATTTGGTGGCACTCCATTAGAGCGAGAAAAATTGCAAATCCTCTCAAAGGCCTCTATGTGGTCCATTGGTATGTCTGAAGTGAGGCCGCTGAACGTGCTCTTCTGTACCAGACCTATCAGTGCAGGTTTGATCTCATAATCTTGTCGAGTACAGGGTGGAGGGTTGATGGGAGAGCTGTTTGTAGCGAAGTTCCGCGGAAGGTTTCGCTCCCCAATACGAAGTTCCGCGGAAGGTTTCACTTCCCAATAAGAGCACCACGCTCCTCTCGCGCGGCGTTCTCGGCTGCTTGTTCCTGAGCAGCTTGTTGTTGATTTTGGATGGTTTGCTGCATCTGCTGTTGCTGATTCTGCATTTGTTGTTGAATGAGTGCCAATGCAGCAGTGAGGTCATCCATATTGCCACGCCGTGATCACCCATGTTGGTGTCGGTTGTTCTTGGTTGTTGGCGGTTCTGTCTTTCTAATCTTGCGAGTTCGTCGTTGGTCAGTTGATGTAGTGGTCCTTGTGCGTTGCTCCGAGTATGTCTACTGGTCATGCACTTGGATCATCTGTTCCAACAAAGAAGTAGAGCAAGTTAGATATCTCAGACTAAATATTAAACCGAAAAATAAAGGTAAAAGCTTAGTCCCCGTTGCAACGGCGCCAAAACTTGATACACTAAAAATGAATCCTTGCTACTGTCAAGTTAACAGTGGTAATTGCAATATTTGAGATTCAATCCAGAAGACCAGTTTACCCTTTACTCTTATGAGTTCAATAATAAGCTGAGAAACAAGTGGGGTTTTGAGAATTAATTGTGACGCAAGTAACTAGAATACCTAGA
>NC_027751.1:34159604-34170300 GCF_000695525.1 Brassica oleracea var. oleracea
TGATCAATTCAATGTAAGCAGTAAGAACAATATGAATGAAGAACAGTTAAGATCACTTATTTGTGTTCAGTTCATGCGGCTAACACCCTACAACCCTAAGCAAGCTTAGCCTACTACTCAATCATAAAGCAGGACGACACAGACATGGTTTCTGAATAATACTGCATATAAAATAAAGTAGAAAGACAAGGGTTCAGGATGATCTTCTCGTGAGGATGAAGCCTTCTCCCTTACAAGTTGCTTAATTCAAAGAGAAATAGTTCTAGGTCTCTTGCAAAAACTAGCGTAAGAAAAAGAAATGATAGCATATGCCTTTTTATATGGAGGCGCTGGTGGTAAAGAGATAAGAGAGGGTGGAATCTAGGGCAAACTTCCGGAATAGGAAGTTTCCTTAATGATCGGGAACAGTCAGACGCTTGTTCTCTTCGGAAACAATCTTCGGGTTGTTCTAGATGGCTGTTCCGCATCGTATCCTTCAAAACGACATCTGACTTCTTGAATCTCTCTTCTTTGCTCTTTCATCTGCTCCAAACCTGGAATGATATCAATTAAACACGAATTAAGACTGAGAATTAGCTCAAAACACACATATAATGGTATTAAAAACACCATATATCAATGCTGCCTCCGGGAACCAAAGAGCAAGACCATCTCCTGCCATCCGTCAATCTCTCCTCTGCCTGTCTCACGGCCGATCGATGAAAGATCCCGGAGGAATCTTCATGACATCTTCATGGTCACTAGATAACAGTTAACTGAAACAAGGTGAACACTGAGATTAAAATGTTTGGAATTCGTGACGTCTTCCTAGTTTAAACTATTAAATTTGCACTCCCCAAACATAACTAACACGTCTTTTTTATCCTCACTATAATTTGATGAATCAATTCTTGACAATCTAAATCAAAATCCCACAGAAAGTAGCGTAGTTAAGCAAGCGAGGAATTTACAAGTTTGATATATTCACTAAAAATATATGAAATCAAATATGATGTTCATACATATATATATGTTGTTTAATTAATTCAGTTTCAACTAATTACGATTTGTAAGTATCGACTATCTTAAATCAGAACTAAGTGATCAATTTAGGAACAGCACGTGACATAATATAATTAAGGGAAGTTTACTAAAATGACTCAAATTAATTGTGTTATTAATAGAATGACTCATATTTTTCAAAAATTAATAGAATATTTTTCTGGTCGAAATTGTCCTTATCCATAGTTATAACAAAAAAATAATAATACCAAAGTACCCTTACCATTTGGTCGTCGGCAGATTTATTTTCAAAAAAATAAATCTATCGTTAAAGTGGTGTCAGACTTACTTAGAAATGTCAGATTTATTGCCATGATAGAGTTAATTGTACGATTTGAATAGAAAACAAATTTTTAAGAATATATCTTGAGAATGAAGTGGCAGATTTGTTACAAATGGTCGATTTCTGCGGTCAACTTATTTTCTTATGTACCGACTTATTTTCTTATGTACGACTTGTTTTTTATGAAAAAATTATATATCCGACTTAAAAGGGTTGGTAGATTTTTTATTTTATGTGGTGGCAGACTTTTTGACAGAAATCTTGGTTTGTATAAACCAAACATAATTTAATGGTAAATTAAATCCGGTTTATCTTAATTTTGAATCGGGTTTATTTTTAGTGTTATTCAGATTAGAATTAGGTCTAATTTTTTTGTTATTGTCGTCATCTCTTTCATCCCTCTTTTCTTTTATTATCAAGTTCGCTTCCTTTGTAACCATCATCATTTCAAATGGCTTCCGTTGTTGCGGAGTTTTAGAGAGTTTAAGTCTCGGTATACATATATAGGCTAATTTTTTGATCTCTTTCGTTCATTGTACAGTAAAACTTGCCTGTCCTTTTGAGGTGTCTGAACTTGGACAATGACCTTTGAATGTCCGGATATTAAAAGTAACTGCTGCACTAACTCTTGTTGCAGTCGCATGAATGGGTATAATTCTTTGTAGGATTATTTGATTGATGATTACTCCCATATATTCTGCACCATCTGACCCAAATAGCAAATGTCAATGCTCACTATCACAATTCGATTGATGGTGACTACTTCATCATGTCCTTGCATATCTTTATTGAGTACCCACACTAATTTTACTCTCTTAAATTGCTCCGTTATATCAAGTTGAAATGAAAATTATTGTATTAAAAGGGGAGAAAACAACCCCATCATGATCAAACTTTATTAGTAAAAGTAAAGTCAAAACCCTAAGTATATGAAGTTTGTCACAAGACTCACAACTCATAAGTAATACTATATGAGACTTTTTACAGCTTGTGGAGTTCATCTTTGAACTTGGCCTTTATTTTCTCCCTCTTTATCTTGAGAGCAGCTGTGCTAGTCCCGACTCTGATGTCCACGGCTCCGGCAATAACTTTATCTTTGCTGGAATTTCAAACTTTTCTAGATTTGCCGCCTTGGTAAGCGATTGTTGAACCTCGTTTACTGCATCACCGTTCTCGCATAGCTCAGAGAAGTCGCTGTATTTAACTCCTGGTTGCTCTGCCCCATTTCTCTAATGCTCCGTATCATGCTACAACAAGAGCTACACAGTAGCTGTTCATTGGGTCTGTGTGTACCATAATGTTGTCAACGTAATTACTTGAAACAAAGCTGCCTCTGCTTAACTACCTTGTGCACAAGATTCAGTCGTTTATTTAGAATTTTAACTTCTGAATCTACTTTTGTAAAACAGAGATAACGTAGTTGTAATCATATGTTCATTCCGCTGGCCATTGTCGCCTTTGACCGTTCACCATCAATAACTTGTAGTTGTAATCATATGTTCATTCCGCTGGCCATCGTCGCCTTTGACTGTTCACCCTCAATAACTTACACATGCGATGGGACGACTGAGATAGTCAGCACAGTAAACTTATACGCAGCGTCGGATGTAGCTGCCACCCATGGCCGTCTCAAACTCTACAGAGACCCTGTTAAAAAAACAAGGCCCTTTATAATAACCCGAAATAATTTATGTTTTTCTGACAAAATATTGTTATAATATATAACAATATACCAATCTAATTTGAGTGGAAGAAACATCTTTTGGTTTTATAATTAAAAACTTATGAAAAACATGTTTTCGAGACAATGAATTTTTCGGATTCTTTTTTCTTTTGATTTTTTTTTGTATCCACAACCATGAGTTATAATATATAAAAAAACTAATAGAAAAATAGAACATGGATAGTGGTTAAACAATAAACTGTAGACTTTTGATTTGATTAAACAAGAAGTTGGAGACTCCTTATTTTTCTTCTCGATAGAAGCTTAGACTAGTGTTTCTTCTTTGTGTTTACTATTTTTTGTAAAAGTTGTTGAAAATTATATATTTTTCTCTTTATTTATAATCATTAATTAATAATAGTTTCCTAAATATAATCAAATTAGAATATTAACTTTCTAAATTTACATTGAATATTAAATCAAACACCAACAACTATTTTTACTTTCCAAAATATATAATTGATATAAATGTTAATTTCTTCCTGACTTATTGCATTTTTGTTGGTTATGTAAAGAAAATCAAATTTGTAATTTATATTTATTGGTTAATAAATACGATAATTAAATTAAATATAGTTATCTGATTTTTAATAAATATATGATTTTAAATTTATAACTATAACTAAAATAAAAAAAATTATGGACCTTCTAAAATTTTAGACCCTGTTCGACTGTTTCAGTTGCACGTGCTAAAAGACGGCCCGGCCAGTTAGAGCCTATGTGTTTTTTTAGATTAAAAAACATTTTTCCTAGATTTGTTTTTATGGACCCTCTAAAATTTTATACCATGTTCAACCGCTCCACTTACATGTGGTAAAAGATGGCCCTGCTGCCACCTAACCTTGGACGGCTAACAAAGAGATTAGGGTACCTAAAATATAACTGCCTCACTCTTCTAGAGAAGCAGAGCTTTCAACATATATAAAGAGAATAATCCACCAAAAGAAGTGATTCGGGACACAAAAGAAAAAACATAAATCCTTAGACGTAAAAAAAGAGAGAAACATATCCCTTTAAGAACAATATATTAACTATAATGATTGACGGTATGTACTAAGATCTGTTGACAACCTATTTTTCTTTCTCTGCTCCAACGGTTATTACTCAAGCCTCATTAAAAAATCTGTGAATTCTTCTTTCTCTTTATTTTTATTGTAGACTAGAACCAATTTCCTCTTGAATAAATCCCACTAGAATTTGATCCCCACATCCGTGCGGATATTGTTTTCATTTTTATATACGTCAAAGTTTAATTCAGCAATCTCATTTACAATTTTAGGACAAAACTTTGATGTCTATTGATTGATTATGCTTAGAGATCCTTCCTAGTGTTTCTAAACCCTTGTCTCCTACTTTGACCGCAACCTCTAATCTAGATATTGTTTTCATTTTTATATAGGCCAAAGTTTAATTCAGCAATCTCATTTACAATTTTAGGAAAAACAATTTTGATGTGTATTGATTGATTATTAGAGATTCTCCGTAGTGTATCCAAAACCTTTGTCCCCTACTTCGACCGCAACCTCTAATCTACGTCTAAAATGTTTATGTCAAGTTTACGTAGTACATACATTCAATTAAGAAAGAAGAATATCAGAAATATCAAAACTATAGAAGGAAGATGTATCATAATGCTGTTCCATAGTATTCTTCTCTTCATATTTGTCATGTCCCCATCTTCTTTCATTTCCAGATTCCCCACGATTTGAAAACAAAAAGATTGTAATGAAATTTGTGAATGTTATTAATAACGACACTATAACTTGGTTGAATAAAAAACAGGTTGTGATTGATGATATAAACTTCCCTCTAAGTCCTTCTCATAGCTCATCAAAGAGATGCAGAGCTGCTAAATTTCATAATTTGTCATTTCTTTTCACACACAATCAAATCATTAGAATACTTGAGACCTATGTTATCTTGTTCTAACAACAACAAAATAGAATCAATGAAAAAAATGGAAGCATTATAGAGTCAATATATATCTTATTTTCCCTGATTCAAATAAGGTAAAGAAATATAAACACACATTCATATGAATTTTATTTTTCCTCCTTTTCTGTGTATGATATATAATATCCATATTACTGACATTGTGGAAAGACAGATAATGCTTCAATGAAGGCATAAAGTATCTTAAACAGCTTCAGCTCCAAGTTCATGTAACTAACGATTCATTAATTTTGTCTGTTAGAAAGACATTTTATTGTTTATTCTCTGCTAGACAATGTTTTGTTTCTGATTAACATTGCTGTCAGATAATGAAACCACTTGTTTTGTTTCTAATATTTGTAGATATTGACAATTAGGAATGAGATAAACTTTGCCTCAACTACATTACATCCATTGCGATTCTCTCATAACCGACCTGGAATTCTACAAGAAGCAACCAATGATTCAATTCTTAATCAGACAAATCAATTTGCTTCCACTTCTAAAAAAAACACCAAATTCCAAAGCATGCTATAAAGAGAGATTTGCCTTATATGGAAAAATGATAATAAGATGCAAATTCTAAATATAATGATCAGAACAAAGCTCTAAGATCAATAAGATACATTCAAAGTCATCTACGTAATAAATGTTGCATTTTTCAGATAACAGTGATCAATGGAAACATTATGTTTTGATCAATCCCATCAAAAACAAAAGAAACAACCATTTATGGTTCTATGACTACTAGAATTGGAAATGGTTACTATTATGAAGGATAATCATATAAGGAAAAGAGAAAAATCTGACCCACTAGGTACGGTCATTGGATCAGTTGATCTCTTGATCCTAGTAGCTATGCTAGCTCTGCTCAAGGAAGAAAATGACAAAGGAGAATCATGAGCTTCAGAAACTTTGCATTCTTGATACACTTACGACCTAGGCTCAACGTAAGACCAAGCTCGAGCTCATTATCTGCCGGAGAAAAATAATTCTCGCAGAGACGACAAGACTCTCATCATTTTAAAAGCCGACCTAATAGAAGAACCATTTTCCATTGAAAATCTCCAAATTGGACATAGATTGAAGATTTGATCCTAAGGGAAAGTGAGAGATGGTTGAATTTGAAGCAAAGTTTGAATTTGAGGCTAAGTAATCTAATAACATAATTCCAGATTACTGGAGAGCATAGATTGACTTACTTTAGGTAAATCATAAGGATCACAAAAAGAAAAGAAACGATGAAGGAGATGAAAACTTGTTCTGAAAAGCAAGCAAAAAAGGACTGATTTTAAGGGTATCTTGAATTTTTTTATCGTTATACAAAGATGAAAAACCTAAAAGAATCAGTGAACATGGTATAATTTGTTTGATAAATAAACGAAAGTAAAGGATACAGTCGAACATAATATGTATGTTTCTAAAGAGGGGTAAATGACAAATTTTCAATTTTAAAGGTTTTTAAGATCTAGTTAAAAATGAGTGGCAATTTATATAATATACCATATGATGGTAAGATTATGTTTATTATACTTCTCTTTTAAGTTTTAATAGAGAAGATGTTTTTAAAGAGTGGCTAAATGAAAAATTTGCCATTAAGTAATAAATTTTTTTAAGATCTAGTTAAAAATGAATGGCAATTTATGTAATATACCACATTATAGTAAAGGTTATTTTTCTATTGTGATTTTCTTTTAATGAATGTTTTTAAAATCGGACCAAAAATTGAACCGGATAATTATTTGGCTCACGGTTCAATATAATTCGACCGGCTCAAACCTGATTAAATAATTTGGTTTAATATTTTTAAATATAAAAATTTTAAAGTAAAGTTAGTAAATATGATACATAATTAAATATAAATAAATATCAAATATAAAACATTATATGTATAAACTAAATTTTGTTCATATGGTTAGTTTATCTATTTTTAAGAGTTTTAATGATTTTATAAAATTGAATAACTTTAAGATCTAATCTGATTATTCAATCGGATCATGGTCGAATGAGTTATTAAATCTAATCTGTTTATATGAGTGATTTAAGGTTGAATCTAATCTGCTTCAAATTCAAACTTTGCTTCAAATTCAACCATCTCTCACTTTACCTTATATGAATTTTTTCTTTACGGCAACCACAGATCGGTCTGATTTTAAAAACACTCTTTTCGATAGAGAAGAGTATATTCTGCTTTACAGAAACGGACGAACTAGTAGAGGTGGGCACTTCGGTTATTTTCTCGGTTTGGTTTGGGTTCGGTTCGGTTTGGTTAGTTTGGTTCTAATATTTTTCCAACTGAAGTAAATCATAATTAGTTTGGTTCGGTTCGGTTTGTGTTCGATTCGGTTTATATTCGGTTCGGTTTGTATTCAGTTCGGTTTATTTTTTAGATCGGTTTACTTTTTAGTTGTATAAATATATCGTAACAAATTTTTAGAACTTGATATTAAAAATCTCACCTGAAGTTATTAGAATTGACATCACAAAAAAGATCTGGATGCAAGAGAAATATGCAGGAGACATAGAGGAAAGAGATGCTAGACAAGAATTTTTGTTTTCAATAAAATTTGCTTTAGATTTTAAGTTTAGGTTTACATATAATAGAGAAATACATACTTTTCTATGTTTTTTAAATCAAATATTTTGATGATTACATATTAGGTTAGAAGAATTTATGTTAATGAATAGAAAATGGAAAATATGTGGTTTAGTATATTGGTATTACTAATATTTTTAATTTAAATAATTACAAAACAGATCGATTTTTGGTTCGGTTCGGTTCTAAACCAAACCGAACCCTTCGGATTGGGAAAACCTTCAACCGAATAGTTTGAAATATACTTTAGTTCAGTTTTAATCGGTTTCGGTTCGGTTTGACTCGGTTCGGTTCGGTTTTTTTTCCACCCCTACTAACTAGGTTCCAAAGAAAAGAGGACATTAATCTCTCATGGGACAAGAGGCCAAAAAAAATCTACAACCACCTCTTCCAATCTATGGAGAGACAATAATTAGAACACTACTATATTACTCTTAGTGAAAGAGCAATATACAGTTTTTCTTTCTGTTTAAATCTGAACCGTCGGATCATAAGGAAAGAAAAGAATATGATATTTACAAAAATACCATTAATGAAGTATCAACCATGACCATTAGATCATCTTATCTACGATTTAATCTTGGCCACACGATTACATCCATATCTATTTCTTTCTCTTTTCTTTTAATCTCAACCACATGATCATTTTTCCTTCTTCAATTACAGCCACACGATCTTTCTTATTTCATTTTTTCATTTGACTGGGTAAAACTTGTATAACTCATACAACTTAACATATTAATTTTTTTATAACTGATATAAATGTTATAATCTATATAGAATATGTAGCTACTATAATTAACACGTCTAGTAAATCATAGTTTTACATATGAAATAAACAAACAAATATCCTAATTGGTATATGATGACAAAATTTCATTTCTTATTTGAGGTTTATTAACTATATTAGTCATATTGTCATGATAAACAAACATCGAACATATTTTTACAGAGCTATGAAGTGAAAATATTGGTACAATCCCTAAACCTAGACATATAAACAATTGATATACTTTTTATTATATATTAGATGAGTATTACTGATATAACTGGTACAACTCTCACATTTAAGAAATTGACAAAACTAAATTAGTACTTCTTATATAAAAAACAATCAAATATCTCAGTTGGTATGTAACTCATAAAGTTTCTATTAATTTATTTGAAGTTTTGGAAAAAAAATTTTAAAATTATTACAGAACTCCACAAGTTTACATGATCTACCTTATACTTTTAAGGTTTGTTAACTTGTTTGTCCACTTAATTTTTGGAAAACATACATGAAATGTATTTTTATGAAATTGATGATTTCATTGTAACCGGGCAAAGACGTGTAAACATAAATAAGTGGTACAACTGGGATAATTGTATTTATTATGTGGTACAACTAATATTTTTTTATTTAGCTGCAAAAGTACAACTATGCACAAACCGGTACAACTCAAAAACTAGTACAACTATGAGGTACAACTAGAAAACTGGCACATCGACTTGTTATTTTATTTAGTATAAATGACTATGCTACCCTTAACGAAAGTGCATTCTCAACCATTAAATCATCTCACCTCTCCTTTAATATGAGCCACACGATCTTTCTTCTCTTCTTCTCTCTTTCGGCTGGGACCCACTTCCTCTTTTTCTCAACCCTAGAATCATTGTGGACACCACCATCGAGCTTCCTCGTCTTAGCCATGACTTCACTTTTCTTTACCACATCTCTCTCTCTTTCTTCACTGCGTATTTCTTCTTCTTCGTTGCAACATCTCTATTCTTCACAATAAAGTTCTTTTTGTTCATCGTCGGTGAGTCACTCTTACTCATTGCCGAAGCTACCTCCTTCTTTTTCAAGTGACTCGTGTTTTTTGGAACCATGATTGAATTTTTTTCAGTCTCCGCATCCATCTTTTTGGCCTCAAGAGCAAAAAGATGAAGATGATTTTTTTTTTTTTTTGAGAATAGTACAACTAGTATAACTAGTACAACTCGTAAACAAATCATTATCTAAATCAAATATTATTAAAAATATACTATTTATGTATTTGATACATGCAGATGAGAAAGATTAGACCAACATCTTCTTGGTTCTACATCATCTTTTTTTCTATCGTACGCTGAAAACAAAAAAAAATAAAATTCACCAAATTAATTGCAAAGTTTTATTAGTTATAGATGTTTTACTTGTATCAGTTATAATGGTTATACTCAATCTAGTTATACTTGTTATACTCGTTGTAGTTGTACTAGTTGTACTAATTTGAGTTGTACTAGTTGGAGTTGTACTAGTTGTATTAGTTATACTATGCGTTCTTCTTTATCTTTAAATCTCATACGTAAAAGATGAAACTTGATTCCAGATAAAATATAATTGATTAAACATAACTATGGGTTCCAAATAAAATATAATTGATTAAACATAACTATGGGTTGATCGATTTGGGAAAAGAAAGATAAATTGGATGGATGGTTAAAGAAAAATTTTGATTTTGTTTTAACGTGGTAGAACATTAATGGAGAAGAAAAGAGGAAGAAGATTATGATTAAAGTTGGGTTGAATTTTTGATCCGGATCCGAATCGAATCTGGATAGGATAGTAATAGCATAAGCTAGTAAATATGTTTAAATCTTTAGGCCTTATAGTCTTTTTTCCCTAATTTTAATTCATTTTTTAATTAAAAATAAAAGAGGTCCATTGCAGATTTTTTTCGGGCTTTTTGCAAGATTGACTCAAAACTCAAAGTCAAACCTAAAACTAACTCATGCTTTTCTTGGATTTTTTTTGTCCTATTCACCCTCATAAGTTCATATAATTCACGAAAATGCCATCAATTTTTTTTTTCCGAAAATGACATTTTTACTCTCTCACCCTCGTCATCTTCAAGTAATTACAAGATTGCCATTGTCATCAATACCCCAACCACCATGAACAACCAATTTGAAGCTCTTAATGCACCTAAAATCGATTTACACTCTCTCTTTCTCACTTGTTATGAACTAAAAACAACATCTCTTTCACTTTGCCTCCATATTCATCCAAAAAACTCAAGATTTTGATTCAAATTTTTTTTATGGTTGTCATTCAAGCATACTATTCTTGGTGGGTTACTTTCGTTTGTGATTCTGG
>NC_027751.1:34170314-34171503 GCF_000695525.1 Brassica oleracea var. oleracea
TGTGTGCTAAGGAAGTCATCTCACTAGTTTAAGGTATGAAATTGGAATTTTTTCCAGATCTGTTCGTGTAGAAAACTTACCCGTAAGTAGTCTGGCTGTAGAAGACTTACGGGTAAGTCTTCTTGTCAACCGGATGACTTACTTGTAAGTCGTCATCTTTTGTTTGTTAAAAAAAATCTAGAGAATACCCTAGACGACTAGGATAAGTTGTCTGATAAGTTGTATAGGATAAACAGGTTAGTTTTGCATCTGACCGAATTGTGTCAGATATTTGATTTTTCCTGGACGAGTTACCAGTAAGTCGTCTCCGGGAAAACAAAAATTTCAATATTTTATTAAAGCTGGACTGGACGACTTATCTGTAAGTCGTCTCAGGTTACTTTTGCAATTGAAAAATAAAACATAAATATTTAACTTTTCCCAGACGACTTACGCGGAAGTCGTCAAGTAAGACGACTTACTTGAAAGTCGTCCAGGATAAGCAAAGTGTCCATATTTATTTCCTAGATTCTGGTCAAACCTTGCTTATCTCGGACGACTTTCTCGTACGTCGTCTACCTGGACGACTTTCAAGTAAATCGTCTGGGTAAAGTTAAATATTTAAGTTTTTTTTCGAATTGCAAACTAACATGAGAAGACTTACAAATAAATCATCTAGCTTTAATAAAATATTGAAATTTTTGTTTTCCCGGATACGACTTACTGGTAAGTCGTCTAGGAAAAGTCAAATATCTGACAGAATTCGGTCAAATGCTAAACTAACTCGTTTATCCTAGACGACTTACCAGGGTTTTTTTTTAACAAACAAAGCTGGACGACTTACTGGTAAGTCTTCTAGACGACTTACTGGTATGTCGTCTGCATCAATATTTAGTAAAATTTCATTTTCTCTATGTTTACTAATGTGTTTTATTTTGAATTTTTGTAGATGATGCGTCAGTTACATGCAGTGTATGGAGAATGGTTGTTGAAAGATTGCCGTTGGGATTTTGTGGTTGATAATGTCAAAGGAGCGAGAATCATTTTTTTGGGGGAAGGTTCGACACATGCTGAACTTCTTGCAATGGCTCAAGAAGATTATAACCTGGACATGAGCACATAATCTGCGGAGATAACCTACTCATTACCAGTAGAAATGATGCAGGCTCCAGACACCCCTCCTATTCATGTTACAAGTGATAGACAAGTT
>NC_027751.1:34172106-34173377 GCF_000695525.1 Brassica oleracea var. oleracea
GCTTGATTACACCACTTCATACAGAGCACTTTTATATGCACAAACATTGGTGGGAGGATCAGCAGAAGATGGGTATTCGCGTCTGCCATCATATCTCGAGCAATTCTCCTTAGCAAATTCCGATTCTATCACGGTTATAGAACTTGATTCTATCAATAGATTTAAGTATCTATTTCTCTCTTTTGGAGCTTCTATCAAAGGTTTTAAGTATCAGAGAAGGGTCACTGTGGTGGATGGGACTCACCTAAGTGGGAAGTATGGAGGTGTTATGTTAGTTGCAGCCGCACAAGATGGGAATTTTCAGATATTTCCATTGGCTTTTGGGATCGTAGATGCTGAAGATGAACCTTCTTGGAAATGGTTTTTCATAAAATTGGCTAGTTGTGTATCTGATGAGCAGCCTCTGATGATAGTCTCCGACCGGCACGCGGCCATTAAAAGTGCGTGTGATAAGGTGTTTCCTTGGGTAACCCGAGGAATATGTTATCATCACCTTCAAGACAACATTTTCATAAAGTATGAAGGGAAACATCTCATGTACTTGGTGAAAGGTGCTGCTTATGCTCATACGGTTTCAGATTTTGACCGGTACATGGCTGAGATACGGAGTGCAAACCTGGACCTTGTAACGCATTTGGAGAATGCCGACGTCAGCCTATGGCCAAGAGTTTATTGTCAGGGAGACATGTACAACATAAAGACAAGCAACATCGCTGAATCTATTAATTCCGCTCTGAAGCGAGCTAGAGGATTTCCGGTTCAGTTCCTGTTGGAGTTCATAAGGGAGAAGCTAGGAAAGTGGTTTTGGAAAAGGAGAGAAGATGCTTTGAGTCTCCCAACTCAACATAGTCGAGGTGTTGAATACTTTTTTGATGTTCGATCGGAGATAGCGGATACGATGACGGTACAACCAGTTGATGGATGGCGATTCTTTGTGAAAGGTGGCAAAATGGACTGTGTGGTTGGTCTGGAACATGGAAAGTGTGATTGTGGTGTCTATGCAGTGGAGAAAATACTTTGCTCTCAAGCTATAGCTATTGGAACATCTGCTGGTTTGCATATCTCCACACTTGTATGTCCAGTGTACTCAAAGGATTTTCTGTTTGCAGGATACTCAGAGAATATATATCCTTGTGTTGGACAACAAGTTGAGGAACGCACATGCTTTCCTCCGGAAGTAAAACGTGGTCCGGGAAGACAGAAGAAATCAAGATGGCAATCTTGGTTGGAGCTATCCAGGATGAGAGGACGCAAACCCCGGAAGCAACACA
>NC_027751.1:34173402-34174222 GCF_000695525.1 Brassica oleracea var. oleracea
TTTTTTCTTCCAAAAGACCTTCAAGTTAGTCGTCTAGTGTTTAGTCTTCCAGAAGACCTTCAGTTAGGTCATCCAGAAGGTCGTCCAGTTAGTCGTCCAGAGTTTTTTCTTCATGAAGACCTTCAAGTAAGTCGTCCAGTGTTTACTCTTCCAGAAGACCTTCAATTAAGTCGTCCAGAAGGTCGTCCAGTTAGTCGTCCAGAGTTTTTTCTTCATGAAGACCTTCAAGTAAGTCGTCCAGTGTTTACTCTTCCAGAAGACCTTCAATTAAGTCGTCCAGAAGGTCGTCCAATTAGTCGTCCAGGGTTGTTTCTTCCAGAAAACCTTCAAGTTAGTCGTCCAGTGTTTAGTCTTCCAGAAGACCTTCAATTAAGTCGTCCAGAAGGTCGTCCAGTTAGTCGTCCAGGGTTTAGTCTATGTATTAAAAATTTGTGTTATGAACTTATCTGTGTCAACTTCTTTGTCAAATTACACTACCAAACAAATTTAAGATGGTCTTGCCCTTTATATTATCCGAAATATAGTTACAAAAGGTCACTGCTCAGAAGACTTTCCAGACGACTTAACTGTAAGTCTTCTGCGCAAAATATAGTTACAAAATAGGGATCAAGTTCAAATACAAAATAGAGATCAAGTTCAAATACAAAATAGGAATCAAGTTCAAATACACACATCATCCTAATCTATCGTACAAAATAATCTAACAAAGCCTATTTATCACCCCTCATACGCACCCAGGTTGGCATCATTGTCTTTTTTTTCGAACTCATGTGCGTCAGGAAGCTCTTGAAATATATCCACCGCCATCTTATCCCTCATA
>NC_027751.1:34174829-34175424 GCF_000695525.1 Brassica oleracea var. oleracea
GAGCGTCGGTTTAGGTGGAGGGGTAGTGTTTTGAGCTGATGTCCCTTTCCGTTTTGTGGTGATATCAACCTTCTTCTCCACAGCTTCCACCCTTTCCGACAGATACTTGATCTCCTTAGGGTACGTCCCAAAACCTTCCCTCATGGCATCAACTATGTCCTTGAACATGGTTTTAATATCCTCTTTGGTCAACCCACCAGCAGTCGTATGAACCTCTTCCCTAGCCTCTGCAGCTGCCTCTTCACTAGCCACTGCAGCTGCCTCTTCACTAGCCTCTTCACTAGCCTCTTTACGAGCTTTCTTCCGAGGTCTTGGACTGTCTTCCTTCACTACCTTTATCTTCGCAGGACTCACAACCGTCGGCTTTGTATTGACCCAAGTACCGGTGACTTCCCAGCAATTCATGGTCCAGTTCCACGGTTTCTTCACAAACATGAGTTTAATTATGTTCTCCGCGGGCGTGTCCTCAACATCAAACTCCCATTTTGGAAACATTTCACTATTTCACCAATCTCCTTCTGAACAAAGTTGATCACCCTAGTCGGCAATAAATAGAAGATATGAACTTAGATATTTGACGAATTAAGAAAGATGG
>NC_027751.1:34175518-34175880 GCF_000695525.1 Brassica oleracea var. oleracea
CCAGACGACTTAATTATAAGTCTTCTACTAAGTCATTCAGCTGGAAGACTTTCCATACGACTTAATTATAAGTTTTCTACTAAGTCGTCCAGTTGGAAGACTTATCAGACTACTTAATTATAAGTTTTATGTGAAGTAGTCGAGATTGCAGTAAATACCTGACTGAGGATAGCCTCTTTAAACTGTCTGCGTCCTTTGTGACCCTTGTAATCCAGTATCGGTGGAGACGGATTGTTTGGGAGAGGATTACCATAATTAGCACCCAATTCCGGCAGAGCTGTGTGCACCCAGACCTTGAGAGCTTGCGCAAACCCATTAATAGTGCAACAACCCGAAATATCTCTGCCCTTCACAGAGTCCAT
>NC_027751.1:34176033-34176735 GCF_000695525.1 Brassica oleracea var. oleracea
GCTGAGCTTCGACATGAACTCCCAACATCTCCCAAAAAGACGTCAACTCCTTTGCAACAACAGAGTGAGGTCTCTCAAGGTCCTCGTTGTACTCGCAGTTTAGACCAGTGAGGTTTTCAAATTCTAACAGTGAAAACCTCACAGGTTCTGGACCAACGAGACTCCACAGCTCATACTTCTTCTTTATGTCCAACTAGAAACCGAGCATGTAGTGAACCAGACTTGAAGCCCAATCAAATCCCAGCTCTTGGAACTTGATGAAAACTCCCAACTTCGACTCCTTCAACTCTTCATATTCGTCATCATGAAGAGCTTTCTTTAAAGCAGTATGCAACGTCCAACAAATATGATACGAAATGCTATGCACTGCGGGGGGCTCTTCCCCTAATGTATGTATCCTACGGGGAGTTCTGGTATATCCATTTTTTGCCTGCAAAACAATCAAATACAACCATCTCAAAACAATCAAAGACTTATAATTAAGTCGTCTGGCAAGTTTTCCAGCTGAACGACTTAATTATAAGTCTTCCAAGACTTCCAGTAGAACATTTTAAAGCCGACCTGAAAATTCGGAGAAGATATAGTCGCCTTCGACATAGCAGTTGTATATCTGCAAAAATAGACGTGAAAAAAGAACGAGTGTATAAATTGATATAGACAACGTTTTATGTTCATCTTTTCCTCAATCAATCACTCGACAGT
>NC_027751.1:34176934-34203017 GCF_000695525.1 Brassica oleracea var. oleracea
AAGTCGTCTGTTGAATACTGTACATCAGAGGACTTACTAGTAAGTCGTCCCAGACTTTAAATTTAACCCCTAAACTAAATTGACTAAATTTAACTAACCACGTTATAAAGCCGTAGTTATACTTAAATAGTGTTTACTATACACAGAAATAAACACACTTAGGTAAATTTTAAAGTTTTCAAAAAAACATTTATGCATTCCAAAAGCTAACCCTAAAAATATCATGACTCACTACTTTCACTCATCTATGTTGAAAACAATTAACTTTTGTTATATCTTAATTTATATCTCTTAAAACATATGTTAATTACATGATTTCAATTTTTCACTTATCAAAATATTTTTTACAAAATTTTTAAATTATTTCTAAGTAGAATTAGTCCAGACGACTTTATAGACGACTTACAAAGATTAGAAACATAAAAAAATTTCGTTTTTTTTGTTTATTCACAAGGAACTGGTTGTAATTTCAATAGCCTTTTAGGTTATTTTTGCATTTGATTCAAGTTTGAGTTTACTTTTGCATTTGAAATCAAATTGTGAATCATATTCGGTAATTTTTCCATTTTTTTCCATTCCTTTGTCCCATTAAAAGAAGAAAATATCGTAACATGTTAAGCGGCAAACGAAAACAAGTGGCACGTGTCATTGTTGGGCAAACCAGATGAGGTTGCCGTAACGTGTGGTCATCACACTTCTCTTCCTTCCTTCTTTCTTTCTCTCTTTCCACCACCTCCTTTCTTCGTCCTCATCTCTTTCCTTCTCCGATCTATATTTAACTTCTTCGACAATTACGAAGATTAAAATATCTAATCTTTTGTGTTGCCCACAAGAAAAGATATATCTTTCTTTTATCTTCTTCTCTTGTATGATATTTTGCATGAGATTTTAAAACTCCTCTTCTCACTCTCTGATTTAGCTATGACTACTATAACGAAGCTTCAAGTATACCCACGATGTCTGGAACACCGCCTCGGATTCATGGATCATCAACGGGTCGGGTCAAGATTGAACTGTAGATACAATAGGGTTTATGTGCATCGGTGTGAGGGTGATTCAGGGGAGAAAAAGGTCGAGAGGCGGAGAAAGCGTGAGAAACTGAAGGGAAATGGGTTGTGGAGTTCTCTTAAATCTGGTGTATTAGGTGTTAGTAAGTTAGGGTTCTTAACTAAGGATGAGTATAATCAGAAGATTGAAAAATTAGAGATGGTTTTCTCTTCGGTATGTCTTAAAGCTTCTTCCTTTTTCTGAATTTTATTTCTTTTGTTCTTACATAATAGAAAATTTGTTCGTACAAAAAAAAAAGTTGTTGGTACAACATGTCTAAAAAATATGTGTATTTAAATTTTGGGTTTCTATTGATTGTTTATCTGCAGATTGCTGTTCAAATTGCGAGATACATTGTGACGATGACAAGCACTGGAGCTATTCTCTTGATTGGGTTTCAATTGTCAGGTAAGTGTTAAAAAAAAACATTTTAAAATATTTTTTTTGAAAGATTTTAAATTTTGGTCTGAGACAGTTGTGTGTATATATTGTAATGAAAAAGGTGGAGATAGTTCGATGAACTCATTGGTTTGGTATAGCTGGCTTGGTGGAGTTATCATTGGAACCATGACTGGTGCTAACATGGTTTTGGAAGACCATTACCGAGCCGGTCCACGCAATGTTGTTATAACCGGAAGGTAATTTCTTTGCTTTATGTTACATTCCTTTTTTTTTGTTTTCTATGGTGCTAATGTGTCTGTGTTTTAGCACGAGGGGACTAGGAAAAGCTCTAGCTAGAGAGTTTCTTCTCTCTGGAGATAGAGTGATCGTTACATCTCGCAGGTAGTATAGCTTAATATAAAACATAAGGAATTTTTCTTTTAGTCTTATGTTTTAATTTTGCTTCTTTTTTTGTGCAATTAGTTCTGAATCCGTTGATATGACTGTCAAAGAGCTTGAACAAAACCTCAAAGAGATCATGAGTAACGCCAGCGAATCAGCTAGAAAGAAACTGGCTGATGCTAAGGTAGTTGGTATTGCATGTGATGTTTGTAAACCCGAGGACGTTGAGAAATTGTCGAATTTTGCTGTGAAAGAGCTTGGTTCCATCAACATATGGGTAAAAACATCTTTCATTTGTACCGTTTTTTGTATAAATATTTTCTCTCTTATATCATATTTCTCATTATTGTCTTTATTCTTTGGACAGATCAACAATGCTGGTACTAACAAAGGGTTTAGACCACTGCTCGATTTCACTGAAGAAGATATCAGACAGGCAAGAATCCTTCATGAACCTTGTAGATTGTAGCTTTGGTGTGGAGTTTTGTTGGTCTAATATTTGAAATGTTGCAGATTGTTTCCACAAATTTGATTGGATCGATTCTATGCACACGAGGGGCGATGGAGGTGATGAGTAGACAAAACAACGGTGGGCACATCTTTAACATGGATGGCGCTGGTTCAGGGGGTTCTAGCACTCCTCTCACGGCCGTGTAAGTATTCAAAGCACTGATACCGTTCTTTATTTAAATAGATAAATGGATTCGAATTTCTGAGTGTTTTACCATCTCTTGTAGATATGGGTCAACAAAATGTGGACTAAGGCAATTTCATAGCTCTATTGTGAAAGAATCTCAAAAAACAAAAGTTGGCCTGCACACTGCTTCCCCTGGCATGGTTTTAACAGAACTTCTTCTTAGGTATGCACTCGCATAGACGCAAAACATCTCTCTCTTTAAATAATGAATCAATTATTTTATTATCACATCTTATTTGTGGCAGTGGTTCGAGTATTAAAAACAAGCAGATGTTTAACATAATATGCGAGCTTCCGGAGACAGTGGCTAGAACGCTAGTACCACGAATGCGTGTTGTGAAAGGTTCAGGAAAATCAGTCAATTATCTAACTCCTCCAAGGATATTGCTTGCCATTGTCACGTCGTGGCTCAGGAGAAGCAGGTGGTTCGATGACCAAGTAAGTAAATAAGAAGGGCTAACTCTATCAATAACTTTAATTTAGCCTGCGCTTACGCAAATAAATTGGTCTTTTGCTTGCAGGGACGGGCGTTATATGCAGCGGAAGCAGACAGACTAAGGAACTGGGCAGAGAACAGGACGAGGTTCTCGTTGACAGACGCGATGGAGATGTATACAGAGAATACTTGGGTCTCTGTTTTCTCTCTTTCTGTTGTTTGTGCCTTTATAATCTTATCAAGCACCACTCCTAGCTCTTTCCCAGGCACATGACCACACTCCTCCACACATTTGTTTTAACAAAACCAATCCTTTATGGGATGTGTTTTAAAATGTAAACGTACATGTTATGTCTAAAACCATATGTAACAGAACACAACCAATCTGTTAAGCTACGGAAAGAAATATTAAAATCGTCTGTTTATGGCTGAACTTGTTGCTTGTGTCGAAGGTTGATTTCTATGATTTGAAAATGTTGGGTAATATCGCACAAACAGCTACTACGAGCAGAAATCCACAAGATGAAGAAGTCCAATCCAAGAACCGATGTCTATGCGTTTTGGATCCTTCTCTTGGAGATACTGATGGGAAGAAACGGGAAAAGAGCGGACAGAACAATGAGTTTGTACATTTTACTTTCACTGATTAAACTCGCTGTTTTTGGAGGAGGCAACAATGGAGGCAGGGTACTAAATTTTGGAGGTTTTGAAAGGGATAAAGAGTCCTATGGACGAAGGTTTGGTTCAGGCGTTGAAGCTCCTTTGCCTTCAATTATAAGGCAGTTACAAGAAAACAACCTGACAAATAGATCAGCTTTATACAGCGCTAACTAAAACGAAGTGGGCCCGAAACTCCATTTTTAAGAATGCAATCTATGTAGTAGTACAGAGTTCTGTTAGTTTTGATGTTTGTAATCCTCGCTTGGTAGAGAGAGGCGATCTGTTCCATTACAAAACCACTCTATCCGATTTGATTTAATCCTATAAGTCCCCAAATAAATGAAAGCATACAAAAAGTAGTAATTTTCTGATCTTAAGCAGTCTATTTATAGAAGAATGAAAGCATTGTACTATACTACAACGTGGAGTCAAAACATGGGAGTGAAAAAAAACGAGTTCTTTTTCTTTGTTCTTTCCCATTTCATATCGTTTCTATGTGTTCAGCTTTTGTTCCAAAGTTATACGAATGATTAACAAGGCGTACCGATCCTGCATTTCAGGGCACCAGAGCTATAGGTAAGCATACCTACAAGGGAAGATGATTTAGCAGCCAAACTAGAGGCTCTAGCGTAGCTTGAAGAAGCTCCAGCTCCAGATGAAGTGAAGTAAGCACCATTGAGCAATAAGTCTCCTTGTGATCTCCAGTTCCACTGGTTCCATTCTCCTTTCCCTGCACCTACCCTCTTTGTCACCTGCTCCAAAAATATATCAATATGTCTACTTTTCAAGATTAGAAAAAAGTTGATCCAAACGGGATTTATAAAATACCTCTTTAGCAAAACGGTTTCCTGGGGCAAGGAATCGATTTCCTTGACTGTTGATTGTAGGGTTTGCACTTCCACCGATTGCATACATTTCCCAGTGAGTGTAATCGTTGTTTACCACATGGAAGTATCCATGCCTGCACCTGAAATAGCACCAAAGATTCAAGAACTCTACAAAATTCTGATACCAATTAACCAATAGGAGGAAATCAAAGATGAAAAACCTTGGCATTCTCTGTATAAGACCCTCCCCAAAATGATTATATGCAATGGTCACTTGCATCATTTTGTCTCTGGTGTAGGAATCGGTATGCCCCAACAAAATAGCCTGCATTATCATGCATCTTTTGTCAGCTTTTGAATGTACCGCGAAATAAACTTTCTTGATCTGTATTTCTAGGGTTCTTTGCATATTCATCAAAAGAAAATGCCAAAAACACTAGATGAAGGAAGGTGCTACCATTTTTGGCACAGCTCATCTGCTAATCAGAAGCAGAAGAAAACAAATTGTGAATAAAGCTAATAATCCTTATAGTTCTGTATGAAAAGTTCAGGTAGTTATGTTGTAAACATTCCTAGGGCGGCCATATAACTACCAGCATGTGTCCTAAGATTTCAGTTAAATCCAATAATTTAGTAACGTAAGCCACAAGAATTAAAGAAATAACCTAACCTCGTTGTGGTGAGTGAAATAGTTATTCGAAATGGTAATAGCAGTAGATCCCATAATTGCATCGATCAAACCATCAGCACAGTTCGACATAGAATTATGATCGATCCAAATATGGCTCGACCCAAAAATCGAGATCCCATCGCCATCCGCCATCGTTCTCCAACCATAATGCGTCTCCGAGCTTCTAACCATGGCGTTACCAGTACGCTTACAGTCGTGAATGTTAATCCCGTGAATGATGATGTTCGTCACGTACTGAATCGTAATACATGCTCCACCAGCGATGTGCACGTTCACGCCGCGACCATCGATCGTTTTGAAGCTATTCATGATGAGCTCTTGACTTAGGGTGATGACCATGTCGCGTTTGAAGACGATCCATAGCGGTCGGTCTTGTATCACTGCGTACCGGAGCGTACCGGGTTTAGGTTTAACCGGATCATGATCCGATGGGTCTGTGACGACGTAGAAACGTCCGTCTCGGCCTCCGACGGCGTTACGTCCGAATCCTATGGCGCAACTCGCTAGACGCTTTCTCTGGCGATGCCATTTTTTATCACAACGCCAACAATCGTCGATTGGGTTTCCGGTTGAGCAGGAGAAGTAGCCTAACCTCCTACGTTCTGTACTGTTTCGTATCTTCCTGCAGGTTCTCTCACGAAATATAATTTAGTTAAATTAAAAGAGAGTGAAAGTTACGGATTTATCAAATTGAGCCATGATTTTCTCTTTGCGATCTTCAACAGATGTTTATTGTACAATTTTGAGATGGATAACGTATTACCCCAAGACCACGGAGCACCCATTTCTATCTCGTTATTATTTGTAACATATGTGTATCATTTGTTTTTTAGTATGATGCAACTACTTCGATTTATTACTCGTTCATGAGACCGACATGGTTACTAATTTACTACTATAGACAGTGTACAAAGTCAAGCTAGGGGAGACACGAATAGAAGTAAGCAATATTGTACTGTATTTAACTTATGTACTGCTGAGGTGGGTCCACGTGGGTGATTAAATGTCGTCTAGCATAAGGAATACTCTTATATTTCATGGGATACGATCCCATACTGAAACGTTTTGGTCACTTGTCTATATCATTCCGTGACTAAGTGCAGAACCTTTTTTTTATTTGAGCAATACTAAATGCAAAACCTATGGTACCAGATTCAGAGTGTGACTCGTTAGTAACAGAATAATTGGTGAAAAATGAAGTGAAAAAGAGAGGAATTTTTTTTTTTTTTTTAAATGGAGTGAAATTTCTCACTTCTTCAAAGTGGAAGAAAAATTTTTAAATGGGCAGCTGACAAAATAAAATAAAAGGTGAAGGAAAAATTTACAGTAAAGTAGCTGAAAACTTTTTCACTTAATTGACAAAAAAAAACTCAAAAGAGAGTAAAAACTGAATTTAGAGTAAATATTTACTCTAACATATATATATATATATAGTCACATTTTCTATATGAAAAAAATAAAATATATTGAAAAGGTAAATTTATCAACACCTAAGAATAATTTTTACTTCCCAATTAATAATTTAGGGGTACCTAACTTTTTTATAGGGGCACATATTTTATCTTAGCATTTTTTTTTTTTTTCATGTGACATCTATTTAATAAAAACCTGCATAATTTTATTACATAATACATTTAATTAATCTAATATATCGCTATTTCAGTTAAGATTTGACTAGCATATGAGATAAATGTCAGAATAATTAATTAAAATATCTAATAGCATAAAAGTTGATGTTAGATGAAGTTTTTTTTGGCAGAATCATCATATAAAATACAAAGCTGGTTTTAGTGAATTACTGATCTCTCATGTTCTATTATATTTTAGCAATGTCTAAAGTATATAGTACAATTATTTCAAAAAAAGTGAAAATTCGATAAATGTTCTTAATGGTATATAAAATTGAAGATAAATATCATAGTATTGTATTAAAACACATTTTTACAAAAATAGCACACAAATGAAAATTTCACAACAGAACATTAATTAAAGTTAAAAGCATACTTTCATTTTATATTGAAGTTTGAGTTAACTGATTAAGTTTTAAAGTTTAGTATTTAGAGATAGATTATGGTAAGTGTTCAGGGTTTGGAATAATTTAGTCATTTTATCTTTTAATTAAAGATTTCTAGAATTTTTATCTGTTATTTTATCTTAAATTTGTTTTATGTGATATTTAAGAGATTTGCAACCGAATAACGTTTTTGACGTGTTAAAGTGATATATTGCGTTCATTAATAAAAAAAACTGTATTTTGTCAAAATTATCGTGAATAATAATGTGCCTCTTCTACTCACACTAAAATAGTTTAAACCCCTTGATCCTCACTTTTACAAAAATAAAAGATAATATAAAACACCCATCCTCATTACTATTATTTTCTAATTTACGTTAAAATTAATATAATGTTGTGTACTAACTCTATTAAAATAAGACATTATATATATATTAATTACACATGCATGTATGCAAACATTAATACAAGGGGCGTCGGTGGATCTTAGGAGGGAATAGTGAGTTATAAATGGGAATCACGGTGTGTGGCTTTATTCAATAAAATTGCTGTTCTTCTGTCAGAAGGGTTTCACATGTTTATTTATATTTTCCTCAATACACAGAAACTTAAAAATAGTATCTCCTGTTATGAAATTATGAATATTTTCTTTTGGCCTACACATATGTTCGAGTAGTCAAAGGAAATTATGCCTCACTATAATGAGGAAATTTTTCATGGTGAGGAAATTTTCATATGTTATATACCTAAGAGCATTATTAACCCGGGTTCTTAGGATGAAGTTCTTAACGGAAATTAAGAAATTGTTTCTTAACTTTTAACTAAAAAATCTAAGAACCGATTCTTAAATAAAAACTTTCAAAACCGGTTCTTAGCTTTTTTATTTAAAAGTTAAGAAAGTTTCTTAACTTCCGCTAAGAACCCCACTCTAAGAACTCCGGTTAATCGTTGTATAACACACTACACTAGAAAATTTAACTAACTACTAGTCAAAGGAAACTATGAATATTGTTCTTTTTTCTTGTGGCCTACACATAAGTTTAAGTTAAAGCATCACCTCGTTTGACTATCTGAAACGTGTAGTTCCAAAAAAGAAAAAAGACTATCTGAAACGTTACTAATACGAAATATATCTAAAAAGGTGTTTTCTTCTCCACTTTTGTATATATCTTCTCTATTAAAAGAGAAGTACCATTTTTATCTACTATTTAGAAGTCTACTAGGACCATTTCATTAATCACATAATATGATATAATAATTAATAGGAATATTAATAATAAATTAATTTTAACTATAGATTTGAATTTTATTTTCAGTTATAACAAAATCTGTTGAGAAAAATCTAACAAAATCCTACTAAATTTTTAAATAATTTTTATTTAATATTTGTTTAATTAATTTCGTAATTAAATAATATAATGCTTTCATTTAAATAAATTATCATCTACCACTAAAACGGGTTCAAATTTNNNGAAGAATATTTTTTATTTGATGATTTCAAATTATGAAAACTCGAAAATGTAATAAAAAAGGTAAAATGTATAAAACAAACCCCTATATTAATAAAATAATAAGAAACTTAAACAATAAAATTAAAAAGTTATAAAATACTAAACACTAAAATATAAATTGTATATTTAAATTTATATAATAATATTAAAATTAAATATTTATAAAATGAAAATATACCCGCACTATGTGCGGGATAAACTCTAGTATATATATTATACTAACTACTGAGAGAGAGACTCACATATCGACCATGGCTGCTATTTCTTCTGGATCTTTTACGGCGTGTTCATGCCATTCACTGAGAAAAAAACAGAGCATGCAAAGCGACTTCTTTAATATAATAGATCCAATCTGAACAGCGGAATTAAATCTACGCCCAAAAAATGAAGTGAGAACTCACTAATCAGTCATTGATGTATTTCTTGAGCTCTGATCAGGTTTCAACTCCTTTGTATCTTGAACTCTACATTGTAATGATACAAAAAGACAAAACATAAACATAAGAATTTCTATGGGAGTGATAGACACAAAATCCAAGATCACATCGAAATTTAGGAATCTCTAACTTACCCATTTACATGGACAAAGAGTGTTAGAATTACGATCAGAGTTGCAGAGACTGAAGACAATGTTCTTGCGATCACCATTGTTGGCTATTGCTTAAGCTTTTTATCTTCTCTGTGAAACGGGAGAGAGAAATATATCTAGAATGAAAGAGATCAGAGGGGTGATGAGAGTATTTATATATATATATATATATATATATAGGTTGTGAAGGAACTATGTAAGTCTGTTAATTATATTATATTTTGACGCGTCGTTAAGAATTGTTTTTGATGGTGACGCGGTTCTTTTTAACGGCGTCTTCTACGGTTCTACCTCGCTTAGAGATGTCACACGGGCAACCCGCATCCAAATAGTCCAATCCGTAGCACGTTCAATTTTCTTACAGGGCCGTGCGGATTGATCCGCAGCGGATTGCGATTTGTATATATATGTCCAAGTCTACCTCGCATAGCTAAACAGTTTTACGGGCCAACTCCGCAGGTCACCATTCATAATATTTAAAATATGTTATTTAACTTTTATGTTATATGATTGATTTACAGTTAAATTATCAGAGAATTTTTTATATCAGTTTCTCTTTACTTTGGGCGAGTTCCGGTGTACTCCTTATTACCTTTTTAAACCTCTTTCCCACACCTAGAATGGATCCTCATGTCGGCATTTTGCTACAGTATTTAAAATTGTTTTAGAAAGTATATTTTCTTGACTTCTTCTCCTCCGCTACTTTCCTTTCTTGCTCCCCAAGATTTTCTCCTAATCAAATTTTCTTACCTTTTCTTGCCACTGATTGGCTTCCTTCCTTTCTTTGATGATATTTTTATGTATTATTGCAAAGAGAAAATTCTCTTTGATCTGCTTTGACCTTCTTCCCAAAACTCACGATCCCCGCCGGCTTTTACCAGTGCTTTGTTTCTCTCCGTGTGTTCCTATGGCTGATTCTTTGCATCAAAGCCTCAAATCAATGTCGCCAGGTGATGAAGAAGAACTGTTAACCCTTCTGGGTAAACCGAAATTCAGGGTGTGTATGGGAGAGTACATGGTATTTCTCTCTCTCAAGATAAGTTCCAGTTCATATTGCAGCGTGAAGAAGACCTTCAGACTGTCCTTAATGACATACCTTAGTCCTATAATCATTGGGCTATGGCTCTTGTTTGCTGGACTCTGGATCTTCCTAAAGACATCCTCCGTTATATGGATGTGTGGATTCGTATTAGACATATTCCAATTAACTTCTTTACTTTGGCACTATGTATGCTTTGGCCAAGGAGACGGGCACAATAGTGGAGATTGCCTATGATCCAAAGATCTCCCATACAAAAGACTACATTCAAGCTCTGGTATCTTTTGACACATAAAAACCGACAAAGCTTCTCGTAAACTTGCTGTTAAAAAAAGGAGTTACGGTCAACATCGAGTTCGAGTATGAGCGTATCCATAAGCGTTGTTTTCACTGCCTCTGCCTCACACATGAGAAACTGAAGTGTCCACTTCTCATGAAGGGCTGCAAGATTTTGAAGGAGTCTGATCCGAGGCTTGAGGTTACGCATATTTCCTTATCTGATAAGTTGGAAAGTAGCCAGAAGAACGCTCTTACTGATGGCCCTCCAGGCTTCCCTCAGATCTTTCCTGAGCTACCTCCACAGGAACAGATGATGGATATGCTATATGTTTCACACTGATGATGCAGAACGCCAGGCAAGCATCTTGCTAGTGAAACAATCACTTGCTGATCAAGGAAAATTGCATGTGGCAACTCTTACTAGACTCACTTCTGACTTGGATAAGGGCAAGGGACATGTCTTCTCATATCCTAAAAATGACTCAGTTGAGAAGCTATCTAAAATCCCAAGAGTTGCTCAGTCATTACCAATACAAACTCAGTTTCATTATGAGGATAAAGAATCAGATTCAGCTTTCTCTGCTATGGTGGGATGCTCTGACTCTGCTGTCTCTACGTCTTTTCAAGTTGGAACATCATTTGATCCTCCTGCCGGTGATAGCAGAGTGGGGAAACTGTCTCGTCGTAGGCCTCCATCTTGGAAGAGAAAGGCTCAAACCGTGAAAGCAGTGCCTAATCGCCGTAACTCTGCAGCAAGTTCGCTTACACCAAACGAGAAGGGTGGCAAGAGTAAGCTAGGATGATGAGATGGTCGGTGAAATGGCGTGGGTCGGGAAATCGGTAGAGATAGAGGTGGTTGATGGATGAACTATTGTCCCTTCACATCCAAGATAACCTGAAATAAAGGAAGAACAATGAGTTTATTATGAATGATAAAATAATTAACAAAAACTAAAGAGATAAAGGATGGAATGGTTTGATGGATAGAAGATGATGATCGATGATGGATAGTTGATGATTGACTCTTCCAATTCGTGAGTTTTATTGACTCTCTCAACCTGCGATCTTCAAAGCTCCTGAATCACTCAATGAACGTATGAACCACGAGCTCTATAGCCTTCTAATGTATCTCACACTTGGAAACTAAAGAACAACTCAAAGAACACTCTTTGACTGAAAATACATATGTATGCTTTTTATTGATTGAAAGGTGAATCTAAAATGCACAAATGGTCTGCTTAGTTTGCTGATGTGTAAAGCAACTGCAGAGGAGGCCGGTGAGATTTTAAATTGTCTAAAACTGTATGGTGATGCTTCTTGTCATGTGGTCAATCCGCAAAGGTCTTCGGTTATATTTGGCTCCAAAGTTCCTTTATTTATACCAAGATAACAGTACAGTCGGTTTTGAGCATAGATGAGGAAGGAGGTGAAGGTATCTACATGGGCTTGCCGGAATGCTTTAGTGGTTCTAAGAGGCAACTGTTGTTCATCAAGAAAAAAACTGACCAGTTGTACAGGTAAAAACGCTGATGTGTAATTTTTTTTTTTGCAAAATATAATTATTTAATTAATAAAATAAATAAACATTAAATAAAAATTCAGAAAATTAAATTAAAAATCAAAAAACTTAAATTAAAAATCTGAAAATTGAATAAAATTCAAAAAATTAAATAAAAATCAGGAAATTTCCAAAAATTAGAAGATTATTTGTCAAAACATGTGTTATTTGTCAAAATATCATTATTGACAAATCTACCGTTTTAAACGATGATTGTCCAAAACATGGCTATTGACATATCTATTGTCATTTTCTACGATGATGGTCGAAACTATCATTAGATATATGTCAAAACTGTCATTATTAATGATTATGTGAGAAATGATCATCGTTATTAAAGATATGTTTTAAACTGTTATTGTCAACGATAATATGTTAGTTTTCTTAAGAAATAATCTTGTAATTAAAAAAAAACATTTTGAATTTTTAAATTTTCTAATTTTTGTAAATTTTAGTTAGTTTTCTGAATTTTTATTTAATGTTCTGATTTTTTTAAATTTTCTAAATTTTTGTCTATTTTATTAGTGAAATAATTATTTTTGGGAAAAAAACCGATACATCATCATTTTACTTGCACAATTTGTAGTTTTTACTCGATGAATAAGTAAGTCAGGTTAAAAAAATTTATGGTATAAATTTCACGTTGAAATTTAAAAGTGTTAGTTGAAAAACGTATGAGTAAGTAAGTGCACTTTCAAAGAATTTTATGAGATTTTCCCCTTTTTTGTACTTTGTATTAATTGATGTCACGTTCTTGTTTGGGCCTTATAGGCCCAGTTTAACTCGAATCCAGATCTTGTTAGACATCCTTAGACGACGACGACGAGAGAGAACCAAACGGAGCTTGGAAGGGTTGAGACTTGAGCGAGCGAGAGATGAGCAACTACGCGATTCCAGTTTCTTCTTCGTCCTCTCTCTCCAATGCCTATCATCAACCTTCTCGGGTTTGCTTCGTTTTCCGCAATCCTCGTTCCAATTTTGAGTTTAGCGGGACACGACTAAGTGGTGGGGTTCGAAGAACCTCTTTAAAGTGCAATTGCTGCAGCAAAGGGAAGGGAGGTACAGGTTCTGGTGAGAACCTGTTTTGATTTTTTTAGCTTTCTTTCTGCAATCATGATCTTTAGGGTTTATCTTCATAATATAAAGATTGGAATTTTGACAGCTCTAGCATATCAATAAGATTCCAAAGTATTGAAGATTATTTTCTTGTACTATCAAGAAAGTACTGTTGGCGATAAAATAAAAATAAAAAGTTTTCTTTTGGGTAAAGGTGAAAACGAAAACAGAAATGTGTTGGATGCTTTCTTTTTGGGAAAGGCACTAGCTGAGGTTATCAACGAGCGAATTGAGTCCACTGTTGGCGAAGTTTTGGGTAACATTGGAAGGTTTCAAGCTGAGCAACAGAAGCAAGTTCAAGAGATTCAGGTACTTCAACTCTCTTTTTCCTTGCGTTACTCTTGTCCATGAATCTCCTCGTGTCAAGGACAAATACATTAAAGTCTAAACAACTGTACATTTACCAAAAAAAGACCCTTGATTGTTGATAGATATTTTGATATGCATTCACAGGGAGAGGTACTTGAAAGAGCCAAGAAAGCTAAGGAAAGAGCAGCTAGAGAAACCATGGAGGCACAAGGACTCGTACCGGAATCCACAAACCCAAACCCAAAGCCGGCTGCTGGTGTTGTTGCCTCTGTTGTAACCCCTACCTCGATCGTCGAAAGCAAGGCTTTAAGAAATGATGAGAAGCTGTCTGGTTTCTCCGGATCTTCAACAGGGGACGATATGGATAGCTCGAGTTCTAGCGACGAAGACAGTGTCTAAGCGATTGTTCCTTGGCCAATCTCATGATTTGGTAATAGTAGCAGACTTGTTTGAAACGGTTGAGAACATCTTCGTTGATATATGTACTTAAAAATGATGTTTGAGAATAAATAACCTTGATATTAATTATGTGGATTTGTAAAAGGGCAAGTAACAAAATGAATTGCAAAGTTGAGAATTTTCTACATGAAAAAGCAATGGTTGATGTTCGAGTTCTTGAAAGACAGGAGACTGGAACACTCCACCCATCACTCAGCCGCTCTATAATCCCTGCTAGTGCTGGGATTCAATCAAAGCTCAGCCCCACAAGGTTAAAGAAGCAGGGTGTCACAAAGTGTTTCGGTAGACAAGAAAAGTGTCTACAAGCTTTTATTGTATCCCTTGAGATAATGTTATAATCATAGAATTTAAGAACTCTTGTAATGGATTTCGCAGGACTGAGCAGTTCAAATACAAGGAAGGAGGTAAGCAAGTGTTTGCTGAATCTGAATTCGGGGTATGTAAATATAGCAAAAATTTGATGATGGCTTATTTGAAGGACTTGTATTCCAAATATAATTCAACGATTACAAGAATGTATTGAGATTGGTATAACAAAACCTAGGTCGTTGGAAGACGATTATTCTACTATAAAAGTGGCAATAAGCCTAGTAAACGAAACAACGTATTGTTCTATTCTTGTCATGTTTAATATGTAATACTCATGTCTTCTTAGATTTTCTAAGGTATTTAGACTAGAGCAAATAGGTCATTTGTGTCTGTTTGCCGACTTTCTTTTCCGTACAGTGCTTTTCTTTTATCTTTATTGGACATCAAACTCATCAAAGTGAATAGGTCGAGTCCATCGTTAAAGTTGATGAGGGATCAAATCCCATCTCTAACCTAATTGCCGACTATAGGAGATTCTTCCTTATTTTCACTATAGTTGACTTGTCTCCAGGTAAAATGGAAGTCTCCGGGTAAAATAGAAGATTTCCACTATAGGAGATTCTTCTTTATTTTCAAAGGGAGTCAAATGGGCGAGCTGTCCATGGGTAACCCATGTCCAAATTAATTTGGACTAATATGGACACGTCTAAATCTGTCCAAAAAATATTTTGTCCAAATGGACGACGTCCAAATACACTCGTATCCCAAATGGGCAAAATCACATGGACACTGGGTGGCCCAAATCTTAAAAATATCTAGGGTTAATATATTTGGCCATTTGGGGAAAAATCATAATTAAAATCATAATCGAGAGAAATCGATTTTGAGCTTCATCTTCTTCACTCTCGTAACTCAAGCTTCTTCACTTCATCCCCTTCCGTTTTTTCACTTCATCTTCTTCTCTATCTAGCTGGTTTGTTTCAGGTTTGTTGTAGTCTCTCTCTCTCGATTTAGGGATTTAGACACTGGGAAGAATACAGTGACATTCTTTCTATTGTTGCGGTGTTGGATCCAAGGTTAAAGTTTGCTGCCATGGAATATTGTTATGACACCTTAGATCCATTAACAAGCAAGGCGAAAGTCGATCATATCCGAAAGAAGATAAAAAAAATTGTATGGAGTTTATAAGAAGGATTTTAAGAGCACTACTGCAAGCACTTCAGAAACCACATTGGTGAACAGTATGCCAGTTGGATATGGGGTAAGTAGTTCGTGTGTTCTTACAGTTTTTATGTTCATAATGCATGAGTTTTAGTACTTGGTGTGCTCTTACTGTTTTTATGTTCATAATGCAGGAGTTTTATGCATTCTTTTCTCAAAATGCGGGAACAAGAAAATCAGCTTT
Source organism: Brassica oleracea var. oleracea (assembly GCF_000695525.1). Lineage (NCBI taxonomy): Eukaryota > Viridiplantae > Streptophyta > Magnoliopsida > Brassicales > Brassicaceae > Brassica > Brassica oleracea. Next base: position 34,192,664 of record NC_027751.1, read on the forward strand.
AGATGTGTACTTAGCTGAACCAGTTTTAGATATGGCTGTCTTTAAGACTCTAGATGTCTTGAGATATTGGAGAAACAATGCAACACGGTTTAAAGAGCTGTCCCGCATGGCGTGTGATGTTCTTTCAATTCCCATTACAACCGTGTCTTCTGAGTCGTCATTCAGTGCTGGAAGTTGTGTTCTTAGCAAGTATAGGAGCCGACTTCTTCCATCAAATGTACAAGCTCTCATTTGTGGAAGAAATTGGCTGCATGGGTTTGAAGTGACGAGTAAGTTTTCTGATTTTATACTGAAATGTTTATATGTCTCTTTACTCGACTGCATTGTTTATATGTCTCTTCACTTGGCTGCTGTGAGTTTTATACTGATTTGCTTGCATGTTTACTTGTGGATTGATTTGTTTGTGATGATTTTGCTTACATGTTTTTCTCATGTTAGGTGATTCTGAAGATGATGATGAAGAAGAAGAAGAAGAAGAAGAAGAAGAAGAAGAAGAAGAAGAAGAAGAAGAAGAAGAAGAAGAAGAAGAAGAAGAAGAAGAAGAAGAAGAAGAAGAAGAAGAAGAAGAAGAAGAAGAAGAAGAAGAAGAAGAAGAAGAAGAAGAAGAAGAAGAAGAAGAAGAAGAAGAAGAAGAAGAAGAAGAAGAAGAAGAAGAAGAAGAAGAAGAAGAAGAAGAAGAAGAAGAAGAAGAGAAGGAAGGTGAAGTTGAAGAAGAAAGTGGAAGAAAGAAGAGAAGGAAGTGAGATTAAGTGAAGGAATGAAGCATGAAAGTTTAAGTACCTTTTATAAAACATGGAGTTTAAGTTTAAGTTTAAGTTTAAGACTTTAAGTATTTTTCTAAACTATGGAGTTTAAGTTTAAGTACCTTTTGTAAAACATTGAGTTTAAGTTTAAGTTTAAGTTTAGACTTTAAGTATCTTTAGTGACAAAAAAAAAAGACTTAAAGTATCTTTATATATGAAATTTAGAATTTGTACATCTTTTAAATTGAAAATTAGAGTTTTTACATTAAATTGACGTCCGGACCCCATGGGCAGCCCAACTGGTCATGGTCTTATTTGGTTATGGTCCTATTCGGGATTCAACCAAAAATGTCCAGAGAAAATAAGCCCATCTGGACACGCCCAAATCGACCCAGCCCGTCCAATTGACATCCCTACCTATTTATAAGGAGAACCTAAACCATAGAAAAAGGGATCAACCATAATACACATAAAATATTAGAACTAGAGTTTATACACCAATCGTTGAAGTTCCTGCTCTAAAGATCAATAAAACACCACTTGTGATCTCTTTTCATGCTTTTCTTTACTTGCTCATACGTTCCGTAGTGCCACAAACGCACCTTCACAGATTTATGCTAACAGTTTGGCTCTAGAAGGAGGGGGTAATCCAAACTAAGTGAAGATGACGCAAAATGAGCATAACGAGCAGTTTTCAGCCACCCCAGTCGAAATTGAATTGCAAGCTCGGATTGAAGCCTTGCAAAGCCAAGTTACCGAGTTACATAGAACTTGGGAGAACAACGCTTCTACAGATGATTCCGAACTCCTCTCGAAGGTTCAAGTTTTGAAGGACACGATGAACGAGCACTCCAAGCTGTTGGAGAATAGCGTGGAAAATCTTTCACAACTTCAAGCTGAAAACTTAATCTTTCGAGAAGAGAATTCACCTCTTCATATGACAAGAAACAAGCAGCCACGGTTCCACACCTGGGTTCGACCCATGCAATCTCTGGGAACTGTGACTGAAGGAGGCAATTCCAGCCGACATGCTCCACCACCGATGGAAGAATTCAATGCTATAGAATGAACTCATACAACCATGCAAAAAATCAGTGATGACGGCCTATCTCGAGCAGGTCTTCTCCAAGAAGATCGAAGCCATTCAATCGACGACTGAGAGGCTCCCGGGTGTCGCTCCTCCAATCCGACGAAGTGCTCATGATTCTTATGATGGCACCCTTCGTGGATGAGATCACCTTAATACAGATGCCAAGGAAATTCTCCTTCCCTAACATTGAATTTATGACGGCACCAATGACCCAGACAATCATGTGGCTCTGTGCAAGCAATGAATGCTTACTATAGCGATCCAGAAGGAACTCAGGGAAGCCACGATGTGCAAGGGTTTTGTCTCGACTCTGACCAGGCCCGCCTTACAATGGTACATCAACATGCCAAACAGATCGATACATTCCTTCGCAATCCTGGCCGACCAGTTTGTGTAGCAGTTTGCGAATAGCATGAATCTAGAAAAGACAGCTGGTGACCTTTATGAAGTTCTCAGCATCGGGCCGAGCCCCTGCGTAGCTACATAGCATGCTTCAACCAGGAGAAGGCATCCATCAAGGATGTAACGCCTCAACCTGCTTCAACCAGGAGAAGGCATCCATCAAGGATGTAAAGCCTCAACCTGCTTAACCTTACTGGTGTCACTTGCTTAACCTTCGTTCCAAGAAATATACATTTAGTTATGCATCTTTGTTTTGGTAATTCAGCCCAGTTTTTCTATCTGTGTTCTTGTTATACGCTCCAAGTGTAATGAAATTAACAGATTAGGAGAAATGAAATATGTGTTTACTGTTTTCATGCACCAACGAGGTAGAATAGGCTTGTTTGATTCTCATGAAACATTCAAAAACCAAATTAGCAGCAGTTCTGATCTCGACAGCTAATAAAGCCAACTTTTTTGTAGTTGGTCGAATTATTTATTGCATCTGTCTGATGTCGTTCAGAAAATACGTACAAAAAGAACACGAAAAATCTAAAAGGATATGTCAGCAAATTCGGATCTGGTAAAAACAATCATAATTTATTTTTAGAAAATCCCACCAAAGATGTTCTGTTTTATTAACTTCTTCAACCAAGGGAAGGTACAAGGCGGTTTTATAACAGAAAACAGCCTTCTCACATCGTGTCCTGAGGTTGTCTTTGTCGTTCTTGCTTCATCATAAAAACAATTTTCCTTCTTAAAATCATCTAATAACGAAACCCAATCTACGAAAATCTGCAGAACTAAATAAACGAGAGGATTAATAACCTGTTTCAAGTATTGATTGTTCTTGTATTTTTTCTTGTAAAACCCATCAGCAGCAAGCGAGATAGACCCCAAGGATAGTTACGCAATGGAACAATGGAAGTTTATAGGAATAAACTAGTGATCCTCTGACCTCGGAAAACTACAAAACAAAGAACTAGCTTAGGTTTTAAACTTTGTAGAAATGAGTTGTTTCTTGGGGTCATCCACGCACAGCAAAAGTAGGGAGAATGAAGGCTCATCCATGGTTGCTGCTTATGAACAACAGAACCCTCAGTGTAAGCTCTCGTGATAAAAATGCCCCTTAATGAGTCCGCTCGTTTCGTGGTTTCTTTTTGTCTTCTTTATTTTTAAAGATTGGTTTTAAGTCTTTAAAGTCTTTAAAATGAAAGAGTTCAAAAATGATTACAAAAGCTCATTCAGGTTCACTTTATAATTTTCTAAATCTGTGAACAGGGAATGATCGGGGACAAATAACTTCATGGGAATCAGTGGCAATTAGCAAAGAATCACCAATCAATATTGAGGCAAAGAGTTACACATTCCGTGAATTAGCGGCTGCTACAAATAGTTTCAAGCAAGAGTTCTTGATTGGAGAAGGAGGATTCGGTAGAGTTTACAAAGGGAAGCTGGAGAAAACCGGACAGGTAAAAAAACAGAGAGCTGTTTTATTGACAAGAGAACTTTGTCTGAAGAAACAAAGACAAGAGTCTCTTATACATTGTTGATTGTTGAATTTAGGTGGTGGCTGTGAAGCAACTTGATAAAAATAGATTACAAGGGAACAGAGAGTTTCTGCTAGAGATCTCTGCGTTAAGTACTCTTAATCATCCCAACCTTGTTGATCTTATTGGATATTGCCTTGACGGAGACCAAAGACTTCTTGTTTATGAGTTTATGCCTCTTGGTTCCCTTGAAGATCATCTCCTCGGTATGTTCTCGTCAATCCCTTAACCGTTTTATTTTGTTTGCTGTATTTATTGAAATCGGATTGAACCTGCGATTTAGGTATTACATCTGAAACTTCTATGTATAATTGACTGGCTTTATGATCTAGTTAAACCAGATGTTGCACCGGGACAACAACCATTGGATTGGAACACTCGGTTAAGGATAGTCTTAGGAGCTGCAAAAGGGCTTGAGTATCTCCACGAAAAGGCAAACCCTCCGGTGATATATCGAGATTTTAAATCGTCGAATGTATTGCTCAACAGAGATTTCGATGTAAAACTATCAGATTTTGGTTTGGCAAAACTTGGTTCGGTTGGTGACACACAAAATGCATCTTCCCGAGTTACGGGAACCTACGGTTATTGTGCTCCTGAGTATCAGAAAACCGGTCACCTAACGGTTAAATCTGATGTGTATAGTTTTGGAGTCGTGTTGTTGGAACTCATAACCGGTAAACGTGTTATTGACACAACGAGACCGAGTCATGAACAAAATCTTATTACTTGGGTAACACTCTTTTCACTTCTACAGATATACATTCTTAGCATTCATACAAACCTGACCGGTTAGCATTTCTTGAGGTTCATTTAACTTACGTATTTATAACCGTGGTTTAGGCACAACCGATTTTCAGAAAACCAAATAGATTCCCGGAGCTAGCTGATCCACTCCTTCGAGGCGAGTTCCCGGAAAAAAGTCTAAACCAAGCTATAGCAGTAGCGGCAATGTGTCTGCATGAAGAACCAATAGTTCGACCATTAATCAGCGATGTCGTTACCGCCTTAAGTTTTATGAGCACAGAAACCGATTCATCATCTGGTTTCACCGGTAGCGTCCTGAAATTTCAACCTTCGTCTGCTAAAATTAAAACAGTGGAGGACCTGCTTCAATATTAGTCACCTCCAAGACAAAGAGATGTGAACTTGCTACTATAAAGACTTTTACAAATCGTTTCGAAACTTATTTATTTTCTTTTCATTTATTTATTTATTTATTATTGTATAGTTAAATATTCAAGCCATGTTTTTTTGGCCGATTAAGCCATGACATATATAGAGTTTTACCAAAATAAATTAAAATTGAATATTTTTCCTTAGAATATGACATTTTGATGAAATTTGAAACGCTAAATAAAATGACACTATTTAATCTGATATTTTTTATAGATTAAAGACTATTATATTATTCAAACAAGAGATGGTATAAAAATTTAAATCGGAATAGAAAAACTAACATAAAAAAAATCTATATGAGAAGATCTTGCAGTTATAATAGCTAAAGAACCATTAGTTACATTTTTTTCCCGTGGTATGTAGGAAATATTTAAGGATTAAAAAATTCGTCGTAGTGATCCTAAACTCTTTCAGTTCTCTGAAAAGGTTAGCCATGCATGAATGTCTCATTCCTCGCAATCAAGTCCTTTCACTTCTATCCAAAATGCTGATATGTTGAATATCGTAACATGCTTTTCCCTTGCCCATGCTTTCCGCTCCGAGTGCAGAGAGGACACTCGTCTTCTTTGGTTCTTGTACCCATAAGCTGTAGTTGGCCTGATGTGTCCCTCCAAACCTATTGGCATCCACTATAATGTGATGTATCAGTCAATGAACCATCAACCTTACAAATATTATGCAAGCATACTACTTGTGAAACTATTGGATGCGGTTGTTGCACCTCTATAATGGCTGGTGATTTTGCTGAAAACCAGCTTAACACTTTCCTTCCATATTTCTGATCAGATCTAGAGGATCTTTGTCGTTTCCTCCGAATAATTTGATTCCAAATTTTTAATTATCTACAGATAAGGATTTTATCTAACTCTAAATTTTTAATATCGTTCTCCAGCCACAAGAGATGATTTAAATTAGTATAAACACTCAAAACTCGAAAAATATACAGATGGGATGGTGTAGATGATAAGTCTCATGCTTGTAAAGCATGTGAGCATTCAAAAATACCATAAGATACATATTCATCTGTCTCCCCATATCTAGAACAATGGTTATCACAACGCATATGACAACGGGGAAATCAGTCAATTCATACGTCAACAAGGACTAACGGTCCCGATCAGTACATAAACACGTTACATGTGCGAAAACATATATCAACTAGTATAAAATTCAATTTTCTATACATGAACTTACAAAATTGGGTTTTAACATAGATTGACCTAATTTCCGTTAGTCAAACGTTACAGAATAAAAGTTTTCGTTAACCGGTAACATGAAATTGGCCAATTCCTACATCAACAGGGGTCAACGGTCCCGATCAATACATAAACACTTTACATATGCGAAAACATACATCAACTAATAAAAAATTTAAATTCAATACATGAACTTTTGAAATTTGGTTTTAACATACATTGACCTAATTTACATAGTCCAACATTACCAAAGATAAATTGTATGTCACGTGTTGATTAAGTGAGGTTTTAAATGCATTATGTGGTAAATAAACCGTATTACGTGATAATTGACTGAGAAAGATATATCATTAATTAGGCCATGATTTCGTTCTAATTAAACAGTATTACGTGGTAATTGACCGAGAAAAATAAATCATTTAGACCAAACGATTTTGGTCTCGTGTAACTCATTAGTTAGCTTTTCTCTTTAACTTTTTGTTCTTCGACTTTTTCGGCAAAAAACCTAATACAAAGAAGACAATAAAGAAAAAAATCGAATAAAGAAAAACGAGAATGTCTAGCTTTTCCAATCCTAATTTCTCTTTTGTTAAGTTAAACATTCTCGTTTCTTTATGTTCAATTTTTTCCTCTGTTGTCTTCTCTGTGTTAGGTTTTTTGCCGAAAAAGACGAAAAACAAAAAGTTAAAGAAAATCTACCTAATGATTTACACGAGAATGAAATCGTTTGGTCTGAATGATTTATTTTTCTTAGTCAATTACTACGTAATACGGTTTAATTGCCACATAATACAATAAAAATTTCACTTAATCAACACGTGACAGACAATTTATCTTTTGTAATGTTTGACTAATGAAAATTATGTCAATGTATATTAAAACCAGATTTTGAAAGTATTGAATTAAATTTTGTATTTGGTTGATGTATGTTTTCGCACATGTAAAGTGTTTATGTATTGATTGAGAACGTTGACCCCTATTGATGTATGAATTGGTCAATTTCATGTTACCGGTTAACGAAAACTCTTATTCTGTAACGTTTGACTAATGGAAATCAGGTCAGTGTATGTTAAAACCCAATTGTGTAAGTTCATGTATGGAAAATTAAATTTTATACTAGTTGATGTATATTTTTGCACAAGTAACGTGTTTATGGATCGAGACCGTTAGCCCCGGTTGACGTATGAATTGGCTGATTTCCCTATGACAACATGTTAGGTTTCTTGTGACAGCTAAATATCCTGTTGCAATATGCCATATAAAATGGCACATCTTCCGAGGTGTTTTAAGTTTCCAAGAAAAGGCTTGAATTAGTGATATGGGGATCTGAATATACAATCTCAGGTCCTCAATTTAGGATATTCCTAGATATCTTTTTTTTTTTTTTGGTCAATAATATTCCTAGATATCTACTATCTTGAATTGACACTGTACTGGCCTTTCTTCGTATAGCTCCAATAAAAGGTATCTCAACAGGTGGATTGGTTTAAGGAAAAGCTTTGAATTAGCGGTATATCCTCTGGAAAAATTAAGTTCTCAAGGATCTCCAGATTCCATTCCTTTGGTTCACCCTGAATAAAAAAAGTAACGGTCATCTTTGGATGACCATAACTGGCTGGCTTCACAAGAATTTTCAAAATCCAAGGATCTTCCCAAACTGTAACCTCATATCCATAGTGCACCTTCTGTCTAATTCCCAACGTCAATAAAGGCCGTGCATCTGAAAGACGTGTCCATACGTAAGACGGGTTATATGTAGAACTTAGACTCAAAAGCAAACTAAGTCTGTAATAATTTTCATGCAGTACCCAAGCAAGGAGAGTTTCTTGGATCCAACTTTCTTTTTTCTCTCCATCAGCGACACCAAAAGCTAGAGGATAGTGGTGATGGTTCGGATCCTGCGCGTTGGCAATGATAAGAACACCGCCTTCCACAACCTTTAGAAAAGTTGCATCCATAGTGATGACTTTCCTCATGTATCAAAATCTTTTAATGGAAGCTCCCTAGTCAACAAATAGGTACTTAAATATTTTTTCTCCATCCAATAAGATACTCGTTTTTGTTCCGGCGTTCGACTTCTCTAACATATAAAAATAAAAAAATACATTCTTGTAACCTTTCTTTGGAGTACCCCGCATATCATGAACTGCTTTGTGCTTTCCTTTCAAAGACGTAGAATAAGACACTTCTACACCAGCTTTTCTTTTTACCAGACTGATGATAGTTTTAGGATCTGGGGTCTCCATTTTTTCAGGATAATCCTTCTGAATAACAACTCCAACTATTCGTGGGTTGTCTTTCCTTTTCTTTCCTAGAGCTGATTTTTCCATAGAGCATGTATGCATTTTCATGTATTTTCTAATCAAAAACACTTCAGAATTCCTAACCTTTATAGCTCTAACATACCATTTACAACTGTCTTCCGCTCCTCGACATCTCACCACATATCGAGCCGTATCATAGTTCAAGACAACAATCCCTAAGCAATTCTTTGTTGATGCTCTATAAATTAAATCTTTCACAGCTTCTTTACATGGAAATTCTCGACCGATCTTAATACCCATCTCGTCTTCCCATTCCTGTATCGGTCGAATTTCTTCAAAAAAAAACTGGAAGATCAACATATTTAGCACGACTACACACATAGCTACCCACTTTCTCCACATTTTCTTTGTTCTCCACTTTCTCCACGTTCACCAAGCCAATACCCACATCTTGTTCATATGGAATTACAACATTTTCCCTTAGCTCTTGCACCTCAAGATGTTGTTCTGCTTTTTCGATGGCATTATATAAAATGACTACAACAGGATTGGCTTCAACTTTGGGTAATCCACTTGAAAGCTCACTATAATTCTCGCCATATGAACTTGCTTTCTCAGTTCTTGGAAATTTCTCAATTATGGGAACTTTCTTCACTTCTGTGATACCCTCTATATGCAATATAATACTTCTTCGTTGGTCTTTATCCACTGATGTTAGATAAACAAACACATCTTCATCATCCAAGATATATGATTGCCTCTTAGGTTTTACCACCAAAGGAATGTTACTCAAATTCAGCCTCTTCTTACATTGATCTATGGCCATCTTCTTGCATATCATATCCAGTAACACATCATATCCAGTAACACCGAATAAGTGATCTCCTCCATCGATGATGTCCTAAACGATAAAGCATACAATCAACTGTCGCTTGGAGTCCACTCCTAATCATCTCCGTTCTTTGAATAGCATCCTTCATAATTAAAGTTTATGTTTGTAGAATAAGAATCCATCGTCTCCAGTACAAATTAAATGATAAAATCAAGTTATGCCAAGTTATGCATTTTTAACAATAGAGTTCTAGTAAGTTTTACATTTCCACCAATAAAGTTATAGCAAGTTATATCAATTTCAGATTTTTACAAAAAAAAAAAGTTATTCCAAGTCATAAGATTTTACCAATCAGGCTATATATTATACAGTTTTATGGTTACAGTTTTACTTAGTTCTACGTATTGTACGATTATAGTTTAACAAGGTTGTACTAAGTTTCACTTGTTCAACCATCTTTGTCCCATATGAAAACACTAAGCTGACACGATTTTTTATTCAACCAGTGTTTGACTCCTTATTAAACTAAATTCCTCGATGGATCCACTAAACGCAATTCCCAAATTCTCAATTACTAAATTACTAACACATATATGATATAGATTTCAACCCCAATTAACAAATCCAACAATATAAACCATAACTTGCCTAAATTTGAAGATTACACTTCTTATTCCTCACCAGTGCACTACAAGAAAACAGCGGCATACTGAGGGAAAAAATCTTCGGTATGTCGTCAGAATAAGGCTATTCCGACGACATACCGACGAAAAAAATCCTCGGAAATAACTCCTCGGAAATTCATTTTTCCTCGGAAATCCCTCGGAAATTTCCGACGGAATTCCGAGGAACTGAATTTCCGAGGAAACTCCGAGGACCACTAGATCGTCGGAAAGTTCCTCGGAATATACCGAGGGAGGACTTCCTCGGTATATTCCGAGGAAATTTCCGATGGTCCAATCCTCGGAAGTTCCGACGAAATCTTCCTCGGAATTTGCATCGGGAATTTCCGAGGAACGTGGCCCTCGGAAATTTCCGAGGAACTTAGTACCTCGGAAAATTCCAGGGAACATTCCCTCGGATTTTTTTTTTAAATTCCGACGACTTATTCCGAGGAAA